>NW_028324170.1:4000563-4308298 GCF_054372755.1 Phalangium opilio
TTTTTAAAACTTGGGTTCCAAGGTGGTCAGTGTGTTGATGAACTTTGAGAAGCAGAACTCTGGTATTACAAAAAAAAACGGTGAAATCCAACGAGAATGTGATAGCTAAAATTATCCTTTGTCCAACGGTACCATTACATGACTCTATTACAACAAGGATTCGAGAAATTAAAGTTTTAATTATATTCGGTTTTCGATCTACTTTAGCATTCATGAGGGTCATAGTATTGACAAACTTTGAGAAGCCAGAACTCTGGTACTACAAAAGATACGGTTAAATCCTTCTAGGGTATGATAGCTCAAATTGTCCTTTGTTTAACAGTGCTAATTACAAGACAGTATATCAACCAGGGTTCGAGAAATTAAAGTTTTAATGATATTCAGTTTTAGATCTAACTTTGAGGTGTCAGAACCATGCCAATTTTACTAAACAACAACAGAGCTCTAATAATTGTCCACATATCGAATGTTCTGCCTTAAAAAAAGGTATTCAACACCGGGCCTTGTTTTGAATAATGTCTATTAATGAATTTACTTTTTAGACCTAGATCCAAAATATACTTTAAAATATAAAATAGACCAAATATGGGACATCAGAAGTCGTGGGAAAAATGGGAACATTTCGAGTTTCGCAATTTTCTTGGAAATATGCCTTTAGTAATATAGAGATACTGAGTTCACGAGACAGGGATATGTTACGTAACGACAAAATCTTAAGAGAAACCGCCGCTACGAATATTAACAGGTGCACTAGCTGCTAACTCCTTTCTAATTCTAAATCTGGTGTTCTGGTTGGAACCAAGGGAATCCCCTCACTGCAGCAACGCCCCAGTTATAATTTTGTGCAAAAACTCGGCTCTAGAATTTCAATACGTCAGATGAGATCTGAAAATAAACCGACGCTAGGTTTTAGAAAAGATAATTCAGGTAAAGATCGTAAGTAAGGTAACAACAATAAGTATGATAACTTGATCATTGCAATTATGGTTTCTTCGCATCATATGGGGTTTTGCCTTAAAATTGAACGAGTGAACTGTAAAACAATCTGATATTACTAGCTCCTTGGGTGTTTGTTTATGTCTATTGCATCTGCCACTCAACTTCCAAGGTTTTATTGCTACTATCAAGAAGTGATATGTAGTTTACTAGGGAGAAGTTATAAATTCGCCACATTTCTATGCAGCTTTATCTCCAGTCCAAACGTAGGTTCGGAGTTAATCCCCGCCTGTAAATTACAACCAGCATCTCATTGGTTCTTGAAAACTCACGTCAGCACGACGCGAATGACGAAAATTAAAGTCATATTTTCCGACTGAGGAGAGGCGAAATAGCCCCGAACCTCCTTTTACGTCCCCCCTTGTATTTTGGAAAGGGGGACTGGAACTATGGCGCGCGAATACTTAGGCATCTTAAACCTTCTCCCTAATAAACTAGATATCACTTCTTGTTTCTACTATATACGAAAGATAAGATAAGATTTTTTTTTTGATTTGCAACAAAATTATTTAACAAGTTGGTTAAATAGTATTTCTTCTTACTTTTTGCGGTTACGTTATTTATGGTGGGGTATAGTTAGCACTATCGTTTCCGGGTTAGGCCCATTTTCTACGGGAAAATGCACAGCGAAACATATATATCTACGGTAGAATCGGAAAATAAAGAAGAACAATTGCTGGCAAGATTTCAATGATTAAAACAAAACCATTTCTCTCTCTCTCTCTCTCGCGACGGCGGCGGGATTCGAGACGCTGACAAAGTTGTCATTTGACGTGTTTTGCATACTAGGTCATCAGCCTCGATCCTGGCAATAGGTATTGTGTGCCAAAAATAAGAATTAACCGGCACTTTTTACCTTATAGTAGACTTTTTGAACTTTTTTTTTTGTCTCGTCTATGTCGTAAGCCTTTTCAAAGGTCGCTTACGTATTTCACCGTGGGAAAATTACTTTATTTACGGGGTTTATAAGACTTGGTGCGATTACTCTATGGAATCTCAGCTATCTAATGGTATTTTCAAATATTGTCTAAGTATTATAGAACCAGAGTTATTGGCGGTTAAACACAAGGCTGCTCTGGCCTTAAAGGTCACTTACGTATTTCACCGTGAGATGATTACTTTATATACGGGGTTTATAAAACTTGGTGCGATTACTCTATGGAATCTCAGCTTTCTAATGATATTTTCAAATATTGTCTAAGTATCATAGAACCAGAGTTATTGGCAGTTAAACGTGGAGCTGTTCTGGTTCATTACTCATTTTGAAATATTAGTTCATTTATTTATTTCTAGAGAGTTTATATTAAAAACGGTGTTCGTGATACTTGGAGCTATTACTCTATTGAATATCAGCTTTCTTGTGGAAGCTTGGCCTACCTTCAATTTTTGTCAAAACCCCATAAAACTAAAGTTAATGAGTCCTAATTGCAATTAATTCGATTGTAGAGAGAGAGAGAGCTTAATTTAACCATGATCCTCTAAATACTTGAACCTGTTATTCTATGGAATGTTAGCTTTCACATGGTCCTTTCAAAATTTAAATATATTCTATAGAACAGACGTTATAAGTGGTTAAAGATATGTTAATAAATAAATAATAAAAAAAATAGGCGAAGACTTGAGTGCCTATTTAAATAGCGTATTCGTAAATTTAGAGTACAAAGTTTAGTCTCGTATCCTGTAACGATAACGTCTGAGCCTTGAAAAACATTCTTCCGTCCAATTCCCGCCATTTCCTATAGAATTTCATATACCGAATCTACAGCTCGAACAAATTATTAAAAAAATTCTAGCATAATTTTCTCGTAAATATGCCTTACCGCTTCCACTTTACTAAGTTATTAATGGATGGTTCCTCTAATATATTCCAGACCCGAAATTCCACCACCTTAACCCTTTCGTCCCCCGGGCCCCCATCCCAGACTGTAGAGATAAAATTCTTTAAACCAAGGAGTAGTAAACAGGTAGTGGAGGATCATCCTTGTGAGACACTTCGATTTGCTAGAAACCCAAAAACCCAATACTGCATTTTTTTAGAAAATCTTGGCTAGAAACCTACATCATTTGGCGCCATCTGCTAAACGTTTGAAAATTTATTTATTTTAAATTAGTTTTTTATTTCAAATATATTAATTGTAATTTTATATATGTATTTTAAATCCTTAATAATATTAATAATTAATTGAATTGTTATAGGTTATATTAAATGAACAACTATTTTAAACTATAGATGGCGGTAGAATCTTCGTAAATTGGAAATTTTTTTACCTTCATAGCCCACTTGATCACCCGCTCACGGATACAAGATCGAGTAGGCTTTAACTGAAAGAAACTTTGTTTATACTTTCATAACAAAGTTATTTATACTCTCTAAGCGGCTTTGTTGCCCAAAATAATTATTAAACCTTTCTTACAAAAAAGTTTCGTATTCACAAAATATTCAATTGGATATTTAAAACGCCCTAAGCCCCAGAAATAATTTAATATGAATTTTTGAAGCGAAGCAAGCCGCTCAAAGACTATATAGAGCGCGGTTGATTGGTTAATTGGTTTCCTGGGAGTATTTTAATTAAAAGAATGGACCCATACATTTCCATGGCTCTAAGCTTTTTGATAATTAAATTCTACTACCTTAACCCTAATTATAGGGGTTATTAGTTGTCACAAACAATAAATGAATCTATTCTAATGTAGCAAAGTAGGTCAAACTATATTATAGATGGTTCGATAGATGAAAAAAAGCGGGAAACTTTCCCCGTTGTCCACATATTCCCACGAGCAGCTGTATCTATTCCAATTTTCTTTCCCTTTCGCGCTCTTTTCGGAAGATGTTACGCTCTTTCAATAGAGGCTGAAGGAATCTTTCCCACCTTTTTCATTTATTCCCGCCAAAAAAGATCTGTAGCGCGTGTAATACTCTGGCAAGATCAAGAGCAAGCGCGCGCGCTGGACTATAGGCCTATATCTTTTCTTTCGAATCTTTTCCCGCCTTTTATTCCTGAGCGAGATGAAACCCGAAGAGACGAGGAGAAAGCTCGCGCGCTCTAGGATAGGATCTTCCGCGCCCTTTTTCCTTTTATTCCATTGAAGTTAGAGGCTGAGCGCGTGGAAAGGCAGTAGCATCGATTGCGCGGGAAAGTGGACGAACATCGGGCACATATTCGTTTCCCGCCAAAAGAGGAAAGAGAGAGAGGCTGTATATTCTCAAGTAGCGGGATGCTGGGAGGATTGAGGGTCCGGATATAAAACGGTCGTCTCTCTTTGCACCTGCAAGCGACAACCAGGAATTCCGAGAATTGGATTAAGTATATGGCAGGTTAAAACGAGTGGATTGTTAGGAAACCCCCTTTTCCCGCCTTTTCTGAACCACCAACACCCGCCAAGTTTTATAGCTTGGGGTATTCAAAGATCTATATTAAATTATGATTAAGAATTAATGAGTCTATAACTTTACTCTGTTTATTTTTAGAAATATTTCATTTATTTATTTATTCAAAATCAAAAAATATTTGAATTATTTATAAGTTCCATAACGGGAAAGGGTTTTTTAATATTAATATTCAATTTAAAATCATTTCCCTTGAGAAATAACCCAGCGTGGTTTCCCTATTTTTTTTAACAAATTGTAATATTTAGGCTTAGCATAAAGCAGACGATTTTTTAGGACTCAATTTAGTCTTAACTTAATCCAATAAGAAACCGGAATTTTAAAACTTAACGCACGCGAGCCAAAATTGGCGGGAAAATGCGCGCGCCAGATCGATGCTCGTGCAAATTTTCCCGCGCTCTTTTAGACAGAACGGAAGCCAGCAGGGCCTGGGACTGTTACTCGTAGGTTACCATGACTACGGCGTTCCTTTGATATAAGCCTAAAAGTAGCCAGGTCCGTTCAGAATCTGTAAGTGCATGAACCGGCGTACGGTTAGTAAGAGATCAAAGCTAGACCCCGAGCCGATTAGATAGATACCGGGGTGCTTTTTTATTATGAAATTCCCGTGAAAGTTTTTAAAATACCTGAGGATTACAAGCTGAAGAATGGCTTTAACCTTACACGTTTTTAAAGTTGACGGTTTAAGGAGGAAAGGCGATAAATTAGTAAAATGCACCTTTCGTGGTGAGTAGATTTTGGTTACCTGTATTTGGTTTGTTGGAATTCAATATTTTATAGCCTGTTAGCTTCTGTTTCCGTAATTTGGTCAAATTTGCAAAAAAAATTTCTGGATTACAAGTCACTCAAATAATAATAAACGAAATTTGAAATAGGCTTCAAGGATTATTTCTCGCTCGAAATTATTTTTAAAAGTGCAATAAACAGTGAAATTTATCGCAAGTAAGGTTAGGAAATTTTATGCGGTAGTTTTTCTTGCTCTTTAGAACTATAAAAGACCAGGAGCCTGTGAAATTCTTCCCAAATAAGGTCAGGGAATTTTATGCGGTAGTTTTGCTTGCTCTTAAGGACTATAAAAGACGAGGAGTCTGTGAAATTGTTCCCAAATAAGATCAGGGAATTTCATACGGAAGTTCTGTTCATTAACCCATCCATAAGACTAATTTTAATTAAACTTAATTAAAGCATTCCAATATTTAAACGCATCACGCTAAATAAAAAGTAAACCATACGAAAAATAATGCCATAAATTTTTATTTTTTGAAAATTAATTTCTTATATTCCCCCTTTAGTACTTTTACTCCTCCAGCCTCCGTAACTAAGACGAATGATCCAGCATTAATTTGAGGGGTCGGATATTATTATTATTATTATATACTCCAACGCGTGGGAGGAAATTCCATTACTTCTACTCTTGTCACTTCTGAAAAAGTATTACGAATCCATAATAAAAAGCCGGGACACTTTGTTTCTCTCACGATTCCGAGGTTATATTTACAATCATGCATGCGCGTATATTGATTCAAATTCGGATTCTGAATATATATATATATATATATATATATATATATATATATATATATATATACGCCCGCTTAATATGGTGGTAGTCACTGACGTCATACGAAATGGGAGAGGGCGGAGCGAAAACGGCAAAACCCATGAATTAGTTAGCAAAGAGCTATACCTATCTTCGTGTGTGTGTTTGAGGGAAAACACTACAGCGGCGGCGGGAGCAGTGGTGCAGCGCCTTGATTCACCTGTAACGGTTCCCATGCTCGCTTCAGATATTTTAACTAAACAATCTTGAAGAAATTGGACCTCGTGATCCCACTTTCCTCGCAAATCCAGGCTGAATCGAGGGGATCGAACTTCGAAGTTAAATGAGAAAATTCAGGACATGTTTCTCCTTTATAAATTTCACGAGATTTAAAAAGCCCTCAGGGTCCCAATAAATATTTCACGAGATTTCAACTGCATCTGCGTATTTTGAGGGACTTTCTTCAGTATTTCTCGAGATTTTTTTTGCCGCAGGATTCCCAAATTTCACGAGATTTAAAAAGCCCTCAGGGTTCCAATAAATATTTCACGAGATTTAAACTGCACCTGCGTATTTTGTGGGATTTTCTTCAGTATTTCTCGAGAATTGTTTGCCGCAGGATTCGCAAATTTCACGAGATTTCAACTGCACGTCCCTATCTCTTGAAATTTGTTTTAGTATTCCACGAGATGTAACCCTCCCTCCGGACTCCCAAATTTCACCTGATTATAACTGCACGTGCAGATTTCGTGAAATTTACTTTAGCATTTCACTTAATTCCCCCCCGGTATTCCCAAATTTCACATGATTTCAACTCCATTCGTGAGATTTACCTTAGTATTTCACATGATTTGAACTCCTTTCGTGAGATATACCTTAGTATTTCACGAGATTTAGCCCTCGGGATGCCCAAATTTCACTAGATTTCAACAGCGCGTTGCTTGAATATTTCACGAGCTATTTAACTCGAGATTTCCCTCTGATTTCAATATAGTTATTTTCCCCTCGAAGCAATTTCTGAAACCCTAGATGGATATTTTGCAAAGTACTTGGTATTCTTGTATATTCGGGAAAAATTGGTATAAAATGGAAGCTATCCGGTAAAGTGCTTTTTAAAACGTTTTTGGAGCGATTTTTCAGGTGTTTTCGCATTCACCGTTTTTTCTTAAAAATGTTTATATCACCGTTTGAGTATTTACTGACGGCGTGTTGTTGTTATTGGCTCAAACTCAAAAAGCAATTTTCCATTACATTTAAAGAGATTTAAAATTGTTATGATCAAAATAAAACTCGTTGCGGTGACGTCACTACAGCATTCTATAAAAATTAAAACTACCCAAATAGCATCGTAATGAACTATTTGTAATTATCTTCCTTCTCACGTTAAATTTCGTCTGTAACAAATACAGGGTGTTTCTGATAAGTCTGCATTCATAAATTAAGGTGGATGTTCTTTGGGTGATTTTGAGTCTCCATTTTGATTGCCCTAAGAGACACTGTTTTCAAGTTAAGATTGGATTGAGTGTTTTACGGATTAAGATTTAATTAAATTAGAAATAATTGTCTTTCAGTTTCCTAATTAAATTTAAGGGGTCATCCGTAAAATAATCTTAAAATCTTAACTCCAAAACGGTGATCCTTAGGGCAAAAGGCCATAGAACATTTTCGACTCAAAATAACCCAAAGAACGTCATCTCCCTTAATTTATACCAGGCCTTTGAGAAACACTCTGTATAAACTCAATTAACGTTGTAGAAATTAAATTCCTTTGCGTAAGTTCCCGTACTACAACATAGTGTCAATATCACTTTGTACTATTTGGAAAGGGGAACGTTATTATCCACCTTCTTTTATTAACGATCCCGAGTAACACTTAGTCTTGTCTAATTAACCAAAAGGAAGAGAAATAGTTACGCTGCCGCCTCACACGAGTCTGACGTCATTCGTAATTACTAATTACAATTCTAGTTGCAATCTTATTGTCCTGGCGATGTTACTTTGATCTATTTGACCTTGGACTTTGTGTCTGGATCAACCTTTAATATTAAGGGGGCATACTGGGCTTGTCTATTATACCAATCTCATTCTATCATGAATATTGAGTTCGATCAGGGATAGATTTAATTTTAGAAGTAGGAATGGAGACTCATAGCCCAGTATAGAGCCCCTCCCTCCAACACGTAACGAAAAGTTTAAATTATCTTATTTACTCACTTAAACTACGTTTTGATGACGTTGCTGACGGGGACGGCGAAAAATACGTTATTCCTTTTTACCTCTGTCGCTATGACCCCCCTCTTCTTTCATACCCCCCTGGGAAGGGGGTCCGGGACTTTGACGCGCGCCCAGATATTACTCTGTTCTCCATTCCTACTTCTAAAATTAAATCTATCCCTGGTTCGATTGAAATATAAAAAAGATCATGAAATTAGTAGATTTTGAAGAAAGTGTCGGTTTTTTTTGTTAATACGGAATCTGTTTGACTCAGGCTGGATTTTCAGCTTTAAAAACTCCCATAGAGAGTTGGAAATATATTCGTGGTAAAAATGAATAATTTCTCGCGTGTATTTAGTAGCGCGCGAGCTGGAAATTCCCACGAGAGATAATAAGATTGACCGTCTTGGCGCGAGCTTTTACGCTCGCTTCTGTCTATCTATTCATCCATCGGGGCTCTGGCTCTAACCTCATCCATCCATCTGCTCCTCAGCTTCTTTTTCCCCGTTGCTATGACAACCGTTTAATCGCTTATATATATACAAAATATATTTTCTTCCGAGTGTAATTTAAGACCTTTTAAGTTTACCTTCCATTCCAAAGTAAACAATATTGAAAAAAAAAAAGTAAATAAAATATATATTAAATTAAATATAATGGAAAAACCGTAAGCCTCGGTTTAATATTTGTTTGTCCTATATTTAATATTATATTTTGGCCGAGGAAAATAAGATATAAATTCAATGTTTTTCCAAACAAACAAACCAACGCCTACCTGGTGAAGGTAGTGGTAAAAACATGGACTTTGTCATTCTAAAGAGGATCAGCGATCCGAATACAGTCAGCTTAGGGGAATATAGATCTCGTATCCTTTCCCCCGCGCTGTGCTGGATGACCTTGATATACTAACGATCCCCTGGCTCGTCAAAACACTCTCTTAGTTTTCCTTTCCCCCGCGCTGTGCTGGAAGACCTTGATATACTAACGATCCCCTGGCTCGTCAAATCACTCTCTTAGTTTTCCTTTCCCCCGCGCTGTGCTGGAAGATCTTGATATACTAACGATCCCCTGGCTCGTCAAATCACTCTCTTAGTTTTCCTTTCCCCCGCGCTGTGCTGGATGACCTTGATATACTAACGATCACCTGGCTTGTCAAAGCACTCTCTTAGTTTTCCTTTCCCCTACAGGGTTTATAAGATCCATGCCACCATATCATCTACATATCAGACTGACCTATGACCCTTAAGTGCAAATTCTCTAGAAAATACCTTTTCTTTTTTTTTTCTGGTACCTTCTCCACCTGAGAATCGACATACCTAACAACTCAACTCTCAACAGTTCCTAAGCAGGTGTTCTCAACTCAATGTCCATCCAGGTGTCGTGTTTTTCTTTCTCTTTCTCTTTATGTAATCTTGTCCGCCTTTTCTAAGTACTTTGCCCGTAACGGACGGTAGCGAAGTATTGATCCAAAGTCCAAAGGCCTTTCGATGATTTATCAAACCCCTTAATGGTGTGCGTATCCTCCCTCCCTTCTACACCAAAAAAAAAAAGAAACCCATACCATCCATAGAATTAACTACTGTTTTAGTAAGGGTTGAAACGAAACCGCCTAGCGTTGTTGATTAATTAAGGGACGTGATTAATTGGTCATTTAGTTTATACAGACGGCGCTTTAATGATATGTAAAGAGTTTGGACACTTTCTCAGTATAGCCTTGAGGATATAAATTTAACCTTATATTATGGGTATATTTAGTGTTAGTCCCCTCGGGAATTGTGAAAGATGTCCTGGTAGGTGTGGTTTTGCGCAGTGGTGTAGTGTACAATGTAATATTTCGGTTTCGGAACCGAAATGGGTTTTAATTAAAGAAGGATTAGTTAAGTCTTAATTAATATTATTCATAGATGAGCTAGCATCCATTCCACCTTTAATAATTACAATCATTATTAATGGAGATAATTACGAATTAAAATTTATTGACTTTAACCGCGTAATTTACTTCGTAATATGAGTTTCTAATTAAGAGTTAAAATTAAATGGTCCCCGATGTTTTGACCCAGTTTTATATTTAAGCTTTTAATAACGGAAAATAACTTTGCAAACTTTAAACATTTTTCTACAAGCCAGCAAAAGTAACGAGGTATTTTTCTAGTATTCTAACTCTTTAATTAAATTTACACCCGAAAAAGTAAGCTTATTTCAGTTCATTGAATTAGAACTAATAAAGAGAAAGACGGGGACTTTATTTGTCGTATCTCTTATCCCCCTACTTTTCCCTGTATTGGTTCAACGAAATTGAATGAAAGACTATTGTGATGATATTTCTTTCTTATTATTATTCTTTTTTTGGCGCGAGACCGACCGAGACTCCACATGATTAAATCCGGCAACTCGGACTATTCCCCGCCTTTTTTTTTTCAGAAAGTCTGACTCTCGTTACCATGGTAACCAGGAATAGAATACGAATTTCAATGACGTCATGAGATGTTTTGTATACCAGTGATGGGAAATAAGCCTGGGATTTTATTTTTTTAATTAAAGTTTTATTTTCAAAGGGAGTATAAAGACCTAAAGACCCATCACGTGATTTTATACGCCCTCTAAAATTTTAATTGACTTAGAAATTGTGTCATAATCTTGAAATGTATCGGTTTACTTATAGATTATGTAGGTTATTCACACGCTTCTAAGGTTGCAAAGGGTAGAGGTCACGTGGTATATTTCGCCTTTTTTAGATATAAAACACTTTTATTCGAAGGAAGTAATTTTAAAGGTACTTTACGTTGACTTTATAGTAGGTTTAATGTCTTTTTCCATCGTGGAAATGTCCCTTTAATTTATTATAAATGGCAGTTACCCCGTATTTTCTATGCGAATTTAACGTAAGGTGCCATTACTTTATATAAAAAAGTAAATAAAAAGAATAAATAAAAATAAACCTTGTTAAAACTGTACCAAATTTTCATTAAACTAAGTATTCCATGCCGTAACATTAAAATTATAGTAGAGACCATGCTAAGTATTTAACCTCTGACCTTATAAATATCTAAATAACTAAAATTAATAGAATATAATATAATATAGTACTGTATATTCACGTTATTTATTAAATTTATTCAGATTGGGAAAAAGAAATAAATTCATCAAACCCAGAACTCACTGAGAGAGAGAATCTTATCTCATTTGCATAGAATTTCACTCTGGTATTTTTTTTTGGGTATCTTGGTATTGTCGCTTGGTGGCGTCCCATTCCATGTAGTCCTTGAGGCCCTTAGTTTACCCCACATTTTGCTTTAATAAAAAACCGGTTTTTTCCCCCAATAGATTTTGGTTGTAAGAAACCAAGGCGTTTAAGAACTAGAACTCCCTTTCTTTCTTGAATTAAATTAAGTTGAGTAGACTTAGTTCTTTATTATATTGGATTATATATAATATTTTAGGCTTAGCTTTAAGCCTTGGCTGATTTATTCATACGAAATTCCAAAGCAAGTTCCTCGTAATGGGAGAGAGAGAGACAGCAAAAAAAGAGTGGAAATATGAAAAAATAAAAACGTTTTAAAGGGATGATTACACCTTTTCTGGAAGGTAAAGGAGTTATCTCTATTTGTAATTGTTCCTTATATAGTACGGGTAGTATTCCCTTTAAATATCTCTTTCTTAACCGTCTTTTTCTGGTCGTGATGAGAATGCGTAACTTGAATATTTGGTTTTATTTATTTTTATTTTTTACCCAATTCGTTCTTATACAACTTCTTCGAAATTATTATAATACCTTATGATATTTACACGTACAAGAGACAAGATCGTCTGCTTGATATAGAGTTTAGTGGGTACATCCGGTATGAGTATACAACAAAGACGTTACATAGGGCTTCAACGTTTCCAGTCCACAAAAGTTTGTCCGTATTGTTTACAAGCCACATATAACGTGTTTGTTGTCCACACACCCATCAATGTTCCGTCTTAAGGCAACAAGGTGCTGGTAAACACCGGACTCTAATTTACTACTGACTTTCGACATTTTAGAGTCGTGGTATGGGAAGTGGAAGGATGAATAATCGTTCTAAATAGCGATTAACACCTAACATAAGTTCATAAGTATGTTCCATAAGTTTATCACTGGTTACTGAGTGCTTGTCATGATGTTACGTTGGTGGAACGTCTAAAATCCATTTGTCATCCTATACTGTTGGGTCGGTTATGGTGTTAGTAGCATTTTCATACTATAATCTGGGAGATTTCCTCCTACATGTTTGAAGTGATGATACTTAATTTCAATGGTGAAGAATCATGGATCTTATAAACACTAAAGGCATAAGTTCATAAGATATGTTGGCCATAAATTTGTCACTGGTTACAAACTGGAGCTTGTCATCAGAAGTGACCTAGGTAGGTAAAACGACGCCTGGTCTGGCGCTATCAAAGGCTTAGTACAGACTAAGTGGGAAGATGGAAGTCCTGCAAAATTAACCACCGAGTGTAGGACTTCAATTCTTGAACTAGCTCGAGCTGTAAGTCTCTCAGTAGCATTACGAAGTATAGGTAGTGCCATACTTATGGAGCATAAACTTATACACCAAGGCTAATGTGTGTTCACTCCTCATCTTCAAATGCAGCGTAAACAAAAAAATACTCAACTCACTATAGATTATCGAAAATGTTAAAAGTAGTTAGCGTGCACTCTCGGTACTCTCTGAATAGCGAAGAATGTGTGGGCCCGCCTTGAAAGCTCAGTGGCTCTTTCCATTTGTGTTGGGGTTACTTTCTCCCCCGGGAAATTAATAGCGAGACCTTCGTCCTCTATACTCCATCTCGATATATTCGTTAAGTAGAAAGTTCTCTTTCTGCCAGAGTCTGCGATTTTTACCCAAGTCCCGAGGTTGGACCCCCCATAATGAGAATATCTGAGGGGGGCGGGGCAGGAGGATATTGGATAACCCAACCACAAGCAGTACCTTTAAATCCCACTTAGTTCTTTCGGAAATTGACCAGACTGGCTGGAAAAATGTCCTCGAAAGTGTAATTCGATATTGTAGAGAGGTTAAGGTCAAAGGTTATTTAGGTTAAACCATTAACGAAATAATTTAACCTTTTATTTAAAATATTATTCATGAAGAAAATTAATATTTATAACATAATAATCAGTAATCGTCCTCACGATCAGCATACAATATCACGTGACATACAAATGTCCCCGAAAGTATAATTCGATACTAGAGATATGTTAAGGTCAAAGTTTAAACCACTAATTTAAACTTTGATTTAAAATATCATTCACAAACTAAATTAATATTTAAAACTATAAAATGTGTATTCGTCCTCACGATCAGCATACAATATCACGTGACATTACCTCTATTAACTGTTAAAGCGCGCGAAATTAATTTCTAAATTCAAGAAACAAAGGCTTAAAATGAATATTTATTATTTTAATTTATGCATAATTTTCACACTAGGAGTATTGATACCATTTACACTGCAATAGGCAAGGGTACTTGGTACACTGCACTTTGTCCACCTGACCTCCTGGTGTAAATGGTATCAATACTCCTAGTCTAAAAACTATGTATTTACAAACCTCATGACACTGAATTTGTAAAAGCGAGGGAAACTTTAAAAAAAAAAATTCAAAAAGAAGGTTGAGTTTGGCAAATAGGCCTCGGTTACTTCACACGCTTAAACATTTTCTCGCCCCCCCCCAAAATGACTCCTCTTTTCTAGAAATGGACTAATAATTAACAAAATTAACGATACAGAGTAGTGAATTAAGGGTTTTGAAGTTCTTAACAGTTAATAGAGTAAGCGTAGGGAGCCTGAGGTTATGAATGAAGCTTCAAATGGGGTTTATTGCAAAGTTCGTTATGCATGGTTGAACGTCAAACCCCGCGGGGGGTCCAGATCTTCTCTTCCTAGTAAAGATAAGGTCTGCCCATTCTCGAATATTTTACTGACGTTAACCAGAAGGCCTCGTACCACAATATCCCCGTAAGTTTATCGTTTGGGTGGCTGCTTTGATCGGCTTGTATTATATAAATTTCACTTTATTTTATGTAACTGAACTGTTAAGCCTTTGCTCGCTTCATTTAGGCTTAGCGTCGGGTTTTAGTTTTAGAAACTATGTTTCCCAAGATAACACAAATAACTCTTTGTATTTGTTGTTTTATTTGTTTAAAACATTTTCTGAATTTATAATTCAAGGGATTTATACAATTTATACTGTTTGAGATTGTTGTAAATTATTAAAAGTATCTCCTTTTTCTATAAGGGAAATTAGTCGCTGCAAGCTGCTACGAGAGTATAATCAAATTCTCGTAGGAATTTCTTGAAAAGTTTTATAAATATTTTTAGATTTGCCTTTCGTGTTGGTTTAATGTTATTTAATCTAATTAGCATAATTAAAAATTAACCCAACTTTGAGTGCTTTAAAATTTTTTAATGAGTTTACAGAAAATAGGTCTATTTCTGTTGGCTATTAAAAGTAGAAACACTATAAAATTGAATTTTGTAAATTTAGTCCGAGATGAACACCGCTGTATTGCGGGCTGAACATTTACAGGGGCCATAGGATTAAGACGGGGTGGTTTCACCCTGAATGTTGGCTTCACACAAAACATAGGGCAATATTTTTAAAATATTAAAAAATCCGTAACTTTTTTAATTTTCGACCAATTTTGACTGTTTTTGGCCCATATTAAAGCTAAAATTCTTTTCTAAACTATTACCTAAGTATATATTGATAATATAAAACTTAACTGTCTAAATATTCATCTTTTAACAACACTTATCTAAATAACAATCTTGGAAAATACAAAACATTTATTAAAACGCGTAAACTCATATTTCTGAGCCAATTTAGATATTATCCGCCTTAATTAGATGCTATAATTTCCTTCAAAGATATGTAATTAAAATATTTCATCAAACGAACCAGAAACGTTTCCAACTGAAATAACTCGTCTTAATCATTAGGAGCAGGGGGGAAACTAATACAATACAAAGGTTTTAGAGAGACGTGGAATATGTTTCTGTTTTCTTGTTATAGTGTGTCTTAGGTCCAACGAAAGCGTAATCTCTCTCGAGCAATCCACTTAGACTAGTAGCTGCTTGTCCCCTTTGAACGTAGAAATGATTCTGTTCACGTATTCCGAGATGCATTAAGAATTCCGGAACTCCCTCAACCCTTCGCGATAACGCGTCCATCAGAACCCTTTATAACCTCCTCCACCACAAACTCTATGGCATCCATAAACTTCTCAAAACCGAGCTAGGGGCCCCTACATCAAAGAACCTACGCAAGAATTGTCTGATATATAATTTTTTTTTCTGGGGGGACCCAGGGTCTACAGGAAATATACAGTTATACATTTTGTATACAAGGTTCTTTTACAATAGGATAAAAAATATACATCTTAACCTTTGACCTTATTGCGTCATCATAATTTGGTTGTTTGGACATATTAAAGTTAAAGATCGGTCGTTTTCCATCGGTCATCTTGTCCATTTCATTTTTCCTAGGAGCTTGCAGTTTATTATATCAAATGCAAATATATAACAGAGAGTGGGGAATTCTAAGTGCCCAGTGTGATGTTTTACAAGGTATTTCAGTCTTAATCGCTTTCTCTCTAGATTCCAAGGTCGACCAATCAGCGCTCAGCTTAATCTTTATTTTTCTCTCAAACTAAAATATTAGCCAATTCGGCAAATTTTTGGGGAAATCGTTGGAATATTTTTAGTTTTATTAGATTATCGTAGTGTAGACTTGGTTTTTAAATGTAACCTTTTCGGTCTGTCCACTGCTTACTCTGGTTTTTGTACCCCACTTTCTCTTATTTCTATTTACTTTTGGTCACGTCAATGTCATTGCAGTTGTTCTTAAGTAAGGAGCGAGGGAAAACTTGGCTTTTAAAACTCGAAACTCTAGGCCTACTAAAACCTAAAAAGAAGTCGCGCAATAATAAAAATCAATTTTAGTCCCAAAAGTTTAGTTTGGTCTGGTCGACCCGCTATGCTTTTGACTTGGGTGCCAAAGTGCAAATACTCTCTCTTCAATATTGCAAAGATTCGATTGAAAGAAAAAAGTCTTCAAAAAAAAATATGTATTTCACTTTGAGTTAACTAGCGGGTTATTTTTTTCCAATCCCTGTTTACATTACGTGTAAATCCGCCTTACTTTTGTCTTTGGTGAAAATTACAACTGAAATATTTGATTCTTTTTTTCGTTTGTAACCTTTTTTTCTATCCCTTGTGTATCCTTTGAGGGGCTTGTAAATACAGATGTGGAACTGGTAAAAGGTGGTCCATTGGACAAAATGTCGTAAAAGTTATCTTTTCAACTCTAAATCGTCCTTAGAACCCGCTGTATTTCATATCTACCAAGCACCCTTTTTGAAACACCCCTTATTGATAGAATTTTAGAATTTTTCTTAGAAAAAAATACTTTCCAAGGTACTCAAATACTATATAGAAACATCATAAACAGAAAGATAGATTGTAAGAGCTCTTTCAAAGAAGTATTGGCAAAAAAAATAACACATATATATAAAATAAATCCAAGAAAGACATAGGTGGGCATATGCCCAACCAACCACAGGGCCTTACCCCCTCCGCTCCTGTTCCCGCCTGTCTGTCAACCGAACTGGTTTTTGCGGGAAAAAATAATTCCTTTTTTTCTTTCTTTCTTTTGAAAATGTTCTTTGTCAAACGCGGGTTCGCTTTTTTTCGATAAAGCATGCTATAGTGATGTTACGTTGTTAGTGGTAGGGAAGTACGGGTGTATATGGTCAAGTTAAGGCGTATTGATTGTAACTTAACTTGTCGTTGATGGTATAATGTCATAATCGAGGTCCATAAAATTGACATTGACGTGTATAAATTGTATCCAAGGGAGAACTTGTATATTTTAAGTTGGATATTATAATTTTATTTAGCTTGAGGGGGGAAGTTAAGTCTCAAATGTGAACAGAATGTAACGAGATTATTTTGGACATTTTATACGTTTTTGCTTTTATTGCGGTACGCATTCCTCTAATACCTTCATGGGCTATTTAATTTCTACTTAGCTTTATTAGATGGTTACCCGGATTTCCCCAGTTATAATGTTTACCCAACCATATCACGTCTAACCGTCGCCCAAAATCCCGCCAAATTCCTATAGCTGTTGAATGTGATATTTTTGGCGAGAAGTTGTAAATTTCGAGGAGTGACTTAATACGAGCGCGAGCGTGAATTATTAATTGGTACACGTGATATTTTCAGTTGAATTAAAAATAAGAGCACGTGAAATTTTCAGTTGAATTAAAAATAAGAGCACGTGAAATTTTCAGTTGAAATAAAAATAAGAGCACGTCTAATTTTAAACCGAATTAAATATCAGAGCAAGTGAAATTTTCAACCGAATTAAAAATCAGAGCACGTGAAATTTAATATATTTAGACACTATAATTTCAAGTAGGTTTTATCATTGATAAGAAAAAACCCATGTTGTAGGCATAGATTTTTGCCCAAACACTGTTATGTTTATTTTGTATTCAGATTTTTCGGGTTCATGGATTTCTTTTTTCCTTTTATAGTTATAAATTTTTTCGGAGGACTTCTCTAGTTAGGAGACAAAATCGATGGTTCCTAAAAATAGAGTTTGGTTCTTTTCCTGGTGTAGTTCAACTTCCAGATTCTAGACCCAGTTCGCGACGATCTTAAAACCTCCTACAATCGAGTCCTCCTAGCCTAGACTCGAGTAGAAAAGAAAAAAAAAACCGAAAGGAAAAAATTTAAAATTGAATTTAGGAGATAAGCGTAAGTCCCTATAACCCGGTTGCAATCTCAGTTAGGTCTTAAAATGAACCATAATTCTCCCGAGTCATACTTGTTGTAAATAAACCTTCCAATATTGAATTTTCTATCTACTTCAATATGCGATAGGATCGAGGGTACCTAACCTATATATGGTTAATATTATTATTAATACGTATTGAATTCTCCGGGTGGAACTGAGATGGGACAAGCTTAAATTCAAGGGTAATATTTTCAAGTGCAACCCATTTGAAAATCTTTATAAACTGCACTGATATTCAAAGGGCAAGCCCAAATATTTTTGAACAGGCAGCTGAAACTTCGCTGCAACGTTACGCTTAAGTAATACCAGAAGCGGATAATAGAAGAAGGATGCCACTCTGTATCCTCTTAATAGTTACTTTAGTTATGTAACATGATTCTTCCCAATCTCATGCACCTTTTTGTTTGCTCTGTTGCTCATCAAACTTCAGATGGGCATCGCACAGTGCTAGGTTTAATTCCCTAGCTGTTTGGTATTTACTAAATCCTCAGCAATCAACTCACAAACCTCGTCTTAACAATATATCCTCCACCATCTTGGTGGTGGTTAGAAAGTAACCAATAAGAGTTCACGGTGACCATATATGCTACTTGCAATTTTATTAAAACACCAAGATTTATCGCTATCGGGACCAGTACCAAAATATCTTTTATACGATCGTATTTTATTGAGCAGAATAAAATTGATGCCCAAATGAGGTCTGATAAACTAAACCATGTTGCTAGAACAACACCGCGAGAAATCTCCTTACTCTCTTTAACAAACAGCACGTTCTACAATATATAGTTTTCCCGCCATCCTATCTTTGGCACGCGCTCCTGTATCCAATTTTGACGCGTGGTTATCACGTCTCAGTTGTCATGGTTACCAACCCAGAAGGTAAAAAAAAACCTCGAAATTTTATAATCTCATCTCCAGGTTTTTATGAACCTTGATAGGCTTCATCGTGAAAAAAAAAACGAAACAGAAAAAAAAAACTGAAATCCAACCAGATTTGAGACCCAAGGTTGAATCAACATACTTAAAAATTCCGATAACATGTACCTAGAATTAGTTTTTTCCTCAATGTTTTACAACGTTGACAAAGACCGAATATTACATAAAATTTTTCATCATATCAAGATTTATTTTTGCTTTTACTTATATTTCCCTCGCGTACGAAATTTGCAATGCATTTTGGGAAGTAAATTATTTAGTTAGTTTTAAAGGAAAAACTTAAATGATACTGTGAAAAAAAAAAAGAAAAAAAAATGTATTTCGAGTTGAAATGTTCTCGAGGCGTGATTTATAAAGACTCTTTGAATCTCTCAAAATTTCAAAAGGAAACCATCACCAACTGAAGAGTGTTCTTAAGAAGTAAAAAAAATACTTGAAATTTATCTTGGGGGCTTTCGAATTAACAGAAAAGCTATTTTCTCTTTCCATTTAACGGGTTCATGCCTCGAATTTTAAATTAAACGAAAATTCAAAATTTTTACCTCCTAAATAAACATCGAATTTTTACGTTTAATTTAAACTAGTTTATTTGGTAGGCTTATAAGTTTTGAAGGAATAGAAATATTTAATAATATAAACAGGGTTACCCGTTTCTTTTAATGTAGTCACGCTCGACCTTTGACCTATTCATTCAATGAATACCAATCTTTAATTTCGTCTTACGTCGGGAATATTGGCATCTTTTGTTAGAAGGAAGACATATGTTTTCTACGGATCCATTGTTAAAGATAAGAGAAGCTCCTGTCACCGAGCTTTTGTCTTTGGAAGACGCGCTCTGAGGCGTTAGGAGCGTTTTTCTCGTAACCTTACCCTTACGTACGACAATGGAATTATCTGTAGTAGAAAAAATCCTAAAATCATTTCCAGCGGTTTTAAAAGAGCGCGCTACCGTATGCCACTATACACATTGACAGGTTAACGATCACCCTTCTTGTTTTCTCGCGCGCGCACTCTATACCAAGGTCGCGCGCGCACTCTATACCAAGGTCGCGCGCTTTTATCGATTAAGGTTAGCTCGCGCTCGAATTTTCCCGCCTTTCCGAGTTTTCGCGCCAAAATTTAACGGTATGGCGTTGAAACGTCCGTGCTTCCTGTTTCTCGGTTTCCTTGGTTACCGGTTGATCCGTTTTTCTACGTAGAGATCCCCAAAACGGACGCAACAGCTTTTAGAGCGCGCGATCTCCTCGGATTCACTGATGTTCTCGGACTCAGTTCCCGCCAGTTTTCGGACCCCAACGCGCGTGTGATACAGAGAGTCCCGGTATCGTCAGCTGAAGAAACCGGGGCCCATCACCTTCGCTACGATCCCCTACGATATGCTGTAGAAACTGGCAGGCTTTAATTTTTGTAAATTAGTCTACTAATTATTTAATTTATTTAGTCGGTTGTAATTAGTTTAATTAAGTTTATATAACGGGGTGTTAATTAGTTAATTAATATGGCGCTAACACTACACGTAGCTATGGTCAATGGGGTCAAGCGTAAAGGTGACAAGTTGGTCAAAGCAACCTTTAGAGGTAAGAATGACCATTGGTCAAGAAATCGATAAATTTTACCAAGTTACGATAAAACGTTTGGTCAACCTTAATGTAATTTTTCTAGAAACATAATTAACCTTTAGAATAAAATCCCTGGACATTATTTTATTCTTTTTTCGCCTCTCTTTTTCGTGCACGACACGGGATATAAAGACACGCCCCTTTTCCCCTTTGACGTCATCACATCCAATCGTTGGGCTCCCTGCCCGCCTTCGAACAAATCTACCCCTAGAGTTCGTTAAAATAACAATACAATACATTATCTACTTTCGAGATATTCAACATTTTCGATAGAACCGCACGAGCCAGTTCGTGTTCAACTTTAATTTATACGCGATTAAATATTGAAATAGTAGAATCATTGCATGCGAACGAAATGGTCTATTAATGTTTTTCCAATAAACCGCACGCTCAAACTCGTGTTTAACTTCAATTTAAATTATTTATATTTTATTGGAAGTAATAACAAAATAAATTCTTGCCCCTGTATGAAAGCTTTACTCTAAACATTGCACTCCGACGGGCTAAACATTTTTACAGGGGCTGGTAGAATTAACATTGCACAGTTTGCCCCTGAAACGAGTCTTTTCCTAACTACTTATTTTTGAAATATTCGCTCTTTTTGAGTATAAAGGTGTACCTTGGGGCGGTTGTTTTATAGTTGTAGCTTTACCGAATGTATTTCAAGGGACCAAGAAACTCTAGGTTCTTTTTTTCCCCTTTCGATTCAACCAAGGATGAAAGCCTATTTCACGCGTATATGGAACCGCAACTTAACCCTACCCCTATCCCTAAAGAAAAAACTACTAACCACTACGATCTATGTTTAGGGGAAATAGGTCTTTTCATACTATTCTTTAGAGGGAATTGAGTTTTCTACACAGCTAGGCTATTTTTCCTTCAGATAAGAGAAAAGAAAAACACCTTTGCACTTTATTACATGATTTCTGTAAACTTAATTAGGTATTTCGTTACGTCACTTATACTCGGAGTAACTCTAGAAACGTTTAAAATTTAATTTATTAATTCCTTTCTCCTGATTTTTCCATGATTCTTCTAAGATTTAGAAAAATCTGCAATAATCTCTCGGGAAATAATTAAATTCGTTTTTAACTTCTATTTAATTTATATTATATTTTAATTAATTAGAAAATTTAATCTAATATTTTATTGCCCCTTAATGAGAGCTTTACTCAAAACATTAAACCTCGGCAGGTGAAACATTTCTACAGGGGCTGGTAGAATTAACATGGTATTGTTTGCCCCTGGATTGGGTCTTTTCCTAACATCTTATTCTTGACTTTTATGCTTTTTTTGTAGTTTAAAAATGTACCTTGGGGCTATTTGTTTTATAGTTCTAGATAAGTTTAAAATAAATTTATTAATTCGTATTTCCTGACTTTTCCATGATTTTACTTATCTATGATTTACAACTCGAGGGAGTTTAGATTTAGCAAATCTACCGTAAACTCTCGGGAAATAAGTAAATAAACAACTTTAAAAAAGTTTCTAAAACGCTCCAAAAATTGGTGAATAAAGTAAACCTTTTCGACTTTTCTCGTCTCACGTGCAGAGTTTAGCGCCAAAAATGGATATAGGGTTAAACCTTTTCACCCCGTATCTCGCGCGCGGAATTTCGCGCCAAAAAGGTAAAGCTTTTCATTTCTCCTCGTGCCACGCGCCTATTTCGCGCCAAAATGAATAGAGATAAACCTATTGAATTCTCCCCGTGTTCCGTTTAGAGTTTTGGCGCCTAAAGTTCCCGCCATTTTTTCAATTACAATTTGCACCAAAGCTAAAAGCCTTTTGAATAAAGAGAATGAAACGAACCTAGGGGGTTTTTCGAGGCTCCGTATCTCAAGGGGTTTGAAAAGTAGCTCCCTTTTCATTTAGGGGCCGAGGGACTCAAGTTGACTTTGATTTTCAACAGATGAGAAAAAAGGGCTAACTTGACACTAGATGTAAACACAAGGGAAATAAAAATAAAAAAATACCCGAGATGCATTGCTGAAAGAGACTTTTCTGAAAAGTATGATTGAATAGGAGTTGATATTCAATAGCTCCTAAAGGTCACTCCCGCTTCGGTAAATTTGAATTCTAGAAGGATAATGTAGGATTCTCAATTTGCCAAATTTGAAATACTTCAAATAAATGTAACCCCATACCTCTATAGAAATGAATATTTAAAATTCTTTAGGGAGTATATCGATATTAAGTCATGACGTCATCAAGGGGAAATTTAATTGTAAATATTTACTGCACATCTTAAGTGGACCTTAAATTCTTGAATGAGTCGAAATTTAACTAAAACTTTTATTACACAACCTTCTGGTGTTCTCGAGGGGCCAATCACTAAGCCCTATCCTTCCATGACACTAATTACGCCTAACTAATCGGTGTACGTCGCATTTAAAGTCGTGTGAGTGATTATTCCCTTTGGTTTTCCTTCAAAATTTACGGGTTTGCCTCTCGAACCCCAAGTTTGATATAAAGGCCAATAAAACATTCATGGGTAACACATAATTAACGTTGTAAGACAACCACGCTTATGATATATTGAAAAGAAAAGGCACTCTATAAAACATCTGCATAAGAAAGGACCAGTCCGGATTATAGTTTTTACCAAGGCTTAAGGCCCAAGGGGTATCAGTCCGGAAATCATCCAGAGAACCGGATGTTAAGGGTACTTCCCAGGGAATGGATTCTCATCCTCTTCTCTTGAATCGATGTTACAGTGTCACTTGTCATAAAATACAATACATCTACGATACTAAATGCTCTTTTTTCTTCAATGCCAAATTACACCGTAAGAGTGTACCGACGCTACTTGTCAGTAAACACAATAAATTACAAGTTTCTTAGGCCTTAGTCTTCAGTGCAAAGAGGTATAAGATCAGCGTCTTCCGATGAGACTGGACCAAGCATTATTGATTCCTATATCAGAGTCTATTTTTCCGCTTCGTCAAACATCCTATTCGATCTTCAGCTGTTAAGACCCGTTCTCTTTTGGTAGTCTTTGAAATAAACGATAGTGGCATCCCTTCCCTTAGATTGGGCCGGTTGTCGCCGCTCAGGGAAAACAATGGGAAATTCAGGGAAATTATAAATGGACCAATAAGATCAGGGACTTTGATTTTAGTGGTGGAACATTTTGTGAAAATGGAAAAGTTGATAAATATGTTACGATAAATAGTTGTTGCAAATCATACAAAATAATGGGCCATAGAAACAATTCAGGGTCAATAAGGTCAGGGAATTTAATTTTGATGGAAAATATCTTGGATTCTACAAAAATGGCGTCGTTACGATAAATATGTTTTAAAACTTAATTTCCTAATTAAAAACTTTGACAAATTCAAAATATACTCTTAACAATGACAACTATGTATGTGTTGAAGAATCTGTTCAAACTTTTCAATCCCAATCTTGTATAACCCTTGACCTTTCTAAGAGTGTTTCACGATATATTTTCCGCATATAACAATGACGTTTATAGAGCTTGTCATTGAGTTATCCGAAAAAACGGAACCAAACCCCATCCCCCAAATAAAAAAGAAATATTTCCTGAGATGCAATCAAGCGGGAAAATAAAATTTGGCGGGGAAAACTATACTGTATATTTCCAATTATTCCAGAGCTGTATTTTTGGCGCCCTTTCTTTCGCAGTTATTGTCTTTGGGGATAGAGTACGTACAACTCGAAATTCCCTTTCTGGGTCAAGACTTATTTAAGATACGTCTAGACTGTCAACTGCATGACAGAATTTCAAGAGGTTTCTCAGAATTAGGCTTTAAGGTGA
This sequence comes from Phalangium opilio, assembly GCF_054372755.1. Lineage (NCBI taxonomy): Eukaryota > Metazoa > Arthropoda > Arachnida > Opiliones > Phalangiidae > Phalangium > Phalangium opilio. Next base: position 4,024,867 of record NW_028324170.1, read on the forward strand.
CAGCGAGTGAGATGTAATTAAAATTGTTATATAGGTTTACAATCGCATTGGAGAAGATTAGGTAAGGCTTACCTTTAATTTAATTAAAAGTACAGAATTTAATATAAAGTCAAGTAAAGTGTTTATTATTTAAAAATAATATATTATGTAGAAATATACAGTTGGTTTAAAAAAGAATTGTAGATCCGAAGTACAGTTTGTACTATGGGCAATTTTGAGTCGAAACTGTAACTAATATGACACCCGAATCAAGTTATGATTGGAATGTTTTACGGATGACCCCCTTAGATATAACCAAGAAATTCAAAGATAATACTAATTTAATTAAGGGGTCATCCATAAAACAAGGCACAAGCTAATAATAATTTTTAAATGGTTACTCGTATGGAAAAATCAGTCATAGAAGTTACATTTTTGACTCAAATACCTTACATTTTGGAAAACCCTATATATATATAAATTTAACTAACAAAGGCTTAAGAAAAGGGTTATAAAAATAGACGCAATTATGTAGAAGTTAGACTGTTTGAATATGGAATACTAAAGACCGGAAGGAATTTCCCCGTATTAATGAATAATTAGACTTGATTTTCACCGCATTTACTTAACTCGTTGTATCACTCCACCGTAACTTAACCTCGCGTGTTTTCAATAGTAGGGTACTGTACCTAAAACGAAGGGAAATCCCACCCCCGCTCACATATACGTGAGTGGCCTTTTAAAAATGGTTTTCTGGCACGCGACCCATAGAGAATTCCAGTCTTTAAGTCCCTCCTCTTCTTTTGGCGGATTTACCCCACTAACCTGTTACATTTTTTTTCTTTCCTGAATGATTCTGAAGGGGTTAAGATATATTTATTTCCACACGATTCTCCAAGAACAAGATTCTCTCTAGAATCCATTTGTCATCCTACTGTTGGGTCGGTTATGGTGTTAGTGGTGGTGGTAGTAGCATTTTCATACTATAATCTGGGGGATTTCCTCCTACACGTTTGAAGCGATGATACTAAATTTCAATGGTGAAGAATCACAGATCTTATAAGTTCATAAGATACGTTCCATAAGTTTGTCATTGGTTACAAATTGGAGCTTGTCATGAAGTGATGTAGGTAATAGATTCGAGGTAAAGCGACGCCTGGTGAGGCGCTGTCAAATGCTTAGCACAGACTAAATAGGAAGATGGAAGTCCTGCAAAATTAACCACCGAGTGTAGTCAATTCTCGCTTGTCGTTCTCGAACTAGCTCGAGCTGTAAGTCTAGCTAGCATTACGAAGTATAGGAATTGTTATACTTTAAGTGTCATATAGTTCTTAACACGCCCCCTATATACATAATGCTTTGTACATCCGTTTAAAGCTAAGCTCAATCTATATTTATTTCTGCGTATTTCAAGGTCACTCGAAATTAATTTGGGGGGATTAAATGTATTCACCTAAGTTCACTGTGTATGCAAATTTAGTCGCCAAAAATTTACTTCTTATTTCTCATTTTGCTCTTTAGAATTGCAAAGTTCGTGACCTGACACCTTTTAAATATATTCCTAACCAAGTAAAACTTGAAAGAACTGGTATACCATGCAGAGAATAAAAGAACACGGAATATTTGTTTTTTCAGTTCGTGTGTAGGGGTCATTTAAGTTGAAAGTCTAGGTGTACACTCGGGGGCAAAGAAAGTTCGCTGTACAAAACAGATAAGAAATTTTGTAACCACCCAAGTTTCTCTCTCTTTTTTTTATTCTGGTAGTACTATTTAGTATAGTGAAATTCAGTCTTAAAACCTTAAAAGAAATAACGGTGTTTCACTTGTAAAGCTACTCCTTCAAAGATTCCTTCTCGGTATATAGTTTGTTTTCTATAAAATTACTTTTCGGACCTTGAAGATTGGAATCCACGAAAAATAGAGAGTTTAAGTCTGGATCTCATTCGGGGAGAAGAAATAGTGCACAACAACTTGAGATCTTTTCAGACGAGACAACTTTTGACTCAACAAGATGGGTCAAATAGTTGAGTAAGCAAAATTGGTGTGTGATAAATTTTTAATTTGGTGATTCAACTTGTTGGTGAACTTCTGTTCACACTACTCAACTCAAGTTGACTCATCTAAATGGGTCAACAGTTGTATTGTCTGAAAAGGCCTTTTAAGTGTCTAAGATCATCTTGTTAGTTTCTTCAACTCTCTAAAAGCTAAGGAGTAAGAAACGTAGGAGTGAACCCTCGTACCCTTTCATCTTGAATTTATAAGCCGCGGTCCAGTCAAAGCGCGCGATTTTTGCAGTTGTTGAAACGAAACACCTTGAAAGCTCCCACCTGGAATTCAAACGAAACCGTTTTCTTGTTTATTCTTTCTTTACTTGTTTGTTGGGGCCCAATTTAATAGAAAGCTCGCTCCTTTCTTTCTCTTTGGTCTGGGAAAATGCTTTCAGATGAAACACGTTAAGCTTAGAGTAGAATTCGAAAATAAGGCGTTAGGCTTAGCGTCGAAGTCGAAAATAACGCTTTACCTTAAAAATAACGCGTTAGGCTTAGCATTGAACTGGAAAGTAAGGCCTGATGCTTATAGTATACGTCAAAAATAAGGCCTTAGGCTTAACGCATACCTCAAAAACAAGGCGTTAGGCTTAGCATGAACTCAACAGTAAGATCTAATGTTTAACGTTTAACTAAACAATAAGGCTTTAGGCTTAGCATTGTACTCGAAAGTAAGACGTTATCCTCAAACGTTAGCACTTTACACTAAATAAGGGCTAAGGGTTAAATGTTATCATTTTTACGCTACGTGTTTAATTACAAAAAATACACGTTAGGCTTAACTTCTACCATTTATTTCAAATTTTAACTCGAAACTAAGACTTTTAACGATATTAAAGTTTAGGCCCTTGAAAGGTATTTAATTACAGTACTTGCTAAAATTGCCAATCTCTACGCAATTTATTTTCTTTAATAAAAACAATTCTAAAATTTATTTTTATAAAGCATACGTTTTCGACATCAATTCCGAGCCTATCTTCCGTGTTAAACAACGCGTAATGACATTCCTAAAAAAAAAAAGAAAAAAAGGGTATTTGCGCAAGTTCTTTATAAGAGCCCTTCAAAAACAGCTGACGCTTTTTAAATATAATATGAAGTTTTAAATCAACATTATCCTATAGGCTTTCAATGTTTTTTTTTCTAAAAAAACCCCACTTATCTAGATGTATACAGGGTGTTTCTGAAAAGTCCATCACAAATTAAGGGGCGTGTTTATGGGACCAAACTGAGCGGAAAGTACCAAAGAACATGGGGTGTACAACATTTTGTTACGGAGATATGGCCTTCCAAACATTCGCCCCTAAAACAAGGAAATATCCAAAAATGAGGAGTAACACTTAAGACCGACTAACCAGCTTGTTTAAAATTACTAGACAATTTCAATAGCCTTTAATCGAACAATTGATTTCTACCTTTACTAATCAGAAGCGTATAAACGAGTAGAAGTATGCCTACGGTGGTAATGTAAAATTAATCCCAAGTGACATGATGTTTCAAGATCTTCCCAGCACTAAGTAAAATGGTTCTGATTGAAGGGACTTTTATTAGCACAGCGTAAACAACGTTATTTTCAGGAATTAGTCCAAATGTCCACGGGCGGCATTACAAAAACGAGGCAGTCTTTCGAATGATACTTGGACATGTTGGAAGATCCCTGGCTTGTTCCTGTTATCTCAAACCGTAAAAAGCTACGCAAATCTTCATCATCACGGACAACACTCTTGTACGTTAGGTATGACCTTGAGAAAACCTAAAAGGACATCTCGAATGTATTTGAAAAACCCATCTCCAATTAAGGGGCGTGTTGTTTGTTTCCAACAGAGTAAACTCGCCCAGAGAACAATTACAATGCAGAGCCACGTTTCGGCGTTAATGGCCCACAAAGGTGGTCCCAAACAAAAGAACAAACTTTAATTTGTTTCGTTCAGTAAGTGTTTCATGTGTCATAGATAAAACGCCATGATTAATGCACAAAGAAAATGTTATTGACAAGTTTTCGGACCGCGATGCTGAAATGTGGTGGTGCACCATCGTGCATGAACCACATTCTGTTTATTAAACCTAAGGGTACGTCTTCGAGTAGTTCTGGTAAATCGTCCCGTAAGAACTACAAGTAAGCCACACCGTTTAACCTGGGCTCTAGGAAATATGGCCCAATTAAATTGTCACCCACAATACTACACCACACGTTTAAGCTGAATTGTACTTTGTGAATTCTAACGCAAGTTGCGTGTGGTTTTTTCTTAATCAGCAAACCAATTGGCGGCTGCTTGTTTTTGGATCGTCCTCGGAAATAGTGAGAACTTCGCCTATTCTTAAAAAACAGAGCACTAAAACAGAGCACTATGTTTTTTAAGAAAGGAATAAAAGAGGTTTCACGTACATGTGTTTGTTTTATTAAACTCATAATTCAACGAAGTCTGTTACAATGCCTTTCTTCACAAATGCCGAATATGCGGATATGCACCTAATGTATGGACTAGCCGAGGGGAATGCCGCTGCAGCTGTACGCTTGTATCAGGAAAGATTTCCGCAGAGGCGACTACCAAATCGACTGACGTTCGAGGCTGTGGACAGACGTTTGAGGCAAGATGGACGAATCCAACCGGCTGGACCTCAACCTAGAGCGAGAGCCATCCCAGAGGCCGTAGAAGACGAAGTTCTCACCATTTTCGAGGACGAGCCTGAATCAAGTACCCGCCAAGTTGGTCGCCGATTAGGCGTAAACCACACGCTCGTGTGGAAAATCCTCAGAAGCCACCGGTTTCATCCTTTCCATGTTCAAAAAGTTCAAGGTTTGAATCCAGCGGACTACCCACGACGCACGGCGTTTTGTCAGTGGTTTCTGGCTAAAGTAAACGATATCGATTTCCCACGGGATTTGTTGGTTACTGACGAAGCTAACTTTTCACGGGATGGTATTATTAACTTACATAATAAACATCAATGGTCCCAGCTAAACCCCCACGCAACTTGCGTTAGAAGTCACCAAGTACAATTCAGTTTAAACGTGTGGTGTGGTATTGTGGGTGACAATTTAATTGGGCCAAATTTCCTAGAGCCCAGGTTAAACGGTGTGGCTTACTTGCAGTTCTTACGGGACGATTTACCGGAACTACTCGAAGACGTACCCTTAGGTTTGGTAAACAGAATGTGGTTCATGCACGATGGTGCACCACCACATTTCAGCATCGCGGTCCGAAATTATCTTAACGCGACCTTCCCTTTGCGGTGGTTAGGTCGAGGTGGACCTGTGGAGTGGCCTGCTCGATCACCCGATCTGAACCCTTGTGATTTCTTTCTTTGGGGCCACCTGAAAGACTTAGTTTATCAGACTGAAGTGCCTGATGTTGAAGAGCTACGTCGACGAATAATTCACGGCTGTCAAACAATTCGCGAAACTCCAGGCATTTTTCAACGTGTAAGGGAATCATTTGTAAGACGTGCTAATGTGTGCCTTAACGCGGGTGGTGAACACTTTGAACAATTTTTGTAACTAGTTGCAATTAAATGTTAAAACTTGTCAATAAATTCATTTTCTTCGTGCATTAATCATGGCGTTTTATCTATGACACATGAAACACTTACTGAACGAAACAAATTAAAGTTTGTTCTTGTTTTTGGGACCACCTTTGTGGGCCATTAACGCCGAAACGTGGCTCTGCATTGTAATTGTTCTCTGGGCGAGTTTACTCTGTTGGAAACAAACAACACGCCCCTTAATTGGAGATGGGTTTTTCAAATACATTCGAGATGTCCTTTTAGGTTTTCTCAAGGTCATACCTAACGTACAAGAGTGTTGTCCGTGATGATGAAGATTTGCGTAGCTTTTTACGGTTTGAGATAACAGGAACAAGCCAGGGATCTTCCAACATGTCCAAGTATCATTCGAAAGACTGCCTCGTTTTTGTAATGCCGCCCGTGGACATTTGGACTAATTCCTGAAAATAACGTTGTTTACGCTGTGCTAATAAAAGTCCCTTCAATCAGAACCATTTTACTTAGTGCTGGGAAGATCTTGAAACATCATGTCACTTGGGATTAATTTTACATTACCACCGTAGGCATACTTCTACTCATTTATACGCTTCTGATTAGTAAAGGTAGAAATCAATTGTTCGATTAAAGGCTATTGAAATTGTCTAGTAATTTTAAACAAGCTGGTTAGTCGGTCTAAAGTGTTACTCCTCATTTTTGGATATTTCCTTGTTTTAGGGGCGAATGTTTGGAAGGCCATATCTCCGTAACAAAATGTTGTACACCCCATGTTCTTTGGTACTTTCCGCTCAGTTTGGTCCCATAAACACGCCCCTTAATTTGTGATGGACTTTTCAGAAACACCCTGTATAGAAAAAAAACTCAATCGATTCCCCGTTTAAAATTAAATATTTTCTTGTCAAAATTTACTCTTACGTATCTCACGCATGCGTAGATTTGTAAGGGCACCTGCAGAATTTGAAATTCAAATAAATGTAAGAACAGTTCAATCATGGATCCTATAAATATTCCGTATATAGGGGATGGGAAAACTGGCTTTGCGCTTAGAATAGAACCAAGAAGCGATATCTAGTTTACTAGGGAGAACAATATAAATTCACCACATTTCTAGCTTATCTCCAGTCCAAACGTGGGTCCGGAGCTAATCCCCGCCTCTAAATTACAACCAGCATCTCATTGGTTCTTGAAAACTCACGTCAGCGCGACGCGAATGACGAAAACTACGTACTTTCCGAGTGAGGAGAGGCGAAATAGCCCGGCCTCCTTTTACGTCCCCCCTTGTATTTTGAAAGGGGAACTGGGACTATGGTGCGCGAATACTTAGGCATCTTATACCTTCTCCCTAATAAACTATTTATCGCTTCTTGATGGAACATATTAACGGAACGGTATGCTCTATTAAGAGGTTCGTTAACGTTATAGTGTATCAAGGTCATTCAGAAATCACTGTTTAAAGTATAGGCGCATAGGCGGAGGTAATAAATAATTATCTGAATTTTTCTGGAATATCAATATCACTCGCAAAGAAAAAATCCAACTCGCTTTTGGTCCTTTTTAGAATCACGAAGTCCATGAATAAGTCAGAAGTGCAAAATAAATATTTGTAGTAGCGAAAATCAATTTGTTATTTCTTGGCAAAAGCCTACTGACATCTTAGAAATCCTTTCACATCAAATTTCTTGATTATCAGAGCGTGTCTGTATGTATTTGTACAGATAAGATAAATAACTCTCGAGGATCTTCAGTTCTCTGATTGGTTAGGGTGCTTCCAGGCTATTTATTTATTTGAACACAAATTCCCAGGGTTATCTGTCAGACGAGAGACACTACGTTTAACCTAAGAAACCCCTCGCTATCCTTTGGGTATATCCTGTGACGAATCGTGGTTAGATTTAACCTATTTCAGCTAATGCGTACAAGGCCAAGTTGTCCTTATTTCTTATTATATTTTCCCCCTTATTATCTCCATTGTTTCTAAATCGTTAAACGTTATATTACTGATAGACCTACCGCAAACTTACGACATACAATCAATCCTGATCCCGAGAAAGAGAGAAATGATAGATTTAAAGTCTAAAACGTTGTATCTCTGATAGATTTATCAACAAAGATACCGTATTTTCGCTATAAATTTTTTACCAGGCAAACAATCTACTTCCAGAAAGAACTACAATGTTCACTTAACTAAATAGAATAAAGATACAAGGGGATGTGATTAAAAAGGGCCTAGCGCTATCCCGCCTTTACCTGTATTCATCCTTTAACCCTGAACTTTAACCCTTATTTTTTGTGTGCACGCGCGAGACTGTATTCTTTCCCTCCTTTTATTTATGGTTGCCATGGTTACGTAATTGTGACGTATTATAAACTTTTTCCACGCACAGATTACAGCACGTGGATAATAAAGGAATTTTTTCTTTTGTTTTTTTTTTCTTCCCGCAGGAAATATCTCGCGCCAAAAGCTAGTTTTATTACAGAATTGTCACGAATAAAATGTACCTAGGGGAAGCTTTTGCGTGTATTGTACTTTAGGGTGGGATCAATTTAGAAAAGGAGGATGAAAAACGCATTCTTTTTACTTGCATTTACAAGAGTGATTGATGGGATGAAGTTTTAGAATTCGCGATGCGTTTTCTCTACTTAGTTTTCTAGAAGGGTACTTGTCTGAAATAGGTCTAGACAGATTATCAAATCTGGGCAAATTCTAACAGAAGTTTTTCCTGGACCTAACGTAGAAAAATTGCATTAAAAATTAGATTTAAACATATGTTATGTTATGTTATGTAAAAAACCTTTATTTGAATATAAAAGCACGACCTACTTTAGGATATAATATTTGAGCGGCTTGTAAAATTTTCCATCTATTAGACCTACAGGAAATACAGGGCGTTTCTGATAAGTCTGCATCCATAAATTAAGGTGGATGTTCTTTGGGTGCACGATTTCGAGTCGAAAATGTAGCTTCTATCACACATTTTTCAGTCCGGGGCACTGTTTTCGAGTTAAGATTGGATTGAGTATTTTACGGATGACCCCTTAAATTTAATTAAGAATCTGGAAGACAATGATTTTTGATTTGATTAAGGGGTCATCCCTAAAACACTCAAATCATAATTCGAAAACAGTGTCCCTTGTTGCAAAATGGAGATAGAAGTTATAGTTACATTTTCGACACAAAATCGTCCACCCAAAGAACATCCCCCTTAATTTCTGGATACAGACTTATCAGAAACACCCTGTATATATATAACAATCACGTCCCTGCAATTATTAGTTAAGCCTTGGGTTAAGTCTAATCTGCATTCAATTTTTTTTTAATACAGGACTTTCAAGATACACAAAAGTTATTGAGAACACGGAAGAGGATGTCGTTTTTGACGAGGTAAGCCTGGCAATTTATTATAATTTATCCTGGGGCGCAAATTTAATGAAAACATGGAGGAAGTCCCATGTCAAGGGGACCTTAAATTTGCCTTGCAAAATAGATAAGCCTATAAACTTCTCGGAATTTTCCCGGTCAATTTAGTAAGGAGTATCTATTGTAAAGGGTCAGTATAATGTCACGGCGTTGCACTGCAAAAAATCAGGGATTTTTTTGGACATTATTGGTGCACAAAGAAAGACATTCGAGCTGAAAATGAAAATAATTCGAAAGTTTAAATTTTATAGTTGTTTTTGCAAAGAGCTTATTGTGGTTCCAGCTGGTAAATTAGTTGAGATTCGGTCATCCGCGGGCAACGGCTGTTTACTTGACATCGGCGACCACGCAAACATATTTACATATTCAAATTAGTTCTGTGTAAACTATGAGTGTCCCCTCTCGTTTTAATATGACCGCTAATTAGCAAGAAAGGACCCGTACCAAAGTTGAGAGTATCTCGAGGGGCAAATCACTCTCAGATACCCTGTAACGTATTCCATCAGAGGCAAATAGATCCTGTTCAAAGGTCCAGGGTGATATGGAGTCTGGCGGGTTGACACCACCTTGCTTCCTTAAGACGGATCACTGATGGCTATGTGGACAACAAAGATATTAGAACTTTGGTGGACTTGTAACTTTGAAGCACAATATATCGTCTTTGTGTCTACATACCCAATCACTGTTCCGTCTCAACCCTATGTCAAGTAGACGATAATTGAGGTCCTCCCCTTTGTGGAAATAAAAGAAAGTAGGTCTGACTCTCAACTTAAAATATTCTTGGGAGAAAACAAATTTATTCATGATGTTTGTTCAAAGTTTCAAATTAAACGGATAGGAATATCTAGCTGTCATATCTGTCTTCGGAAAAATGCCGTTAATCTTAATTAAATACGAAATAAAGTCCTTTTTATTTAAATATAAAACCGGAGGGGGGGGATTCGTCGGAATAATTTCTCTTTGATGGTTCCATAAACCTTCAATTTACATAAATTTGGCGCCCACTTTTCCCCGCTTCTTTTATGGATTATTTTTGGGGGCCCTTACTTAATACTGAGACCAAGACTGGGGGGCCCCCAAGGGAAATTACTCTTCTCAGACAGATTCCCAACTTAAACTTTATCGCGTCCAAAAGCATATACAGGATGTACCTGTGCGCGTAACACCCACGTGTCTGGGGAGGTTTTGGACTAGGTTTCCACCCTGTTTAGGCGCCCTTAATATTGAACGATTGTGATTGGTTACAGGTCTTTGAATGGCCGGTCGGGCGTCCTGTGGAAAGTCATGAAGTCTTGGAAATTCACCTTTTAACTTATAATAAGTATTTTACTAACAGGTAGGTCTAAATCATTGATTAGGGTTAATTAGTTAAACAATTAAAAAACAGACAAATTTTTGGTTAATTATAGGGTAGTCGGTTCTTACGGTTTAGTTTTACAACAATTAATCGAAGATGGTCGATTAAAAGTGACAGATCGATTAATCGATATCAATAACATGCCCATTGAGGTAAAATGCAAAAGTTTATTTATTTTTAATTTTAATTATCATCTTAATTAACGTGTTTAATTAATTTTAATTGGGTTAGGGTACAATAACATTTGAAGTGACTTATACGGCACCAGACGGTTCTGTCGGTGATATGCACTACGAAGTTTTCGATGACGAACGGCAAGTTCTAATAGACATTGAACAGAATATAAACAATCTTGAAAGGTCATTGGGTCAACGGGGAATCAGTACCAGTGGCGGCGGGGGAAACTATATGGGATCTTCCAGACAGGGTTCGATGACGTCACTCTCACAGCTCAAGTCACCTGATAGAAAAAGGTAATGGGATGTAGTTTCAACAGCGTGAATCTTATAAACACCTATTGGGATTGGAAAACTGGTCTGAGTGCGAGGGGATCGCAATGATACTGGTATATCAAGGTTATGCAGCGCTGTTTAAAGCTAGGCGAGTCTATGGGAGGTTAATATTAGGATCTGTATTTATTTCTGTGTATATCAAGGTCATTCCAAGTTAATTAAATATTTTCAAGGCACACTGAAGGTAGAATCTCCGGTGGGGGAAGTAAATATTGCGTTCTCCTAAGCTCATTGTATATGCAAATTAGGTCGCAAAAATTATTTCTTCTTGCTGACTTGTCCTCTTTGGAATTGCACAGTCCATGTTCAAACAAAGCATCAAAGGGATTATAATGTTGTTGTTTCTTGTTCACTTTTAAAGGTCACTTCCCACGACGATGAAAAGTTTAGCCAATATGATGAGATTAGGTAAACAGCGACCACAAACGGAAGACGAGGAGAAAATGTCACTAAGGGGCTCTGAATACTTGGAATACGGTAATCTCGCGTTAAGCTCGCGTTATAATTCCCAGAAAAGGCTTTTAACCTTAATTAGCAATTAGGTTCAACGCAGTCTTTAAGTCGTAATTTTACGGAAAGCGCCAATTACTTGTCTTCGGGTTACGAAGATGAACACTACGCCATACGGAGTCACGAAGACAACGCCACCATTGACGCAGTACCATACTCGATTAATACGCCAGTTGTCCTTAAAAAGTAAGAACTCTCGATTATTGGTTTTTGACATTTTTCCCCAACTTTGAAGGGTCATAACTATAGTATTATAATAGATTTTGGGAAATGCTTTGAGAATAATTTAGTCCTAATTATTCTCTATCCAATGGTGTCAAAAACTTGTGTCTAAGCTAATCAGGGCCCGAGTAATTAAGGTTTGAATCGGAAATCATTTTGGGTCCTAGTGTAAAAACAATTTTGGGACAGTATTGCTGATTCCAAAGATGTCTAACCAAGGATACTAAATACTTAATAGTAAAACGCGTGTGGGGTTAATAAAATGACCTTTGATATCAAAGTTAAATACTTGCGTCTAAGTCAACCAGGTCCTAAGTAATTACGGTTTGAACTAGAAATCATTTTGGGCCCAAGTGTAAAAACAATTTTGTCTAACCAAGGATACCAAATACCATAGGGTAAAGCGTGCGTGGGTTGCGATAATGACCTTTGACCTCAAAGTTGCTTAGCTGAAAACTGAATAGGTCTGTCTAGGTTTAATTAATATAAAACACTCGTACTCGAACGCGTTTCAGGTCAAAGCCCAAACATCACTTAATGCAAGCCGCTCTGAAAGCCCAAGATTTTCAAGTTAGATATATTAATCTTTCAATTCGTATTAATATTAATGTAGGGCTCTATTGAAATGACGAGTGCTTTGTAATTTATGCGCGATTAGATTTGCGTAACAATCATAGAAGCCCGGCATTTGGCTGGACTCAACGCGGACCCCGTAGTATGCGTACAAGTTGGCGAACAGAAAAAATATACCAGCGTTAAAGAATCAACTAATTGTCCCTATTATAATGAAGTAATTAACATAAATAGACGTCATTAATTATTTTAATAATTTAGTTAAAGTTTAATCGCTAATTTTCTGTCAGTATTTCGTATTCGACTTCCATATGGCTCCATCAATGCTGTTTGACAAGATCATCACGTTAACGGTAAGCTTGAAAACCTGACTTAAACATTAATTTAGACGTTAATTAAATTAACTAACCAAAATTTAACGAAATATACATCTAATTACGCTTAATACGCGGTTAAAATTCTTCACGAATCTCGTAAATAATTTAGGAGATATTAATTAATTTTTAATGGTATTCGATTTTAATATAAATCTAAACTACCATGAACTAAATGATTATTTATTGAAGTTAATATTTCTCGCTAACGGCAAGATAAATTGTCGCCGAAATTAACATAAACCTTCATCGAATCACGCTTAAATAGACTGAAATTATAAAATCAATCGGAAAGTTACTTTAGGAGTAATTATTTTTAATTTAGTAGTGTCTAATTTTAATTAAAAGGTTCTCCATTCTCGAAACCTCATCAGATCCGGGAAAATCATTGGCTCTTTTAAACTCGATGTGGGAACCGTTTTCTCTCAATCTGGTAATGATACGTACCAGTTGCTTGATATTTATTTTTTCTCTCTTTCGATTAATTAGCCGCCGTAATTAACACGAATCGTTATTTTCCTAATTGGGTTTTTACACGGAATTTATTGATTGCAGAACATCAGTTTTACCACAAATGGGCTCTTCTGACGGATCCTGACGATATTTCAGCGGGACCCAAAGGTTATTTAAAATGCGATATATCCGTGGTAGGAAAGGGTGACACCGTCAAGGTACCGGTATAGTGAACCTTTTATTTTATACTACAATCCCTTGAAACGGGGTGTTTCATAAAGGGTGGTAGGGCCGAAGTGGAGTGGGTTCTGTGAGCGATTTTGAGTGAATAAGTTATGATTAGTGTTTTACTGATGACCCTTTAAATGTAAGTAAGAAAACTGAATGACTTTGCTAATTGAATTAAGGGGTCATACCAAAGGTCATACGTAAAACACTCCATTCATAACTTGAAAACGATGACCCTTGTGGCAAAATGTCATAGAACATTTTCGACTGAAAATCGAAAACAGAACCCATTGTACTTTGGTCGTACCACCCTTTAATCTCATTTCAAACTTAATATGAATTCAAATTTAACATAATTTAATTAAACTCATTTAGCCCCCACCGAAAAGTGAAAGAGATGAGGACGATATCGAAGCGTAAGTACTTTGTTTCATCTTTGACCTTTTAGTTTATTTTACTCAGTCATAGTTAGGCTTAGAGTTATTCTCGGTTTATTAAGCCAAGGCTTAGCGTGTGTTTTCTTCGTTTATTATTTAAGAAATCTGTTACTTCCGGATGGAGTTCCCGCGGAACGTCAACACGCGAGATTCGTGGTGAAGATTTACCGCGCTGATGGACTCCCTCGTATGAACGCCGGTATCATGGCCAATGTCAAAAAGGCCTTCACTGGTGAAAACAAGGATTTTGTCGATCCATTTGTCCAAGTTTCTTTCGCGGGCCTAACGGTAATTAAGGCTTAAGTAGTTACTGGCGCTCTTGGCCAGTTGCCAAAAATTGTCGTGGTTGCTCTTATAGGGACGCACTAGCGTACGTAAAGGTACTTGCAACCCGACATGGAACGAGCAAGTAGTCTTTACCGAAATGTTCCCTCCTTTATGTCAACGAATCAAAATCCAACTACGAGACAACGACTCCGTTAACGACAGTGTTGTGGGAACGCACTTCATCGAATTGTCCAAAATCTCGAACGAAGGCGAGAAAGGTTTCCTACCAACATTCGGACCGTCGTACCTGTACTTGTACGGGTCTACCCGGGATTACTCGCTCTTTGACGAACACACGACGCTCAACGATGGCCTAGGAGAAGGAGTTATGTACCGAGGAAGGATACTTGTCGCGGTTAGAACCGAAATTCTCGACAGCATCGAGGTGGCATCGGCCGAAGTCGATCTTGAAAGTTGTATACCAGTCTCTGAGGTAAGATTATTTACGTACAAGTCTGTGATTGGATATAAGAAAGAAATCCGTCGTTGGTTCTTAGAATACTTACGGAAAAATTGAGGAGTATATGCTATTTGGGTGCATCTTGGAAGCGTCCATGATAGACAAAAGGGTCGGAGATAAACCAATTTATTTCGAGATCACCATAGGTATTTCATTAAGCCTCGGACAAAAATTAGTTAACTTAATCGGACTACGTTTTTAGGCAACGCGGGTAATATATTGGACAGTCAACAAACAAAAGCTCACGCTCAGGATTCCGAAAGCGATTCGGAATCAGATTCGAATCCCGAGTCAATTTACGGGGAAACCACTTGTCAATCCACGACGGTTCCTGTTAAACCCGCGTCAAACGATCGCAATTACCATTACCTACCTTACGGGGACAAGAAACCCTGCGTTTGGGTTAAATCTCCGTGGCAAGATCATCGAAGGAGGTTATACAACTCTAACATTGTCGCCAAAATTGCCGAACATTTAGTAAGTACTCGTCTTCCGAACCCATGGTCAGAGACTGTATCATTATTTGTCGATGGTATAGGAAGAAGGTTTGACGGACGTCCAAGAAATGGTCAGGTTAGAGAGACCACACGCGGATAGACGATTACGAGGGGTTCTTGAAGATTTGGCATCGCGTTGCTCGTACGTATTAATATTTTTAATTAAGGTATTTAAATAATTAATTAATAATATTGATTGTTAATTAGGAGGTATATTACCATTATCAAAGGCGCTGGTGGTGCCGCCACCGGTAAAACTAAGTTAGATAAAGAACGACAGAAATTATGCCAACGGGAGCTGGTAGGTTAAAATTAATTAAGTTTAATTCGATTTTTAAATATTTTAATTAATTTATTTAAGGACCACGTGGCATCAATGGCGCGTACCATGAAACCTTTAGTTACAAAAAATACTCTGAAAGAGAAACTCAGAACGACTCAAACGTTTTTGCAAAGGTTAAAGAAGTTAACCGAAGATGTAGGTTCTTATTAATTTTCAATATTTGTCAATATTTGGAGTTGGTTTAAATTGTGGTATTTAGCCCCAACACGCCTTACCGGATGTCTTCCTATGGATGATTAGTGGTGGGAAAAGAGTCGCTTACCAAAGAATTCCAGCTAGGGACCTTGTTTATTCCATAGTTGAGGAGGAAAGCGGGAAACATTGCGCCAAAGTTCAAACACTCTTCTTAAAAGTAAGTTCGTTTAATTTAATTTACGGTTTAGGCCCTTTAATTAATTGTATCGTTAATCAGTTACCGGGAAAAAAGGCGACTGGTCCGGGTGGCTGGGCGGTACAAGCGAAAGTTCAAGTTTATTTATGGTTAGGCTTAACGAAACACAAGAAGAGTTACTTGAAAGGGTTACCCAAAGGTTACGAAATTGGTTCGGAAGTTAGAAACGCGGACAAGATTCAAGTACCTCCTCCCGTCTTCTTAGAATATAAAGGTAAGTACTTATAGTTTAAATTTATCACCCTGAACGTACTTGCTTGACATTTGTGGGTTAATTTACTTTTAGAGAAACAAATATTTCAATTACGGGCCCATATGTACCAAGCACGGTCCCTTATTGGTTCCGATTCTTCCGGACTCTCGGACCCGTTTGCCCGCGTCATATTCTCCGATCAGAGTCAAACGACGCAAGTCATCGACGAAACGTTGAGTCCAACCTGGGACGAGATGTTGTTATTCCAAGAAGTACTTGTTTACGGTAGCAAGGAAGACATCAGAGAGGATCCTCCGGTAATTGTCATTGAAATCTTCGACCAGGACAAAGTGGTAAGTGACTAATTAAGTTGGCTGGGCTCCGCTAATATTTGATGAGGTTAAATCTTTCTCAAAAGGGTAAATCAGAGTTTATCGGGAGAGCCGTAGCGCGACCTCACGTCAAATTCAGTGACGAAGCGTACGGCAAACCTAATTTCCCGCCAAGTTTAGACTGGTACGATATTTACCGCGGATCAGAAAGGGCCGGTGAATTGTTGGCCGCTTTCGAGTTGCTTCAATTCACGGACGCCGAAGAGAAAGAGGACATTCCAGATTTGCCACAACCGAAAGAGAATCTTTGGCGTTCGGACCGCGGTCCCGTTTTACCCGTTCCAAAAGGAATCCGACCGACATTATCCAAGTACCGAATAGAAGTACTATTTTGGGGTCTTCGCGATTTGAAACGGGTCCACCTTATGACGGTGGATCGTCCACGAGTGGACATAGAATGCGCCGGTCACGTCTTACAATCCTCGGTCATTTTACAATACAAAAAGAACCCGAATTTCCTGACGCCCGTCAAACACTTTGACGTCGAGTTACCCGACCAGGAGATGTACTGCCCGCCCTTGACCATTCGAGTCATGGACTGTCGCAGTTTCGGACGTTTCACCTTAGTGGGGACGCACGTCATTAGTTCACTAGAGAAATTCATGTTCAAACCCGTGACGAAAAAGGACAAGGAAGCCGCTTCCAGGATGCAGTCCATGTCGCAACTCGGTTATCCCCCGCCGATATCATTCACCAATCAGCAATCTACTTTACGCGTCCCTAACGATGACGCCACCAATCAGGACCTAGATAACGCACCCAAAGAAATACTCATCGTTCTCAATTACGTAAGTAATTACCAGTTCAATTGACTCTGAATGGAATATCACTTATCGGCATTCATTGTAGGGCTACAAGTCCAAGAAGGACATGAAAAGTGACGTCAATAAACGAAAAAAGAAGCAGAATTTGGAGGAACCCTTGGAAGACGAGGACAATAAAGATTGGTGGAGTCGATACTTCGCATCGGTTGACGCCATGATTAAAGCCAATCAGGACTTCAAGACCGATGGTGGAACCAACTCGGGTTCGAGAACCACTTTGAACAATCTCCCCAACGGTGACCCGCCCAATAACGACGACTGTAAGTTATTTATTTAAAAGAGTAGTTCTTTCAAGGTTAAGCTTCTTTATCGAAATAAGGCGACAATCTAAGCGCCAAAGACGCGAAAAGAATGGAAAAAGAACTCCATCGACTGGAGACGCAACATCAAGGCGGTGACGCTAAGAAACGGACATTTAAAGGTACATCAACCGCCGTCAGATTAGCGGCGAGGCTGAGCCCTAAAGCCCAAAGGAAGCGAGTCCTCGAGGAGTCCATTATCACGGTAAGATTTAGTAAAATTCAACCCAGGTTGAATTAAAAGTAATTATAAACTACAGATTTTCCCGTGCGAGTTGGAAAATGTCCCCGACTTTAACGGATTCAAGGAATGGTTACATTCCTTTGAATTATTTCGGGGTAAAAGAACGGGGGACGAAATGGAGGACCAAAATCGTATCGCGGGAGTCTTCAAGGGTTCCATGAAGGTCTACAAACTACCATTACCGAAAGACATTCAAGACAGCAGCCTTAACGGATTAGATCCGCAACTAGGCCTTTTCCAAGGACTTCCCAGCAACGAACCCATTCACGTCCTAGTAAGGGTTTACGTCGTCAAGGTCAGTGTCCCGCTTAATTTCGTTAAGCCTAATATACCTAACCGAGGCTTAAGGATAGTTAAACTTTAAATCAGGCCACGGACTTACACCCGGCTGACTTGAATGGTAAAGCCGATCCATACATCGTCATCAATTTGGGCAGTAAGAGAACAAATGACAAAGAGAATTACATCTCGAAGCAACTGAACCCGGTCTTTGGAAAGTAAGCGAGTAAATGTCTCGTCTTTATTCCTTCATCCACTTTACATTCCATTATATTTTTAAGATGCTTCGAGTTTGAGGCGACATTTCCTCAGGACTCTTTACTGACGGTTCAAATCTACGACTGGGACCTATTGGGAAGCGACGATCTGATTGGTGAAACGAAATTAGACTTGGAAAACCGTTTCTACAGCAAACATCGGCCAACATGTGGTTTACCAGTAAAATACGAAACGTAAGACAACATTTATTTCCTATTTATAGTTAAGCCTAACGCGTCTATGCGCAGAACGGGTCCGAACCAATGGAGGGATCCGATGAAACCGGTCCAAATCTTAACGAAACTTTGCAAGGATGGTAAAATTGATCCACCACATTTTATGCCGAACCGAGTTCGAATAGGCAACCGCGTCTATAACTTCCAAGTCGAATTTGACGAGGAAGGTACGCATCCTTCGTTGTTAGGTAACATTTAAGCCTCCCGGGGAATGTTTCAAACTTTAAATAAGTGGCAATCAAGGCTTAAATAGGGTGGATTAATGTTTAGGTACGAGAATTAACGAAGAACAACTAGCTTTGGAGGTATTGCATCGTTGGGAAGACATGCCCAAAGTTGGTTGCGTGTTAATTAAGGAACACATCGAAACCCGACCTTTGTACCATCCCGATAAACCTGGCATCGAGCAGGGCAAATTAGAAATGTGGGTTGACATGTTTCCCATGGATATGCCACTACCTAGAATGCCCACCGATATTTCGCCCAGGAAACCTAAAAGGTAAATAACGCTAAGCCTAATCTACGTCTATAACCCTAATTTATCTATTAATTAATCATTGTTTGTTTTAGTTACGAGCTTCGTATAATCATTTGGAATACCGATGATGTAGTTTTAGAAGATGACGCGTTTTTTACCGGTGAAAAAATGAGTGATATTTATGTTAAAGGGTGAGTTTGCTAAGCCTCGGCCATTTAAAGTAAGTAGAGGTCAATAAGGTCATTTCGTTTTGGTTTCATTCTCAAGTTGGCTTAAGGGACCTGAAGATACCCAGTGTACAGATATTCATTACAGGTACGTTTTTTACTTCTAGTAGGCCTAATATTAGGCTTAGTCTTAACTATAGAAAATAGACTTATGTGTATTCATGTTTAGGCCTATAGCTTTAAAGTTTCCTTAGAAATGAATAAGACGTATCTAATTTAAATGATGCGCAGAAAGTTTAAAACGACTTCCTTGCATTTTTTTTTTGCCAAATTCTTTGCAGATCATTAACGGGGGAGGGTAATTTTAATTGGCGTTTTATCTACCCATTCGATTACTTACCGGCCGAGGAGAAGATTGTCATCTCTCGTAAAGAGTCCCTCTTCTCCTGGGACGAAACCGAATGCAAAATACCAGCGCGTCTAGAGCTTCAAGTATGGGATGCTGACCATTTTTCAGCCGACGATTTCCTTGGTAAGTTACTTTGAACAAATTGAACATAACTTAAGCCTCGGTTTCAATAAATGACCTCTGCCACGTGTTCAGGTGCCATAACTCTGGACTTGAACCGGTTCCCACGTGGAGCCAAGTCCTCCAAGTTGTGCACTTTGGACATGTTGAAGACTGATTCTTCGGTGCCCATGATCTCGCTCTTCAAGCAAAGGAGGGTCAAAGGATGGTGGCCCTTCTATGTCAAGAAGGAGAATGACGAGATGGAATTAACGGTCAGTTTTTATCTCTTGTTAGGTTAAGCATTTGCGGTAAACCGAGGCTTAGGAATATGTCCCTTTTTTTAGGGTAAAGTCGAAGCCGAGTTGCATCTCCTTCCCAAAGAAGATGCCGAAAAGAATCCGGCTGGCTTAGGACGCAGTGAACCTGACCCTCTAGATAAACCCAAGTAAGTACTAGACTCTAGTCATAAGCCTTTGTCGTTTTAGGCCTAATTTTATTCTTTCCTCTTTCTTAGTCGACCTGACTCTTCCTTCATATGGTTCCTGAATCCTTTAAAATCTATTCGTTATATAATTTGGCACAATTACAAATGGGTCATTGTTAAAATCTTATTGGGCGCCATGTTGATTCTCATCTTAATGCTGTTTGTCTACTCCATGCCCGGCTACACTGTCAAGAAGATGTTAGGGGCTTAAATCGACACTCCCACGTCATCAACGAAGAAACCCCGCCCCCTTTAATTTACAGATGGGGGTCGGATAGTTCACACCTAGCCCTTTAAAAGGACTGAAGTGAACTATCTAAGGATGGTTAATGGCCGACATCTCTGACAAAAACCGGCGCGCGTGCACGTAGACTAATCGCGAGACAAGTCACGTGACACGAGTAGATCAGGTAACGTGAGTTAATAACGGTGAATTGAGAATGGAATCCTACTTTACCCACAAGTAAGCCATAATATTTAATTAAAATTAGTTTTAAATAGTAAATTAACGCCCTAATATAAGAATTCGTGACTTATACGATGATTTCAACCATAAACGACACCTAGAAACGGTTTTAAGGAATATTGCAACAATAATGTGATGAAAATAGGCTTAGGTCTCTAATCTTAGATTGTCATCTAATTACAACCATTTCTTGGAGGGGTCAAATAATCGTACGAGTGACGTAACTTCCGGTTACGGTATATAATAATCAAGATAATAATAGGGTTTTTTCTTTGATTGAAATAAATAATAGAAATTAAGTTTAAAATTAAAACACTGACGTGGGTATCATGGTCTCTTAGCCAAAAATCAAACTAAAATTTGGGAAACTTTTTTATTAAACGCTAGGGTGAGAGAAAATAGGTGCAAATAGGCAAAAAATAGGCGAAATAAAGGTGCAAAATAGGCCAAGAGGTAGGTGCAAAATAGGCAAAGAAATAGGTGAAAAATAGGCGAAAATAACGTAGAGTTACGTTAGAGTAGAAGAGCCGCAAAATGTATCGAAGTATTTGAAAAACAAATAACCACTTAAAATTGTAAATATTGTAATTTATTTTTATGCCAACCCTTTGGGACCCCCTTTTAGCAAACGGTTATTTATAGCCGTCCCCCTCAAAACTCAATACCCATACCGCCTTGTTCTTGTCTTGTAAAAATGTTTAAAGAAAATTGAGAAAAAGGGCGCGTTGTCTTATCTCTCCTATGCAAAGAAAAAAAAAAAAAATAGCGAAACCAAAATCCAAGTGGCGTGACCAAAAAATGTCATAATTCATTAATTTTTAGTTCTTTAGTTTAACGAGGTTTACTATTTTTATCCCGAGTTAAAATAGATCCTAGAAAACGCAGAGTTAGTTATTCTTTCGGATGATTAAAGAAAGGTTTAACGCGGAAGGGTTTTGGTTTAGCACCCTTGATCTTTTGACCCGCAGACGCTTCGCAGTTAATAGTAGGAATATGTTTTAAAAGGTTTGTTTATTTTTTTATTTTATTTTAGTTAGGGTAGCGATTAAGTTGATTAATCTAATAAGGGACCACATTTAATATTTTAATTTTTATATTTTTTTGGGGTAATATTATTTTTTACCGCAAATAAAGCCATTTTTAAAATTTTAACCAAGTTGATTGCAGTAGGTCTAGTTCTTGAGCGACTTGAATTTTTTTTGAAAGGTTTTCAAGCCGCTTAAATAGTATACAGGGTGTTACATAAAGGGTGGTACAGTGAGTTCCATGTAAATTTCATGACATTTTGACCTAAGGGACTCCGTTTGCGACTTACGACGGAATTGTTTTAGGGATGACCCCTTAAATTTAATTAAGAAATTAAAAAACAGCATAAATTTAAGTAAGGGGTCATCCATAAAACAAAAAATACTCCAATCATAACTGGTTTACGATGACCCTTGTGGTGGCAAAATGTCATTAAACATAATAGACTCAAAATTGATTTTCCATAGAATTCACTGTGCTTCGGTTCTTATTAACCTCCCTTTTAATAACACCCTGTATATTAAAGCTTCAGATTATTAGACATAGTCCCTAAGCGACGCGTAAACAATCAATCAAATTTCGATCATTTTTGACGATACAAAGAGTATAATAATGAACCTCCAGATTTATTATAGTCCTTGAGCGGGTTGCTAGGGACTAAAAATAAAATTTATAATGTAGATAATTTAGGTATTTTTAAAGCTAAGATACCCCAAAAAATATTTGCTTATAACCTTCTTCTACCAAATAACTTGTATACCAAAAAAAAAAAATAATAAATAAATAAAACGTGATGTATGCTTGTATATATTGTACCAAAGGAAACCAACCAATACCTTGTCTATATATTTGTTAAAGACCAAATCCTTATATATACCTCTTTGCTAATTATACTAAAAAAAAAAGAAACAAACAAATCTATATTTAACCAACCACGCTTTACTAAAAACCAAAAACCACAACAAACTAATCAAACCGAACTTACTATATAAAACCTATACCATCCATGAATTATTCATGTTTTCATGAAAAAATTCATGATTTTATTAAAAAAAATACCAAGCAACCCTACTTTAAAAAACAAATTAACCTTTCAACTAAAACAAAACAACAGAACAATAAAGCACAAAAACAAAATATTTTTCTTCAAAATATTATATATATTCATGTTTTTTCTCATCTCAAACAAATAAATAAATAAAAATTTATAATATTCTAAGAAACAAATAACTACTCTCCCTTATACACAAATATACAAACACGTGATACAAGTTTAGGCCCAATTAATTATTGATTGATTAATTATATTAAATTAAATATTTCTAAATAATGTGTAAATTAAAATTAAGAAAAAATCAACAACAATTAAACAAGATGTAAAATTTAGCCACCACCGCGAATGTATTAAAAAAAATAATTTAAAATGAAAAAAGAAATCAAAGTTTATCTTAGGTGTAGTTTTTAAGTAATTAATATAAATAATGTATATATATATTAATTAACCGAGTTAATTAACTGACCAGCAATACCGTATATACTGTTTCCGATATATAAACAGAATTATTTTGAAACCCAAATTTTAATTATTAAAGCTTAATAATGTCGTAAAGTGGGTGGGTTTAATAGACAGGTTAAGCGGAGCGAAATTAACTTTAAATGTATATTTTAAAAAATGAAATTATTGTAGAGGAAAAGTTAATCTAATCCAAGGTGTTGCAAAAATTTAAATAAAACCAAAAGAAAAATTAAAAAAAAAAGTTTAAAATAAGGTAGACTTTACCTTTAATGTTGAATTTAAGGGTGTGGTGTAATAATGGACATCTTTCAGTTCAAGGTGCCTTATGTCTAATTAATTTGCGAGTCATATTTCGTTTTATATTATACAGGGTGTTTTAGAATGGGTGAGTAGGTAAAGCCGAAGTACACCGGCTTCCTTGGGTAATTTAAGTCGAAAACATTGTGATATTTTGCCCTAAGAACCACCGATTGATTGGAGTGTTTTACGGATGACCCCTAAAATTTAAGTAAGAAACTGAAGGACGATGCTGGTCTAATTAAGCGATCATCATTAAAACACTCTAATGTTCATAACTTAGGGGAACATGTCATGGAACATTTTCAACTCAAAATTGATTGCAAATAGAACCCTCAGAACTTCGGTCCTACCACACTCCCAATCTGAAACACCCTGTATATCTAATTGGGTCAGATATGTGGTGAACTTCGTTAGTTCTGGTTTCCGTTCACACATCACTTGACCGAGCTCTGACAATATTTGAACCTTGAACTTATTTAATTACAAAAAGTAATTAAGGACTTCGTTCGTTGACATTTGGGCGGTGTTTTCTATGGTTAAAGAGATAGGGTGTGTTGGCGTATTCGGTTTGTTTACACTAAAGGTTTTTTTCTTCCTTTCTTTTCCAGTATTCTGTTTCTAATCAATTTATCGTTTATGGTTTTCCGGGAAACACTTGGAAAATGACTAAACATGGAAACAACTAATAACGAAAAGGTACCGTAAATTATTGCGTTATTTAATATTACACTCCCTCTATAGTACTTGAGTGGTTTGGTGGAACTGTTTACCGTGTTATTTATCTTAACTTTGGTTCTATTGTATTTATTTAAATGTCACAGGAACTATGTTAAATTAGACATTTCTTAGAGTAATAGTTCCAATTTTCATGACTTTCGTGTTGAAAATAAATTCTCGGTAATCAAATGAAATTTCTTTGGCGAGTTTTACTTCTCTGCAAAAACACCTTCTTTCGAAAAACCGGCGCAACACGTGTTATAGTTTATTTTTCTTTCTATAAATCACGGTTTATTATCAAAAGAAAACGGTTACTACTTAAAAATATCATTCTATCGAGGAGGAAATGTAGAAATCGGCGGAAACCACCGAAACTCCCACTGGAAGTCAACCTAGTTTAAACCAATTATCTGTTCAAAGTAATTGAAGTAATACGTAGTAAGGCTGTTAAATTAATTCCGTAATGAGCCCTCTTCTATAGCATACCTCCATTACCTCTAACTAATTGAACGAAGATATCTCATCACGTGTTTTTTTATTACAGCGCGAGACCTTAATCCATTAAAAACGTAATTACTGATTGATCAGTGATCTCCCGCGATTTTTTCCCGCCCTTTTCCTCTACCTCCCCTCCCCCTATTTCTAATCAAAGTGGCGCGAGATTCAATCCCCAAATGAATGACGTCATGGTCTATCTCCATCATTTGGCGCCAAAAACCCTCGATCCTTCTTTCCTTCGGCAGGTTCTGTTTACTCTGCCCAATCTAACGCTGCATGCACAGTAAAAAAAAGAGCATCATCGAAACCTTGTAAAAACAAATTCCGGTGTGTTTCCATAGGCCTAGTTAGGCTTAGCATTCCCTAGAAAGTATATAGAAACCGGCTGCAACCATACTATACCATGACGGTGCATTTTTTTCTTATACCCTCGTTATAAAAAAACACCGACCGCCGAAGCTAGGCAACGAGGCAAATGAGAGAATGATATTTGGACTTATTAACGAGTTAGAGCCTTACGGAGAACCTTAGGCGTGTCAGGCTCTTCGGGCAAAGAGCCAGAAGTAAAAGATAATGGCTTATTTTAATCCACGCGTTATTTTCAAACTATCGCTTTTAATATAACGAAGGACAAAGGCTTTGGAAGGTTTTCAGACGAACATACGGTTCGGATCTTAATATCCCTTTTGGAAGTTTGTTGTATTGGTAAAACCGCGGGACAAAGGTGAAGTATTGTTTGATTATTATATCGGATCTCTAATCAACGATTAGAGATTGTAATCAAAGCAGAACGGCGCAATTTTGGTTTTGGCTGACAGTTCATACAATCTGTGACATTAACCATAAAATTGCGATTACATCATTATCGCTAGTTCGCTACTACATCAAGGAGCAAAATCGGCACCGTGAATATCGAGATAAAAGTTTTAATCAAATATAAGCCGTATAGTTTCGGTAATTTTTAACCAATTTATCCATGGGGTGAACTTTAACATCTAAAGGAATTAACGTAACGTAGTTACGAAAGTCGTAAGTTCATTTTCATGATAAATGAATTATCTTGCACATTTTCATTATAATTGGAATGTTGCCTGTATTTCATTGATGCGATTTGTCAAATACATTTTTTTCTCGCGCTTAAAGTTGTTAGTTTCAATTTCAAATCTCGTGCGTGAAGTTGGTATTTTCAATTTCAAATCTTGTGCGTGAAGTTGGTATTTTCAATTTCAAATCTCGTGCGTGAAGTTGTTAGGTTCAATTTCAAATCTCGCACGTGAAGTTGGTACTTTCAATTTCAAATCTCCTGCGCAAAGTTGGTATTTTCAATTTCAAAACTCGTGCGTAAAGTTGTTAGTTTCAATTTCAAATCTCGTGCGTAAAGTAGGAGTATCTCCAAATTTCGTGAATGTTGCAAAAAATAAAAATTTCTGAAAAAGATCATGAAAGTCTGTCACGTAGTGGGAATATTTTTTTCCTTATATAAATAAGTTTATCACGAACTTATAAACATCGATAATGGCACGACATAAGATAATTACTTCTTGTTCTTCTTTCAACCCCTTGTCTTAAAACCCAAAACAAAACAAAAATGACACATTAAGAAACTGTCGTTGAAAAATTAATTCCGCTTTATGGGAAAAACCTTGGGGTTATCATGGAGTAAAAATCTATATTGCCCTTAAGGGGCTTGAAAGCGCTCCAAAATTGCTATTCCGAAACTAATCGCTATATTTGCATCTTGCATGTGTTTTGCGTTTTCACGTCCCTCAAAGGCAATTTTGCCTCGAGAAATGATCGACGATTGCTTTTATTTGACTTTGGCGACGTTTTTCTCTCAGATCATTCAAGATGCGTCGGGTTTCCAACTTCGTTAGAGTGGTCGAGGTCTGGTCTCGAACCACGATGCACGATAAGAGGACCAGGAGTTTAGACGAAGACGGTAGCGACGCGGAAATGGGTGAAATAAAAGGACACGACGGCATCAAGCGACACTTGACCGTTCCCATGTTAACCGTAACCGAAACGACCACGGGAGAAGAGAAAGTACTTCTCAACGGGACAGTCGCTAACACTGTCAGCACCTTCGGTGAAGTCTGCAGTATTATCGATAGCCCAAGTAGGATCTTAAAGGTAATAAACACTTAGTTGTAATAACGCAAGTAGGATCTTAATCAAAATTTGAGTAAGGATATTGGGTTGAACCATTTCATTCGGTTTTTAGGAGTATAATGTAAGCCTGATTTTCATGAAACTCGGTGCAATTACTGTATGAAATGTGTTAATTCTAAAGGTATCTTCAAAATTTACCTAAGTTCTTGAGAACCAAAGTTATATCACCATCAAACGTGACAAATGATTTAATAAGTACCTTCGATCCAAATTTCAAACCATCAAAAAGTCCTTACCCGTCCGTGTCTCGCGAGGGTTTATGGGTCTTCATGACGTCATATAATATCTTTATGTCAAGTTTTCAGCTCGCTGAGCCGTTATACCATCGCTTTTAAAGTGTCCTTTTCGTTTTCAAAAACCCCGTTCGAGTTTACGCCATGAATAAAGTCAAAAGGTTTACCGTGAATAAACCCCCACGAAACTTACACACATATCCACCTAACTTCCTATCAATTCAATGGGTCCCTTCGGACAGATAATAACAAATAAAAATGCCCCTAAGAAATCCTCTTAGATGGACGCAGAATCTCAAAGGAAAACCAAACTGTTCCGGGGAGAAAATTCGAAATCTAACCTCAAGTTGTTCTCTAAGGTTAGATATAAAAATATTGCACGCAATAAAAACCTGCGAAGCGAAATGAGTTGAAGAGATCGGCCGAACCAACACTTAAATGTAGAAAAGTCGGTTCCGGCCAATCCAACTGAAGTATATAATTTCAAATATTCGTTAAGACTAGTTTTGAGTTATGAACTGGCGCGAACTATACCAACTGCTTTGTTAATACGTTAAAATTTTCATTGGTTTAGTCATAAGATATGTTCCATAAGTATGACACTACTAGAGACTTGCTGAGATCTAGTTCAAGAACGACTCGAGAATTAATTGACTACACTCGGTTTTTCAGTCCATCTTCCAATTTAGTCTGTGCTAAGCCTTTGACAGCGCCTCACCAGGCGTCGCTTTACCTCGAATCTATGACCTACGTCACTTCATGACACGCTCCAGTTTGTAACCAGTGGCAAACTTATGGAACATATCTTATGAACTTATGTTTTAGTGTTTAGTATATATCGATCGTGAAAAAGAGTATAAGTAAGGTTTTGGTTTAATCTGTTCCACACTGTGTATATATTTGGGGGGGGGGGGGGTCCTAAAATGCATCCACGTACAATTTCAGTGGGACTCCTATGCAGTATAAGAAAAACATTCGTAAAGTCTCTATTACAACATGGATCTTATAAACCCCTGTATGGGATATGAAAACTGAGCGTACAATTTTTCTGTATACAAAATTATGTATTAACGGTATGCAAGGGGATCCTTTTTTCTCAATAATGTTATTCCCCCTAAGCATACTGAGTATAAACGTGTCTTCAAAAGATAATTTCCTCTTTGCTAGTCCTCTTTAGTAATTCAAAGTCAATGATTCCACCCAAAACAATAACGTAAAACTAACTAACGAGTTTACCGCCTTTGCAATAACTATATATATATTTTCCAAGAAACCTTAACTTGTTTTATATTTTTTTTATACAAGACTTCGTGTTTGGCGCAATTTCCTATACAGCGGTTAAATTTGTTCCCACCGTTATTCCCTTAAATTTAACGATTGCAATCTAATTTAGATTAGATCACGTGTCGATATAGCCAATAAATAGATTAACCTCGATGGATGACCTTTTATACGTCGTAATAAAAAACGGTCAAGCCTTTGTCAAACACGGATATAAAGCAAACTCCAATAATAAAAAAAGGAGACAATATTGAAGCTATGAAAACAATAAAAATGGACATCACGTCATTGGGGAAATGAAATATAGTAGAATTCAACCTTGGAAGGCATGGAAACTTACCTGTATTTAATTTTAAATTAACATCCTTTCAAGGTTATATATCCCTATAGTATAACTACTACTAAGAATAAGTCTTTTTTTTATGTCGGCAGATCCACCCCGGATATGACCCTTTTTGTTCCCAGAACCTTTTTAAAAGTTAATTTAGGATCAGTACTTAATATCAAGGACCTCATGACGCCATTCATATCACTTGGGAACGTGCTATATCCTCGCTAGATCTTACTAAAGTTTTCCTTGAGATAGTGTCCAAACCATTAGCATCTTTATAACAATAAGTTTGATATGCACTTTGCAGCCGTAATGTTAGTGACATTTGTTTAAATTATGGTCTGTTACTACAAACATTCTCGTGGCGTCACACTCTTACCTCGGTTTTGGCCACCATATTATCTGAGTTGTCAGCTCAGGCCATACAATTTAGACTAACAAAATTGACGTTACGTCCTCGTAGCTCCTCCTCTCTCAGTACCACAGCCGAGATTCGCTTTAACGTAACATACTTATTGTTGTTGGGTTACTTATATGAAAACTCTAACGCTGTCCCTATGATTTCCTCGAGGCGCTCTGGGTCTTTAAGGGGTAGAAAAAAGGGGGAAGACAGTTTAAGGGCCCCCTGTTTTGACATCATCTTGGAAGACGGACTCTAGGGACAGTTTGCGAGAGTTTCCAAGCTGATGGCTCAAAATTCGGCTCCAATTCGAAGCTTATCCGATACTTTTAGAAACAAATTCAGTCATAAGTACTCGTTAGCTAAATCAAATGACGGATCTAATTGCGAAAATGGGATTAGAAGAGTTAAAAGTATCTCTTCGCGGATTATCACCCCGGCTTTAGTCGAACCACCACTTAAAGTTTTTCGCTTTTTGGAAAAAATAGAATCGAAATTTTTCGTTGGAAGTTCCGATGAAGATGTGCTTGAACGATGGCTACAAGTAATTACTTTAATTACTTAACTTTAATTGCGTTTATTAGTGATGATTTAAACAAAAAATCTAACTTAAGTGATGTCGAAGTATTTTGTATATTATTAGTTTTAAAAATTGGTTTAAAGCACATCGTTTTAAGTCCTTGATGACAGATAAATGTATATTTTTTTAAATTGTAATCAATCAAAAACCTTCTAAATTTTGCACTTGGCCGACTCTTACTATTGAACAGATAAATTTTACACGAAAAAAAAAAAAAAAAACCCGCACTATTATACAGGATCTTCCTAATTTTGTCTTGTAACATAAACAAAATCTCGGGTTGATTTTATCGCGAAATTCTTAATGGATGGATATATCCTTTCCCATAATGCGTTGGAAGGAAGTTATCAAGACTAGGTCTCCCTAATGTTATTCTTTGTCTTTTGTTTATTTAGGTTGCGGAATCAGGGAACCTTCGAGATTTCGAATCGCTTTATTACGCCGATACCAACCGACTCAAGTTCAAAGACAACAAAGGTCGGAACGCTTTGCACCACGCCGTCTTCAAGGACAGAGTCAACATACTCGAATTCATAATCGGACGCGGTGGAAGTAAGTGTCCTTGATGGTCTTTTTCGTAACGGTATATTCGTACTATTTCTCGTTTTAAACTCGAATCTCAACCGTTTTAGATATAAACGCCCAGGACAGTGAAGGATACACGGCTCTTCACGTTGCGGTTGAAAACGAGGCCTTAGCATGTCTCAACTTCCTGTTGGACAATGGTATCGACTCTTCAATCCTCAACAACGAACAGAAAGGTGCCATACATTTGGCTACCGAACTCAACAAGGTCAAAGTTTTGAAGGTCAGTGTTAACGATAGTTTTATTTTAAAATTAGGCTTATCGTTAACTTTGTTCGCAATTATTCATTTCATTGCAGGAAATTGTGAAACACAAGAGCAAGGTGAACACAACTTTACGCGGGAAACATGGCCGTACTCCGTTACATTTGGCTGCCATTTATGACCACGCGGATTGCGCGCATATCCTGGTTAGTGTCTAATACTTCTTCAACGGACGTTTTTCTATTCAATCCACGCGATTTCAAAACTTAACTTGGACTCCCTGGTGTTTAACAACAACTTTACTCGTGTTTGTTTACGCGTTTAGTTGAAAGAGATGCACTGTTGCCCCAAGATTCCTTGCGATAATGGATACTACGCCATACACGAAGCTGCTAAAAACGCATCAGCTAACGCTTTGCAAGCCATTCTCGAGTGGGGTAAGTCCAATCCCCATTGTCTAATTTTTTTGAAAAGATATTACATTTTAAGTTTAAGTTCTTAACAAGAATAAATGTTGACTTAGCGAAAGGCTCAGAAAATTAACAAATTAGGCTTAACGAGTTCAAAGGTTAACGTACCGAACTCTATATAATCGTAATTACTTTTTTGTCAAACGCCCTAAATCGGTTTAAATTTGTTAACCCTAAAAACGTTAACCCTAATCATTTCAACTCACGCAATTTCTCGTTAGGCTTATCTATTATTTTTTTTTACATTTTTATTAACAATAACAATATAAATTGTATATCCGGTTCATCCCTTTAACAATGAACAATAGATATAACCTATCAATGGTTTATCAAATAGATCTTAGGATAGAGAATTCTTACGGTGAAATGAACTCTTGTATTTCTCGTATTCGCGCGTGCAAATTCGTGTCCTGTTTGGTATACTCACGAGGGGGTTTTACCGAGTCTTCCATTAATGTTATTGATAAAAAATATAACGCATTTCCCCTGGAGTCTCGTAAATAAAAAGAAAACAATTATTGTATATTACAGACCAAAACTCCAATCAAATTACTGGTAATACAATATATTGCTCGTTTGACATCCCGGGGGTCACGTGACTTAGTCACGGAACCACCTTACTATAAGTGATTAACCTCTGATCTTAAAAATAAGCTAAATCAAAAACTTAAACTAATTAGAGAGTACTTTGATATTTAATTTCAGTGACCTTGACATACCATAATAAATACTGAAATTCATTTTTACGTTCCCTAGCGCAATTATCTTTTAATTAAATTTAGAATGACCTTGATATACTATAACTCTAACTCTACCCTTACTCATGCGTACCGTGGTTTTGTAATTGGCAAAGAAATCTCCCAGTTTTTCCATTTCCCTATATAAGGTTATAACAAGAAGCGATATCTAGTTTACTAGGGAGAAGCTATAAGAATTCGCGCGCCATATAGTCCCAGTCCCCCTTTCAAAATACAAGAGGAGGCTGGTCTATTTCGTCTCTCCTCAGTCGGAAAATACGTAATTTTCGTCATTCACGTCGGGCTGACGTGAGTTTTCAAGAACCAGTGAGATGCTGGTTGTAATTTAGAGGTGGGGTTTAACTCCGGACCTACGTTTGGAATGGAGATAAAGCTAGAAATGTGGCGAATTTACACCTTCTCCCTAGTAAACTAGATATCGCTTCTTGGTTATAAGATGCGTAACTCATAAGAAAAGGTCGAAATAGCCTTGAGCATACGATAACCTTATAGAAATCTCTAAGAAAAACTTGAATAATGTACTCGGGGTAATTTTTCACTTGACTTCAAGAGGAAGTACTTGAAATGATGGTGTGAGAAGACAGATACCGAAAATTTATCATTCTGGCTTCTGTTTATGTGAATAGGGGAATCTCAAGGCACCAAGCGCGAGGATATGATGAAACTTTACGACGCTGATGGAAATGTTCCATTACACTCGGCAGTTCATGCTGGAGATATAAAAGTAGGCTTAAGTCTTACTGAAGCCTTGCCATTTAAATATTATGACCTATTTCTATGTTCAGGCTGTGAAACTTTGTTTGGAAAGTGGGGCTATAATTAGCACTCAACAACACGATTTATCGACACCCGTTCATCTCGCTTGCGCGCAAGGTGCCATGGAGATTGTTAAACTAATGTTTTCGGCTCAACCCGAAGAGAAATTTCATTGTCTGACCATCGGTGACGCGCAACAAATGACCCCTTTACATTGCGCGGCCATGTTCGACCATCCGGAACTTGTGGAATACTTAGTTAAGGAGGTAAAAATAAATTTTGAATTTCGCCTCGGGAAGGAAAACTTTTCTAAAGGACCTAAAGTTAAACAAACATTAAGCCTATTTTTCTTTTAAATAAGTTTTAAGAGTTTTATGAATTCCTCCTTTAGACCAAGGCTTAACTTGATTGCTCGAGGCATTTTTAGACGTTTCTCGTTAGCTTATTAAATTTTGAGAGGGGGTTTTTCATAAAGGGTGCCGATCTAAACGCGACTGATAAAGAAGGACGTTCAGTCTTGCTATTGGCGGCAGCGAGGGGAGCTTGGAATACAGTCACCAGTCTCTTAAGACTTGGCGCGAATATTGTAATGAGGGACAAGTGCCATCGAAATTTATTGCATCATATCGTCTTAAGTGGAGGATGTTTGGATGATTTTTGCACCGTCATTTGTACGGTAAGTAATTTAAAACTTTTTTTTTTTCAATCTTGCATGGTGGTAAATCTGGTATGACGAGGGATCGTTATTGTTTAAGAAAATTCAAATAGAGATGCATTGGGGAAGTTAATGAAAACCCTTTAGTAAGTGCCCGGTAAGATGTTTATGACGAGATAACGAATTTCACTTTTGAGGCATTGGTCGGGGATTACAAAATCCTGAATTGAAAATGACTTAAAACCCTAGAGTTAATTTTAACCACTTTCCTTGGGTCTCCGTTCCAATATAATTCCTGAAAAAACGTTAAACCCGTCACTTCCTGTTATTTCTATTTGCCTTTGATATTAGTGTTGCGCCTATCGCGATATACAGTTTCTATGTTGTTGATGGAATCCTTCCGGGTGGTCTTTCTCAAACATGTTCGGAATGTCAAATCAGTGTCCGCGTCTAGATCAGACATATACCATCACTTTCTTGATACATTTAACCTTAACCCGCCGCCTAGAATAGTGGATGAGATCGGAGTTAGAGAGAGAGAGAGAAAGAGAGAAAAAAATACGTCCGCCGTTGCTATGGCAACGTCGCCTCTTTCTTTCCCAATGATGTCCGATTATTAGATATATGTTTTCTTCAACCCAATATCCATTTGTATCTCGCGAAATATTAGATCTGGAAATCTTGCTATTTTTTTTCTTTGAAAGAGTGTTATTTTAACGGGAAAAATGGGTCACGTTTTATCATCACATTTTCGATTGTGTATTGCACGAGGCACAAACACGTGCGTGAATAGTGGCTTCAAAACAATAATAATAATACGCGTAGGAAAGGGGATCGTTTTAGGTATATCAAGGTCTTTCTAAATTTAATTTCGGAACTCTCTGGTTAATGATAGGTGCCAGTTAAAGGCTCGAAAAATTTATGATATGTATTTGCTCTAGTATATCAAGTTTAGAACAAGGTTCCCAAGGGGGGGGGGCAATAAACGATGCATTATAATATTCTTTGCTGGTCCCTAAAGTTACAAAGTTCACATGACTGCACGAAGCAGTCTCAAAAACGTAAGAGTTCTGACGTCACTGAGTTCATTTCATTGATTTAATACAGAAAGGTTCCGAAATTGCAAATTTATTAAACGAAAGAGACACTTGCGGATGCACACCGATGCACTACGCCTCTAGAAACGGTCACCTGAAAACAATTCAAAGTCTTCTTCGACTGGGAGCCATTATAAACCTAAAGAATAATGATAACCAATCGCCGTTGCATTTTGCCGCCCGTTATGGTCGCTACAATACGGTTCGACACTTGTTGGAAAGTAAAAAGGGTCATTTAATCATCAACGAAATGGACGGGGAAGGCATGACACCTTTACACATCGCCTCTTTAAACGGACACACTCGAGTGGTACATCTATTGCTAGTCAAGGGAGCCCTACTTCACCGGGACCATAAAGGAAGGACACCACTACATTACGCCGCCCAAAATGGATACACTCATACCATGGATCAATTACTTACCGTACATTCGCACTTGCTCGATCAAATGGACAGAGATGGGGTGAGTGAGATTTCTATATCTTACGATTTATACAGGGGGTTGAACTCTAGTCTAGATGAATATAGAGGTTGCATCTCTTAGTGTGGTTTGTCCAGTCTTGTTTGATACTTCGTTTTATCGCTAGTGGTTAGACTATAACATTTCTATCTTGAAAACGAAACGTTTGTGGTTTGACAAATTTGCCCCACAAGTCACGTAGGAATGATCATGGTGGGGATTTTATGGCCCTTAAGAACGTGATTCGACTTTTAAAATCGAACCATCTATCTACCACAGCTACTGTTGAAGTATCTCTTCCCAATTATCGTTATAAAGTGCACCGGTTAATAGGATTAACGGAAAATTTAGGCTTAGCTCAAAGGATTGATTTTTGTAAATTCCTCAGAACACGGCACTGCACTTGGCTTCGGTTCACAACAAAGCCAGCGCCGCTAATTTGTTACTGAGATTGAATTGCAAGGTCTTGAGGAACAATCAGGATATGACGGCCATAGATTTCGCTTTGCATTACAAACACTCCGAAGTGACCATGGCTATGGTGACACATCCGACTAGAGTCGACGAGATTATGAAAGTTTCGACGAAAATTTATTCGTGTCTGCTAGAAGGATTGACCGCCGTCATGCCCGAGGTCATGATGGCCGTTTTGGATCGGGGTATCACTAGGTCAAAATTCAATGAAGATTCAAAGTCGTATTACGTCAAGTATAATTTCATGTATCTTGAAGATCCGGAGAAAATATGTCCGTTAAAATCGATTATTAAGAGTCATAACCCTTTGCCTGTTTTAAACGTGAGTTAGGCTTTGGTCATTCGTTAGGCTTAACGTAGTGTAATTAAATTTTCGATGCAGATTATGGTGAGATATAGTCGAGAGGAACTACTTTCACACCCGCTTTGCGTCAAGTACTTAGAGCACAAATGGTAGGTGATTTAATTTGATTAGGCCTTGTACTTGAATAATTATTCTTTAATTCAGGACCGCTTATGGAATGTACTTTCACTTGATGAACTTGGCCATTTACACTGTATTTCTCACTTTTATCACTGCAAATGCCGTTTCTCTAATGCACTACTTTCCCTCTTGGAAAAATGGCACTCCAAGTGCTTGGGACTCTGAGGATCCCTTTTACAACTCCTCGGGACCAAGGGTAAGGCTTTGAAAATGTTAAGTCTTAAAACGTGTTTCCTAAAAACCTTAAGTACAAAACAGGAATCCCAGTACGAGACCATCTGTCAGATAACATCTGGCGTCGTGTTATGTTTCGTCGCTCTAAATATCTTGAAGGAGTTTTATCAGATGTTCCAACAGCGCATCAAATATTTGTTGGACGTTGTCAATGTCCTGGAATGGGCTCTGTACGTTTCAGCCGCGTTGGCTGCTTTGGGTTACTTCCGTCGGGACTTGGTTAGCGTTCAAAAGGAGTCTATATACGCGGCCATCGCAGTCTTTCTTGCTTGGTTCAATTACTTGCTGTACTTGCAAAGGTAATCAAGTACTTGGGTCTTATATGGGTAAGTTGTTTTGGGTACGATTTCGTGTGGTTTTCATCAGGTTCAACCGTGTTGGCATCTACGTCGTTATGTTCTTGGAAATCTTATCAACGTTGCTCAAGGTCATGTTTGTGTTCTCCGTTCTGTTCATAGCTTTCGCCCTCAGTTTCCATATTCTGTTGGCCAAAATAGACGTGAGTTTTACAGACATTCCTTACAATTAAAGGTGGCGGTAGTATAGTATACGCGTTCGCGCTAAGCCTAATCGATTTCAGTTTAACGTTTACAATCAGAAAGTGAACGAGAAAGGTTTCTACCATCCGGTTGTGTCTTTGGTACGAGTTGGGACCATGATGTTGGGTGAAATGGACTTCTTAGGAACCTTTCTGAAACCTCTCAGGACTTACAATCCCAATTGGCTTCAGATGGCAGTGGCTACTTGCTTTCTAGTATTCTTTATCGTGTTGATGCCTATTCTACTCATGAATCTGCTGGTTAGTGATCGATAAATTGATTTTATTTCGAGTATTCTTACGTTACGTTAAACCTTTGCCAAAATATTTTGCGTAACTTAACATTATATTACCTTTTAAAATAGATCGGTTTGGCAGTTGGTGATATAGAAACTGTGAGAAGAAATGCGCAATTAAAAAGATTAACTATGCAGGTAATTAGTTTTAAATTTAAGCCATTTATAAGAAATATTCTCAAAAAAAGATGGCGTTTGGAATTGGTGTAGTATATTGAGTCTTACATAAACCTAAGCTTAATATGGTTTACATGGAGGTCGCCATCTTAAATCTAGGCCTAATCAACTGAATTAATTGTTTAAGGTCGAACTGCATACCGATTTAGAACGTAAATTACCAACAAAGTTCTTAAAAATGGTGGACAAAGGCGAAATTTACGAGTACCCTAACCGAAAATGTACTTCGTCATACCTAGTAAGTTTATTTTAAGGCCTACG
This sequence comes from Phalangium opilio, assembly GCF_054372755.1. Classification (NCBI taxonomy): domain Eukaryota; kingdom Metazoa; phylum Arthropoda; class Arachnida; order Opiliones; family Phalangiidae; genus Phalangium; species Phalangium opilio. The sequence goes on from NW_028324170.1 coordinate 4,061,825, forward strand.
GATTGGGGTCAAAGGTTAACGTGGTATTATATATTTTTCTTCTTAATTTTCAGTGGACCACTCTGACGGGTTGGTTCGCGAGTCCTGAGTCCACGAAGAAAACTTTCACTCAGACTTTACCGGAATCGATTGGTCAACATCAGGACGAAGTTTGTGATGAACTATACCATCAACGAAAAAAGTAGGACATGTTTCTTCTTATTCTCATTATTTTTAACTATATTTTGTTTGGCATTGAGTTAAAGCCTTGGAGTGGGTTTTCTTGTAATTGCACAAAGCAATTTGTTTTACGCGTAATTTTGATTTGCGAATTGCACCGCGGTAGTATAGTTTGATGTATTGTAGTCGCACGGTTACTTCTTCAAACATTTGTTGCGCATTGATGTAATATGAAGTGTTGCCACAGTGCCTTGAAAAATAGGGAGTTTTAATATTGTCATGAAACCCAAAGCATATTGGTCAGGGAAAATTACTTTAAACGGTCAGGGATATTTGGAATAGAAAATCTGTGGCAACCTTACTGTAGTTATAGTTGCGAGTTGCCTTGGTTATTGTCGTTGTATTTATGGTTTAAAATGGGCTTGACGTGCTGACGAAACTCAAAGACTGTTCGATAGGATGAAAGAAATTTCCAAGATGATGGACTTGCAGTTGCAATTACTGCGACTCATCGTCCAAAAAATGGAGATTCGAACAGAGAACGATGATATGGATGAAGGAGAGTACGAGAGACGTGACCAATCGGCCGTCAGCGAAACTAAATCTTTCTCGAAAAAATTAGAATCACCAAAATTTAAAAGGAAATTAAGGGCTTTGTCGAATTTCTTAGGCAAACCAGAGAATTGAGGATTTTAAGTTATAAATCTTATCTTTGGCATAACATAGTTCCTGAATTGAGATGAACTGAATTTCTAGGTTTTCTGTAATATTATAACTTCTTCATTGTTTGACCAAGGGTTAGCTGAAAATTTCATCTTGAAATATTGAAAATAATCTTTAATACCAATCTGAATTTCTTACAATTTTTCGTATATTCCTCTTTGAAAAAACTTTTCCAAAAAGTTTAATTGATTAAGTCCAGCAATTTAGATGCTAAGTAATTATTAGTTGTGTCTCAATGTCGAATCTTAGGCCCAATTATTTCTGTTTAAAATTGGGTTCCGTTAAAACTTTAGGCAATTTAACCTATATTCAGTTACACCCTCACTATAAAAAATGTGTTTTGAAATGTTAAAATAGACCCCCCTTTAACCTTAAGGTTGAGATTAAGTTAATTAGAGGTAATTTAAACTAATTATAAAGCGATTTCGAACAACAACAACTTTAGTTAGGATGGAAAAAAACAAGGATAAAACATATTCATATATTTATTTACACAATCAATATATATTTTATCACCATTTATGATATATTATGAATGTAATGTAGTTCAGCACATAATTGTGTGTTTAATAATTAATTAATTAATGTATTTTATCAAGAATAATTAATACAAGTTAAATTTTAGGTGGGTTTTCCTGTCTTTAAATTTGTTGAAAAAAACGTATTCATTTTTAGGACTTGTCGCCTATAAGATGGCTTCATCTTGAAATTGGATGCAATGCGTGGTAAACATTTCTACAGGGGCCATAGGATTAACATGGGGTGGTTTCACCCTGTATGCTAGCTTCACCCAAATACCCAAATTTATTTAAAATATTTAAAAATTTATAACCTTTTTATTTCTCGACCGATTTTGGATCATTTTGGCTCAATTTATGCCTCTTATTCTGATTTATCAACTTTACGCATCTACTAAAATAATTATCTTTAAATAATATCTTCAATAGTTACAGAAATTAGCTAAATCACCGCCTCCTATATTAAATCCAAGCCCGTTTGCCGTCCCAAAAATTTTTCCAGAAGTGGATTTTTAATTCGCCAGTCTCTACCGCTAGAGGCGCGATTTTACCGTGACGTAAGAGATTTGAAAACGACCGTTATTTTCCTCTTTTTGAATTGGTTAATTAATGTCTATGCTAGGTTGGAGATATTTGATATTTCAGTTGAAATAAATAAATAAAAACTGCTAAAAGAATTAAACATGTTCCTATATTAAGTTTTCCATTTCAAATTTTAGTTTACTTCGTTTAATTTTCTTCGCTTAATGAGGGAATTTATTCACTTTAAAGTTAAACCACCGTTGTTAAACTACAGTTTTCAAATTCAAGGGTGAAATTGTACACAATTAGTTCAGCGCAGTATACAGGGTGTTTGTGAAAAGTCCATCAATAATGAAAGGGCGTATTTACTGGGCCATTTTGAGTCGAAAATGTTCTATGACATTTTGCCGTCCGAGCCACGGTTTTCGAGTTATGATTTGAATATTTTAGGGATGACCCCTTCATTAAATTAGCGCTGTCTTAAAATTTCTTAATTAAATTTAAGGGGTCATCCGTAAATTACTCCAATCATAACTTGAAAACAGTGGCCCGGACGGAAAAATGCCATTGAACATTTTCGACTCAAAATGGCCCAATAAACACGCCCTTTCATTATTGATGGACCTTTCAGAAACACCCTGTATAATAACATTCAATTGTTTATCTTTGTTTTCCTAGATTATCCTGTATTTAGATATGATTTACTAATCAATAATCCTATAATTTACTAATCAATAATTTTATAATTTACTAATCAATAATCCTATAATTTACTAATCAATAATCCTATAATTTACTAATCATTAATCCTATAATTTACTAATCATTAATCCTATAATTTACTAATCATTAATCCTATAATTTACTAATCAATAATCCTATAATTTACTAATCAATAATCCTATAATTTACTAATCAATAATCCTATAATTTACTAATCAATAATCCTAAAATTTCCCTAATCACTTTCCTATAATTCAAATGATTTTAATATTTAAATCCTATTTCCTCCCTTAATTTGCATCTCAAATTCCAATTTTTCCCATTCAATTTCAAGATTCTCCCCTACTATGTACTGAATTTAATCTTGGATTATTTCAAATTAATCATCATGATATGAGAAATATAATCAAATACTTATATCACTTTAGTCAAGGTTGTCCAACTAGTCGAAGAAAATGTATTGTGCGAACACAACCATTATTTCGAATCTCGGATAAATCCCGCCACCTATTGGGATAAAATGCCATTCCTATACAACATAAAGTCCCCCCTAAAAATTTCACCGTGCACGGGCTTGGATTACATATAGGAGGCGGTGGCTAAATACATTTAAATCTGAACAATTTTCTAATATTTGACTGATTTTGATCTTTCTTGTCTAATTTGGAAACCAGATTTCTTCTCTACACAAATAAGTACGTATCTAACTTATCCAATTAAAAAATTCCCTATAAAATAGCATGAATTCTATAAAAACACAATATTAATTTTAAATATTTAAAAATTAATAACTAATAACTTCCTTATTTATTCACCGATTTCGGTGGTTTTTGGCCCATATTGTAGTGCAATATCTTCTCTACACTAATAAGTATGTATCTAACTTATCCCTTTAAAAAATCCAATCAAATTATGTTCTTCTAAATGACACTAAATCCAAAAAAAAAGAAAAAAACAAAAAAACACTTGAATTACAAAGCATTTATTTGGACCTTAACGAAAATTGATGTCAACCATGCCCTGTCACTCAGTTGATTATAAGACAGTCTTCATATCACAAAGCGAAATTTGCCCGTCATATACGTTTCCCCTCTCGACATGGGAGGGTTTTTGGTTCGGGGGCTCTCGGGGTAGATCCCCTTTCCTTGACAAGAAGCAAAACAGACACGTGTGTGGGGTGACATAGAAGGATAATGAATAGTACCGTTAGGGGATTCGGAAGTACCCCTCGGAGAAAATTTTCGGAAGTGTTTTAATAATTCAACCAGGAAGTACTTTGGAACTTACCAAAATACACTTCCGTTGTGTTTTTAACTTCTTCCGTTTGGGATATTTTGAGCTTGTCATCTCTTATATTTAAAGGGAATATGAAATGTTTTTTTTTGGTTAATAGAACGAAGGACATAAAAATATAATATGGAATTATTTTTCAAAAAAGGTTTAAGGCTTAAATTAAGCCCTTAAAAACGTTTACGCCAATGCGTTTACATTAGGTTTAACTCCTAAAAATTTAAAGTGTACCAAACATAATTTTATATAGTTTAGAATGCAACCTTGAAAGGGGTAGAATTTATTACAGAAAAACTGGCTTTCAACAATAAAATTTACCCTTTCAAGATTGTACGAGGTATGGCTATAGTTTCTTAAATTCACTATTCCATTCTGCTTTTCGTATTAATATTAATATTGAATTTAAGGTATTATTATTGTCAGTGAGGTTACTTCCCGAACATTGTCTAGGCCGCATGCTATACTTTAAATTTTGATAAACTCTCTGACTGCAACGTAACTGTGAAAATTGGTTTCACTTATGGCTCTCCCATAAACGCCATAGATGGGGGAATTGGGGGAAAAGTACGATGAGCGAAATTACAAATATATCTATTTTCATACATAAATTCATAACCTTTTTCTATCCCTAACTCTAAAGAGGAAGCTTTCCTCGAAAACCCCGCATGAGTTGAGCGTACACCCCAGCCGATTCAGTATACTGAAATCAAGCGCACTTGACAATGACCATTCACTGTTCATAATAACAAGTTTTAATAACAAAGGGTTTTATTCGAAATAGCGTAGAAATATTGAAATAATAAAGAAATAAAAATGGACATTTAAGAAAACTATTAAGTCTCTCTCTGGAAGCGAATGACGTTGGGGTATAAATATCTATTGGAATTTCTGCCATTAATTGGAAATATCTATTGCCGAATTTTTTCTCGTCTGTCTGTGTTACAGAGGATTAACCGTATCGTATATTAGTAACTCTTATTTTATTTAATATTTTAGATAGAAAAATAGTTCAAATATTCATTATTTTATATACACAATTTTCCATTGATGTTTTCCTTCATCGTCAGAATTTGCAATGTATTGTCAAGTGCACTTGCACAATCGCAGTGACGCACTATTCGCTGCCTTTAAAGATGATTATGAAAAATGTTTCTTCCAAGTGACAGCTAAATTTCTTTCTCGAGTTCATCTCACTCTTAGAACTCCATAAGAAATCGTACTGTATTGACCCTGCGGAAACGTAAGATAAACCGGAATGGTACTTTTGGCTCTATGTTTCCCACGGAATTTTGCTCGTGATACGCGATTCTCACGATGCGTAGCGGTATAGTTTCGCGTCAAAAAGGCGGTCAGACTTTTACACCCGCAGTTAGGAAGAACTACTTTCTTTCCTATGATATTTAACATTCGGTATTAATCCGCTAGTACTTTTACTTCGCTACCATTCGAGTTATAGGCATAAATATCAAGATCTAAGATGTTTGTTTTCGCAGTTTTTCCAAAAACCTTTTTGCTTTTAGTCGTAGTATAGCGATGGAGTATGTATGTATGTACCCTTAGGGGTTGTCTAGACCTTTAGGGGGTTTGAATTGAACCACGCCTCCTTGTTTCTTATTGGTGGTTGAAAGGCGTGTCCCTTTTCCGGTCCTCTTCTCGAAAAGATTAGGGACCTCTTTTCATCTTTTTCCTCTTGAGCTTCCCAAATTCGTTTTTATTTTTCCATTGGAGTGAAAATCGATTAAGAAACTATCTGATGTCTGATAAAAATATAAAAAAACTTGATTAACTGCGGGACGTTTAAGCCTTTTTTCTTTTTCTTCTGGTAAGGGACAGTTCCTTCTGAGTTTAAAGACTTAGGGACACTAACCGTTTTTAGAAAAGATTATCGTTGGTTTAACGTTCAGTAATGATTGAAATGGACCTTTTTTGGGATAGGGAATTTTGCAGAGTTAGAATAATATGAATTCACGTGTAGCTCCGTTGTTTTAAAGGAATTCTCCATGATACGTGGAGCAATTACTGTACGAAACGTAGTCTTTCTCGTGATATCTTTAATTTCTATTTAACAAACTTAGAAGAAAAGTTATGGTGACTTTAAATGAATGATATAATATACATTTTTTTTTTGGTTTTGCTTTTTTTGAACTTCATGTAAGTGCGTTATTTTAATCTAGAAGCCGATGAAACTTGGAGCGATTACTCCGTTTAATGTCTATTTTAATAGGGTATCTTTGAATTTTACCCAAGTACAACGAAAGTTATTCTTATAGTGCATGATACAATATTTTTTGGATTTGCTTTCTTTGAACTTCATATAAGTGCGTTAATTTAATCTTGAAGCTGATGAAACTTGGTGCGATTCCTCCTTGAAATATCTAGTTTAATTGGGTATTTTTTGAATTTACTTAAGTACAGTAGAACAAAAGTTATTCATATACGTAAAGAAATGTTTACGTATAAAAATTATCCCTAAAATTCAGGTGAATTAATCAAAGTAGAATTTCAACCTAGAACGTATCGAATCTTCCATTCAATTCCACTCATATTAGCATGATACAATTCTGAACCCCCCTTCAATTCTATTCATAAAAATTCTTAGTATAATCCGCTTTGAGAGGGGACCAATAAACCTATAGTTTAACTCTAGCTGTAACAGAAGCTGGAAAGAAAAAAAACCCCTATAGTAGTTACTATCGGTGGTTCTATTTCAATCCTAAACAAAAAATCCATTTAAGCGATTGGCTATCTAGAGTTGGGCCATCTGGATACCCTAGACACCCTATAGTAGCCGCAAACTTTGTTTCAAACCCTATACTCGACTTTTCTGGGAGGAGGGGGTGACCCCTACCTCGTTGTCCCTCGATGACAAAAGGGTCAGCACCCTGCAGAGGTCTCCTTCTCTTTTGAACAAAGGTGCATGCACTAGGGGAGAAATCGCTTATTATAAGCCTATTCAATTTTGGTACTCCACAAACATATCGAAACCCTCCTCCGTTTCTACGCGCAGTCGAGTAAAGTAGCGTTCTTCACTATATACAGTTCTTTTGAATATGGATGGCTATAGTCATCATTTTACGAGGGTTTAAATGTGTTAATTGAACATATGGAGGTTCGAGGTTGCTTTTTCCAAGTTGGAACAGATTGACCCAAAAGCTAGTTTAGTTATTGGCCCAAATATTTTGGAGGTCCGTGTTTAAGTGGTTATAGCTTCTGTTTAAAATTAAGTAGATAAAAATTAATGGTGTACATTGAGATATTAGATATTTTGTAGAGTAATTGCAACACATTTCATGATCTGGACTTCAAAAATAAGATAGAAAATATATTTATTAATTTCGTAATTATTTTTTTTTGGAAATAGTCCATGGTTAATTGATTATAACTTATGTTTAACTGGAATTTAGTTAAAATCTAATGTTGGCGTAATAAACTAGATATTATATACAGTAATCGCTCCAAGTTTCATAACCTTTTCTTCAAAAATATGATAGTTATATTAAAATTATTCCTAAATTACAGGAACTTAAAAATCTCTGTTTCTGTGACTAATCCATACGTTTTAGTGATTATAACCGATTTTCCAAAGCATTTAGACAAAATCTAAAGTTACCATAAGAAATTAGACATTCCATAAAAAAATGTTTCATATAGCTATACGTCTTATCTCCATTTACTCACGCGTTGGTGAAAAGAAAGCAGATTGCCATACAGGGGAATATAATGAATGAATAAATGACTTTGCTATCACGGACTTCAATCCATAACTTGGACCAAACCGGCGACCGACCGGAGATTTGCGGTATATTACATTAACTTCTGGCTGGCTCATCCTAGAACACAATGGAAGGTCCCGTCCGGTAGCCATCATAAAGACTTTTATCTACTACGGTCCAGCGCGTAAAGCTTAACTTAACCAAGGCGCGCATTTTTTTTCCCCTGGTAGAACTTAGCAAAGGAACCAATACTCTATGACGTCACTCATTCATTCATCAGATTGCATGCACGAGACCTAGTCCCGCGTTAAACGTATCGTAAATACAGTAGAACCTGCTTGAAATCTCGCACGTGGGTGACGTTCGGCCCAACACGTGACTTCGACACCCCGTGTTAGCAAATTTTCGAGGGATAGTTAACAGAACTGTACCCGTACAGGTTGGTTTAGCTATACGAGTTTACTATGCGTATCACTTGTCATATACCGTCTGTACGGTACCCCATTGGGCTGAAAGCTGTCCTATATCTATCCCAATCTGTTTACACCATGCACCCTACTTCCTGGGTCCTTATAAGGTTTAAATGGAACAAAAGATATATGTATTTGGGTGCTCGGGAAAGGGGAGGTGGTCTTTTGTACTAGCAGTGAACCATCTGCCTCAGTCTGAGGACCCCCTGCATTTCATATTTTGGGAAGTCAGTTTTTCGCGGTTTTGTTCCTAGTAATTCAAAACCTGCCTTGCACGCGCTAAAGAGTGTTTCATGGAGAGACAAAATTCACCTTATGTTATGGTTAGGCTTAGGTATGAAGGTCAAAATACGATTTTAATGAATCAAAACTTGACGATAGTCGATTTATGCGTGGCCTGTATCTTCTAGAATGGTTATAAAAAAAAACAAGAATAGATTTATATGTAAGCTCCCTTCTAGAATGGTTTAATTTCTTTCTCTTAATTAGTTTTTCCTTGATTGTCAGGGGAATTCGGGAAAAGAACGATGACCTAAGTCTTAAGGCGATACTGGCTTTATAAGAGATAAAGCAAGGAAATTGGCGGGAAAAACCTTCCCTCTCTTTTTTTTTCGTGTCTTTCTGTTCTCTGGTCCCTAGTGCCAGTCCGTGGCTAACCAAATTACTTCCCCATCCTTTGGGACGTTGTTCGTTTTGTCCGAATGCGTTTCGGATGGTCGCTTGACCTCTTAAGTTGTCCCTCATTCTGTTATAAGAGCGCGTGCTCCAATTTTGGCGAGCAGTTGGTGTGTGACGGCACGTGACAAGCTCGCTTTCTTTTACTTTTTGAATTTTCATGAAATTAGGCCCCACATTTTAGGCTTAACTCCGTATGCAAATTTCCCCTGAACTTCACGGTTTAAATTTTGGAATACCCGCTTCTTTGTAATACAAACTACTAGTAGAAAATCCTGTTGCAATCACGTTAGAGTATAAATTTGAAAAATTCGTTAAGGTTTTGTTTTGAAACTTTGCCTTAAAATATTGGATAAGCCTAAGCCTTTGTTTTTCACTTTTGAAAATCCACACACTTTAAAAATTGATAGAGTAATGTCACGTGATTGTTGAGAAAGAAAAGGTTTAGTCCTAATTGGTAAATCTAACCATTGACTCGAACTAAATTTAAAAAAACTGGCCCGTAAAGCATCGTGAAATCCTCAATCCTCTTTCTAGAAACAAAATAGACGCGGAAAAATCCCTGTTAAACTTCATTAAATTATCCAATGGCCTCTTTTCGGCTGTCTCACGTATATTACGCTCTTTATCCAGGGGTAAATCCTTAAATACTCTGTTTATCCGGCAGTCAAGCGAGTCTAAGTCTTTCCCGTTACAACCCCTGAACTTCTAGATCCCCCCGGGCTTTAGGGTCTCGGTAAAAAAAGAGCCAAGGAAGCCCCCGAGAGTGACTGTAGCTGAAATAACGATTTCAAGTCTCTCACTCCATCATTGGAAACCATCGCTTTCTTCAAATCCCAATGGAGAGAACGGATCAGCTACTGTTCCCTCAGGCGTCCATTAGATACAGCCTAACTTGGGACTAAACCAAAGGGAGATTTAAGTTCCCCTTCGCCTTTGTTAGTAGTATCGAGCTAAGGTTGATACAAATGGGGTGTCGGTGTGGAAGAGCCGACTTTTGTGGTTGGACGCCTCAATTGGTCCAATTCAATTTTACCCAAGAGACCGATGGAGTTCGATTGCAACTCTCATATGAGCTAAACGATAATTCTGATCTCTGGGAAGTCTTCCCTATTATCAGGTGCGGTCCTGATTCTTGAATTGGTGGTCTACGTTGTAAGCTACTAAATCGCCTAAGGGGTACGTAGTCGGGGAAGGCAATCATATTTCAAAGATGGTATATTCAACGTTTATTTATGTTCTCTTTGTTCAGCAAGATACGAAAGGTTAAGTCAAAAGATACATAATTTTTGACCCTGTTTATTTAGAAATGCAAGTGTACAGATGCTCGCGCTAATAACTTCTCCAATATCATTCTTATACGTCATAGATACCCATAAATCCTCGCGAAACATGGACGGATTATGATTTGCAATTTTGATGTAAGTATATTGTATCGTTAGATGGTCGTAATTTTCGTTCTTTAGTATTTGGATAAATTTTGAAGACACCATTGCTCCAAGTTTCATATAAATCGCGCTATAAATAATCTCTCAAGAATGAAAAATGAAATTGGCAAACCCAAAATCCATAGATTGAAACTAATTTTGAATATCATTAAAATTGTAATCTCGGTGAGATTCATCGCACATGTTTCGCGATCTTCTGAGACGTCGCGAGGAATAATGGAGTCCCAAAATGGATCGTATTTCTCAGCACAGAGAGAAACTGTGTAGGCGGCTTAGAGAAATTGCAAGCACAGCCGGATTTGCCTCGTTGAATCTCTCTCTCTCGCTCTCCTTTCTCTCTCACTCTCTCTGGCAACACTTTGTCACGCTCCTATAGTTACAACGCATTGCCACCCCTAGGGGTCAACTCGAGGAATGACCCTTCTATATTTCCCGCCTAAATATCGCGCGCGCTGGCGAGCGGGAAAAGTGACGAGGATAGCGCAGCGCGAGACTAGCGTCAAATAGACCTTTTTTCAAAATAGTCTCGTGCCCGGCTTTGTCAGTGTTTCTATAATAGAAATAGTTAAGCTTGAAAAAGGTGGTTAAAGATGTTTCAACAAAACTGTCTGTCCATTCTGGTCTGGGAAGCCGATGGACTCCAATCCCCGATTCGAGGATGATAAATAGTGAGAGTCCAATAAGCAAATGGTATTTGGTAATATACTATAACAGACTATAAGCCTCCAATCTTGGAACGGACACGCGGCGGATTTCCCTGAAAGCCCACTTTATTTATTTTTTTGGGACCCGTTTCTATAGCCACGTTCACGATAATATTGATTATATTGAAAGTAACTTGTTTTTATTTCATAACCTGCAGTAAAGAGTGAATCTCTGTAGTTTATGTCTCGATTGAGACGTAATATCAACATTATTCCGTAATTAGAGTGTTGGTTGCGTTTATGAATGGCCGCCATTATTCAAGATTGATGTCTATTGGGAAAAAAATCTATTACTTAAGTGTGACGTCCCTACTAAACTAGTTTCAGCGTTTTGTGCAGGACGTTTCTAGACCAATATTTGACCCAACCCATTGATGCTTTATTATATATTATATATTATATTGTCTAGACCGAAGCATCAATTGAGTCAAAAATTCTTAAACCTTATTCACAAACAAAGCATATCTCTTTTTATGCTACGATTAGATAAAACAGGTTAGAAGTCGATGAGATAATACATTAACTTAGATATGGCAGATGATGTTCTTCAATCTCAGTTCTATACGTATACAAGTTCATCCATCCACGCATGGCATGCTGGGAAATGAAGTGCTCCTATGGGGTTTACAAGCGTATCTCGAAATAGACTATTTCAATCAACTTTAAACGCCAGCTTAACATATTCGAGCGAAACAAACGAACACAACCATAGCTCGTGCACTGAATCGAAGGAGTCTATCGTTGATTTTTCCCAAGCACCGCGTCCAGCTATAGATAAAAGAAGTGGGGGGGGGGGGTTGATGGGGGTTCGGTTCCCGCTACCACGTTTTGAGAGCGCAATCCATAGAGCGTCGCCAATGACAGACAGGAAGACACTTGTTTCGCGCCATTATTGATAGCCTTCCGGAAAGCGAGGGGATTTACTCCCCAGAGGAGTGGAGGAGAGAGGGGTTTGGGGCGCGTAAAAACCACGAAAAGAAATCACCAGCAAATTTTAGGAAGCCCCACAATCATTAAATGCCCCAGGCTTAAAAATGATATTAAACTTTTTCAGTAGATAGAGAACGTTTAATTTTCATATCTATTTTTTTTCCTCTTTTAGCTTCTCTCCGTCATAAGCCCCCTAGCAGTTTGATTATAAAATAACTTAAGTTTGGGGTAAAATAGAGTCTGGGTTTGACCACCTTGTAGTATTAAGACGAAGATCCTGTGTGTAGATAAGATAGACGTTAGATATGGCTTGATAACAAAAGGACTTTGGTGGACCGGTGACTTATTATCTAACGTTGTTGGATCCACATGCAGGATGTTCCGCCTTAACCCTATATAAAGAAGGTGACACTGCACCCCCCCCCCCTTCATTTGAAAATTGTCTTTTGTTCGTTAAATTAAGATTATATGAAGTTATTGTCAAATTTAGGGTTAACAAATTGGTTGTGTTCATATTAGTTTAGTTTTGACGTAATGAATGTCCTAGTTTTTTCATAAGCTATCTACGATCGTCTGCTTACGTTTTAGGCTTAGTTAATTGATGAAAGTTATCAAATTATTGCTTTTAAGTGTTAGTCTTCGATATTATTGATATAATTATGACGTCATTAAAGGTTCTAGGTGTTTTTCAAAGACTTAAAATTCAACAGACAATGGAAGGTACATCTCTATTACCCGATTAGTTTTCGATATATATTTCAACTTTATGAAACGATCACGCATCAAAATCAGAGTAAAATTGACTCGTAACCATAAACACGACATCCCAGAAGAGAAAATGTGACAGAAGGGGCGGTAGTTGTATGCCTATAGCGTAAACCCATCATAAAATATTGGAGTAGAAATCTCCGTCGCGGAAAGCGCGGCAAAAATGTGAGTAAAATCAGCTTGGCGCGACGAATTTTGAGTACATTCTCTTCTCATGGAATAGTCAACCAAAGTTCAAAGTTATTTCGTTAGGCCTTGGTAACTAAAAGTAAGTCAAATTCGCTTTCAAGTTAATCTGTCGTTAACGGACCCTAAAAAGGGACCTATCCAAGCGCGAGAGATGGTATGTACCCCGGGAAAAAAAAGCTACTACGATCCCGTCCGGTTTGTAATGCAAATCAGGTTTTTGGTTATGATAGGAAGTTTTCCCAGGGACTCGTGGGTGGCAATACGATCCTCCTGATATTCATACCACCGATTTATACTTTAGCGTGTCGTCATTAGGGACCGTTAGGAACCACCCTTGTCATATGTATGTCTTATGGTTAGGGAGAAGATATCCGGCGCAGTTTTTTTTTTTACCCTTCATACTATCTTTAGAAGGAAAAATCTGGTTTCTAAACCTAAAAACTGATTAAATTTCATATTCCCGTATGATGGTCCATGCCTACTATGTCTTGGAGACGAAAACCAGAGTGTCCGTGGCCTAGGTCCAACAAATCTCTGGTCAAAATTATTCAAATTGCTTTGAGGAATAAGGATTTTTAACAGCGAGTACGATTTACTGAAGTGTGGTTAGGCTTAACGCTCACATATATCAAAAGGGTTGTTGGTTTTAGACCGAGGCTTAAGTCATAAGAAAGAAATAGGTTTAGGAATCTTTTTTTTTTTTTTTTGAAATTGAATAAACCAAGTCTTAAATTTTTGATTTCCTTTTTAGATTAGAAACTAGGCTTAGATGTCATAGGGTTAAAAGTTATTTGTGTACATAATATACTAATTAGGCTAATTACTTCCAACATTAAACTGTATAAGAATTAACCTAGGCTTAGCGTATTTAGTTTAATTTCTCTCGAGACTAAATTGAAATCGAAAACTGGTCCGGGTGATAATTTGAAAAAGTACGTTTACTAAACTTTTAGAGAACGTTTGGGTGTTGCTAAGCGGATTATTCGCTCGAAGGGTTTTGAACTCGTAAAAGAGAAGGGAGGGGGGTTGTACCCTTCACTCCTTCAAACCTCGTAATCGCTTTGGGGCTTGGAGAGAATCACAGATTTGTAACCCCCGGCCCCGGGTAAGCGCCACACTATACTATACCAAATGTCGACGGCGCGTGAATTTAGTTTACGCTTTTTCGAACATCATTCCTACAAATAGGCCCATGTAATTTTTAAGAGAGATATATGATAGAAAGCATCCTTAGAAGCGGTAAAATTTAAAGGCTAAAGTTCGAGAATAGTTTAGGAATGCTCGAATGACTTTCGATCCAGAGACGAAAAATAATAATTCCAAAAATTTAAATAATTTTTCATTTTAATAAAATGGCTCGCCAATGTGTTGTAGCTAAGGGAGACGATGTTTCTCGACAGAGGATTTTGGTTACTTTCAGGGCCGCCATTTTGAAAGATGGCGGAGGGCATATTCAACCCCTAAAGCTTACCATAAAGTCCGGATATAGACATCAACTAATATACTAAATATTAATGAAGTAGACTGAAATGAATGAAAGTTATTTCGCGATTAACGTTTTGGTTATATTTCGGGATGGCTGCCATTTTAAAAGACAGAATAAGAAAAAAATCTTTCTTATTCTGTGTACCTTCCACCAAGAAGTGATATCTAGTTTATTAGGAAGAAGGTATAAGATGCCTAAGTATTCGCGCGCCATAGTCCCAGTCCCCTTTCAAAATACAAGGGGGGACGTAAAAGGAGGCCGGGCTATTTCGCCTCTCCTCAGTCGGAAAATACAAAGTAATTTTCGTCATTCGCGTCGCGCTGACGTGACTTTTCAAGAACCAATGAGATGCTGGCTGTAATTTAGAGGCGGGGATTAAGTCCGGACTTACATTTGGACTGGAGATAAAGCTGGAAATGTGGCGAATTTATGCCTTCTCCCTAATAAACTAGATATCACTTCTTTCTTCTACTTAAAGGTAACGTCCCTGGCTCAAAACTTTCGCTTCCTATAAGTAAAGCGGATTTGTTCTGGGCGTTCATTATCAGTCAGTTGGTCCCGATTTTAGATTAATATGGATATAAATGGTAAGCCTAAATTGTCTCTGGCATCATTTGGAAGTATTACGTGGCCACAAAATAAAAGACAAATTATGAAGTAATGATTTATGTCTGCGTGATAAACAAAATTTCGACAGCAATTTTCAGTTTTTTTACTCCCAAAAAAGCGTCAAAAACCAATTCTGGGCTTGAAAGTTTCTCCCTAAAATTCATGACATCGGAAAATAATCAATTTTTTTTCTTCTGCAGACTAAGTTTTTTGTAGCATAACCGCTCCGTTTAACCCCAAAAGAGGCCTTAATTACGACCCCAAACTCCCGTCCATTATTCACTAATGTTCCAGACCCCTACCCCCTTTCCAAAAGAAAGAAAAAAACCTTCAAAAAATCTCCTATACGACATTAGCGCGCAGGCATTTTTAACAGATAAAAATTTTCAGATAGTTTTTTTTTTTCATGACTTCATTCTTAAAAATCGAACGAGGTTCTTTTTAGGCTTAGTAACATTTTTAGGTCTACGCTTTGTATGTTTAAACGGTTCAGGTTGATAGCTTAATGAGCTTGCTTTTTAGGCGTTAAAGATCCTCCTTTTTTGATCATAGATAAAGTTTTTGCATTAGGCTTAAGAATAAGTTGGTTTCGGATAAAAAGGTTTATAGTTCTAATCCTTGGTTAAACTACTTAGGCCTTTGAAAATAAGTGGTATGTTTGCTTATGAGTGTTTTTAAATATATATGTTTGTGGAGCAGTATTTAAAGTTCGAGACTTATAATATTTGGAGAGATCATTCTGTGAAATTTCAGCTTTCTAATGGTGTCTTCATGTTTAACTAAGTATTTTAGAATGGAAATTACAGCCAATTAAGTACCTAATCATAATTCGCCAATTGTATTTGTATTTCAATTTTCGTTATTCGATTGTAGAGGCTTTGTTTACACCATCTTTTTCATGAAACTTGGTGCCGTTACTCTATGGAATGTCCTCTTTCTCATGGTACCTTTTATTTTTGCTTAAGTAGAAGAAAAGTTAGAGTTAATTTTAAAGATGGTCTCTATAAAATTTGTAAACCGTGCTACTCTCCCTTTAAGATCTAGTCATCATCGAAAGGGGTCCTGAACAAAAGAAATTGGGGTGTTACCCCATACCCCTTTCAATCCTATACTGATACCGGATCACCCCAATAACCCCCCGCCCCCAACTCTCTGATAAGTTAATCTCAAGCGTAGACTTCCGGAGAACTCAATTAACTAACTAGAAACACACCCAAGTATATAAGACATCCCCTTGTTGTACTTTCAGCTTGAAAAAAAATGTAGTCATGATTAATTTTATCTGCTCTTGGTTACAATTTTTTCTTAATGAGGTATCATTTAGTTCCCGTCACACATTCAGGTTTCTTATCAAAAGTTTTTAATTACATTTCAGATTTGTTTGACAAAGCCACGAGCGAAACGATACTTCTTTTGAAAGTCATTTTTTTTTTCGCGCGATATTGGGGGCTTCAGTTAAGCTTTGGACTTTTTAAATAGACTCTTTTGCGCGCGTGGTCTCTCTTTTAAAATAGGCTTAATTGAACGGAAATCATCGGATAGCCGAGGCTTAAAGTTAAGGGCAATCGTACTGGAAACTTAAAGATAGGAAGGTAACGCTTCTATACAATGAAAAGTGCAAATTGATTTTACGGCTCCTTGCTTTAAAAAATTCATGCCAGGACTCCAGGAGTGCTGACGAAAAATTCAAAATAAAAGAAAATCAATTTTGGAACGGTCTATCCCGTTGCGGTAATTCAATTTCATTGAATTATACCCTGAATATTGCAGTATTTTAGAAAGAATATCGTGTCTCGTACTACCGAAGGCAAATAGAAATAATATGAAGTGACGTATACGCTGGGGTGGAGAAAAGACATAAGTTGTAGTACTCCGCCCAGTATGACCTCCACGACTATATTTAAGTCTTGATTTCTTCCTTTCTAGTGTCTTTGGTCGATCAATCAGTGATATAATTTAATATTAAACGTACTTTTAGCGAGTAAGAAATTAATCCAATATTCATGGAATAAATGGTTAAATTCATGCCGCTTTTCAGGAGTAGGGTCTCTCCAAAAATGACCCTCGCTGATATCTGATATCACGAAAGGTCCTTCCTTCCTTTTGTGTTTTTTTTTTTAAATAGAGTCTCAGTCTATCATAAATTTGTGTTTTCTATTATTTCTTTTTTTTTTTCATTCCTTTCAAAGTAAAGTCTCCCCCTCTAATATTTTCATGTTTTTTGAGAAAAAAAGGAAAAATGCTACATTAGGGAGCTTCATTTGTTATTCATAGAAAATACGGCAATGTTTCGATATATCGATACTGAATAAAATTGAAAGAAAAAATTCCAAACCAAAACTTTTCTATACATTTTTCTTTATTTATTCCGGTATATATGATAATATCCACCCTCGTATTATTTTTCTTTATCTTTTTACACAAGTTTTAGGTTACGTTAGGCTTAGTGAAGAAATGGCTAACGAAACAATCTATATAAATTTAAATTGAAAAATCAAAATCAATCGTTTATTATATTGTTCTCCTTAAAATCTCTCCAAATTTCAGAGCGCCATTTTTTCGGGGAGCGAGATAAAGTCCCGCCAAATTCCAAAGTTCTAATTAACGCGCCTAAGAATCCCGCCTAAATTCAGTATTGTCATTTACGCGCCATTTTAAGAATACGCAAATAAAAAAGGCGGGAAAATATAATTTGATATAAATTTCAGACGTCTCTAAGCGTAATTTGGTCCTAACTGTATGCGCAAACAAAGCTAGCTCTTCCAATCATGACTATATTTAATTAAGTCCGCAGAGAAAAAGGTTTTCTTGTCTTAATGCAAAGAACTCTATATCTGTAGTCGGGTCCGAATACTAGTTACTAGTGACTGAGGGGAAAAAGTAAGATCTCCGTGACACGCTTGACCCATTCCATTGTCCACTCTAGTGGGGGAACTGTCCATTCAAGGACTTGTCAGGATCCTAGCTGTCGTGTTCAACCTTTTGACCCCTTTTCAAGTGTCGGGTTCAAATCCAATTGGTGTCTTGTTGCACGTCCGTCAAAAAGGGACTTTGTGTGTTAAGCCTAACTCTCTTTATTTAATCAATATCATTCTGATCAAATCTCCCTAGAGCTACGGTTCCTTTTATATATATAGACGTAAATTAAATTGAATATGTTAATTAATTTTGATTAAGAGTTTTACAGAGAAAGGATTTACAGGAGCCGGTAGACTTAACATTGGGTGGTTTTCGCCTATAAGATGCTTTGCCGTGAACACTGAAGTTCAGAGAAGTAAACAGTTCTACAGGCGTCATAGGTTTAACATGGGGTTTATTTCCCCTAAATTGCGGTTGCTCCTGATTACTTCTGTTCTTTTTTTTAAGCTAGGATTCTAAGACTGAAAGTTATTAATATTCTACAATTTTATAATATGGTACAGGTTAAGAGTAATTTAAGGTTTTAATTATTAATTAATAGCACGGTTGAATTATTTTTAAATCCAGTTCAATTCAGGTTTTATTAATTGAAATTTCAGTGATAACTTCTTCCCGCGTTTGAGTTAATTCGTCTTTTCTTATACTTTCTGAAACTTTTTTTGATCGGAGGTTGTTCAACCGATTTTTCGGTTCAACTATCAGTCGAGCACTGAACGCACGAAGATGGTGTATTTGAACCATTACCGTAATGATGTCTTGATTGTATTTCCGACGCCGGAGAACTTGTTTCTTTAACGGAAGATCTCGGGTATGAGCCGACCGTCGCTTGCTGCGGGGGTCCATCCGTTTGCGGCGTTGGTCCGGTAGGTCCGGATCCGGGGTTCGCTGTGACCCCCATTGGAGGAATAGCGATGGCAGCGGCGGCCGCGGCTGCAGCAGCCGGGGGTAACGGGACCCCAGAATGGTTCATGTACGCGATAATCCTTCGCATTTCTTCCAGGGCGTTAGCTTGCATCAGGATGAAGTTCTTTGCCAGAAGTAAAGTGGCTATCTTGGATAGTTTCCGGACCGATGGCGAATGAGCGTACGGTATCACCGCTCGTAATTCGTCAAGCGCGTCGTTTAAATCGTGCATTCTTCGACGTTCGCGAGCGTTTATGCTCAAACGGACAGCTTTGGCGTGACGATTACGTTTCGAGTTGTTTTGATTTGGGGAGATGTTTAAATTAGAACCGTTTTGGCTCTCGTTTAAACTGACTTCCGATGTACGTTCCGATAGTTCGTCTTGAACGTAGTTTGAAGAACCTGTTTAAATTGGAATAAAACACAGATAATCAATATGGTCGCTGGAAAGAGTATATAAAGAAGAGCCAGTCACTCAGCGAACGTGATCGTTATCTTTAGAAACTCTACCCTTGACGGTCCTAAAATGGTTACGCGTTGTACAGGAAATCTGAGAGTGATTAGCCCCTTATGACGTCACTTTAATATTAGAGCGGATAATCAATTTGACGTCGTGTCAGTGAAATAAAGACGTGTTTAAATAAATTAAGTTTAAAAAATGGGGTTAAACATTAAACGTCTAATGAATTATGAGTTTTCTGTCAGTGAAATCCTTCTCAAACTCCTTCTGGTTACTTAAGATAAAAACGGCCTGGAAATTTTAAATCTTTGCGGGGAAAATCCAGGGGTTTCGCCTCTTAATTCGAGGGGGAGTCAAACAGGGAACTGGGGTTTTTACGTCGAGGGGGTTGCGTGAGAAATGGGGCCAGAGGCTATCCTTTGACAAGGTGGTTAACAGATAAGAAGTAAATAGACATTTATTTCTGGGGATCTAACAGGCTTTCAGGGGGTCATCCCCCCATCCCTAGCCAGGATTTAGACACGACTATCATTTATAAAGATTAAAATTGAGCTCCCTTAAAAGCTAGAGATTTGAAAGTTTTTCTAATAAATTATTATACATTAAAGATTTAATAACAGGCAAACACAAATTTATTTTATTAAGGATGAAATTTTTTCACGCCCTGGTGTTAAGAAGGTTTAATTTCTAGTAATTACGAAACTCACCAATTTTATGGAAGCCGTCTCTGGTTTCTTCATCGGTACTTCCGGTTGGAACTTCGTCTCCAGTGTCCGGGCTTTCTAAGGTGATACTGTCCTTGGATGACCTATGGATCTTGATGTTATCTTCACTTAACGGTACTGGTCGAACACCCGAGAAGTTGTGTAAGTCTATCAGCGGTGGCGCTGAGGGTTGACTGGCTTGTGAATGATGGGTACCGAACTCGGCTCGCAACGCGTGTACCATCCTTGAGGAATCTAACACCCGATGGTCGGCGATACTAGGTATTGGACCGAAGATTGGTCCACCTAGACCAAATCCGAATGCCGGACCATTTATAGGCCTGAAGGACATTGTGGTATCCATTTTTCAAGTTTTTCAGTTTCTTTCTTTAAGCCTAAAATTCTCCACCAACAAATTTTGAAAATCACCTTCGACCCTCGTTAGTCTTAAAATCCTTGCTGGAATTCACGAAAAAGTTTGAAATTCACTATAATTAGGTCTAAACTGACCACCGATAGTTCTCTTTCGATCCTCGTTAGGTCTAAACTTGACCTAATTTTTAAAACTTCTAGTCTATTCCAAAAATCCGAAGTCAATCTCTCGCGGCGAACTTCTGGTGGGACGTTTCGCAACGGGCCAAAATGTGAAACAAACTTTTATTTCCCCCTATGGTTTAAACATTGAAAACTATGTGGATTCTTTGGTACCATCCCCTAGTTTTCCATTGGAAGATGCTGGATGCGATAGGAGGAGCTCTCTCTGCTCTTGAGCTTCCCGGAAAAGGATGAGAGGATGGTATCACGCGCTTTGGAGCGGCCCCTGCTATCAATTTTCTCCGCATGGCGTTTCTCTTCGGCTCAGTGTAGTAATTTCACTTGGAGAATGTACCACTGCCAAAGTTTAGCTCGTAATGGTTATGGGTTGTATTTTTAGCCTCGGCTCTGATAAAAATTGGAATTTTATAAAGAAGGGTAACCAAAACTGTAGGGGGAGAAAGCAAAAACAACTGAATCCATACTAAGTTACGGTTCAAGTTCCACTATAAGTAATATATCCAGTTGGTATGTTTTCCTGCCACTACTGAGTACTGATAGGTTCTGTTTAAATCTAATTCCATAGTCATACAACGACCTCTAGCAGCTTTAAGAAACAACAGTTTTAATTTGCCTCCATTGTAAAAAATGTTTAAAACTTAATTAGTATTATTAATTATCAAAAGTATACAGGGTTAGCGGAATCAAGCGTTAAAAAAAAAATATTTCCCACATTAATCACCGACCAACACCGATTCAAAAGTCCCGCCATTGCAACTGCTCGGCACTCTTACGTCACGAGTCACGCCGCATTGCTTGAGAATTTGCGAAAGTTCAAACTAATACGGTCAACGGTAAGCGGTAAGCGTAATTTGAATTTTACATTTATTTTCGGTGATATTATTATAGAATTAGTTAAATACCCTTAATATTTAATTGAAAACCAGGATATTCGTCCAAGTATTTGTCTTTAATTTAAAGATTAATTGGTGTGTTACTGTGTTTTTGAATATTAGGAATTCAATCCTAAGCCTTGGTTAGAAAAATTCCTCATGGCGAAACCATCCAAGGTAAGTGTTTCGTTTTAATTTTGAAAAATATGTTTTAAACTTAAATCAAACTATAGAGAACCGCGGCTACTGCGGCTAAGCAAAATGATGATGCACCAGCTGCAAAATCAACTAGAGTTACTAGAAGCAATCAGAGCTCAAATGCAAGTGCAACTACGTCTACTGCTAGTCAAAAAACCTCAACAGCTAAGAAACCAGCTATAGTGCCAAAGAAACGTAAAATAGTAATTGAAGAACCAGCCGTGAGTGAAACGGAAGAAACTACCGCACCTTCCTCGAGCCAGGAAGAGTCTCAAAACTCACAATCATCAGAAACCACATCATCTCCAAAACGAGGAAAGAGAGGAGTAAAGAAGGCCATAGATGTTAATAAAGGTAAGATTATTGATTATTTTTTCTATTTAATGAATTAATTCCCTTCTACCGAATAGATCGTCTTCCTTTCCCAACAAGACCAGCAGATACAATTGGTTCAGTATTAGCCGTTGGTACGGGTGATATTGGCCAATTAGGCCTAGGTGAAGATGTCTTAGAGAAAGGAAAACCCGGACTTGTAACAATACCCGAAGCAGTTTGCTCAGCAATTGCTGGGGGAATGCATTCCGTCTGTTTAACAGAGACTGGTTCAATATACACATTTGGGTGTAACGACGATGGCGCCTTAGGAAGGTTAACTCCTGATGAGGAACAACAATTTGAACCGGGCTTGGTTAAAATTGATGAGAAAGTTGTTCAAATATCCGCGGGAGATTCTCATTGCGGAGCCTTGACTGAATCTGGAAAGGTTTACATCTGGGGAAATTTTAGAGTAAGTATTAATTTAATTTAATTTAATTATAGTTAAGTTAATTATGTTAGAATTAATCTATTCATTAGGATTTTAAAGGTCAAATGGGTTTGACAACTGGAGAATCTGAAAAAGGAGAACCATTACCCGTTCAAATTTTAAAGGATATTTCCATTGTTGAAATTAGCTCGGGTGGAAATCATTTTTTGGCTTTAGATAAAGATGGAAATATGTATTCCTTGGGAAGTTGCGAACACGGACAATTAGGGAGAGTTAGTGCCTATAATTTAGAAAGAGGAGGCAGGAAAAAAATCGGTAATTAAAGGCTGATTAATAGGGACTTGGCAGTACTACGTCATGCAACGTCACTCTACCTTCCACTAGTGCTAAAAAACATACCAGGAGGAGGGGCTTATATAGCTTTCATTCTGTTAAAAAAACATACCATAATGGCGCTGGGGGCGGAGTTAAGCCTGAATTGCCAAGTCCCTATTAAAGGAAAGTTTATAAGGGTTTAATAATGATTTAAATTTATTTTAGAATCAATTTTAATACCCGAGGTTGTTAGTTTGAATAAAAACGTCAAATGTGACAAGATTTGGGGAGGAACATACTCATCTTTTGCCCGAGCTAAAAAAACTGGAGAAATTTATGGTTTTGGACTCGGAAATTTTGGTCAATTAGGTATAATTGATTAATTTAATTTACCAATTAATCTTGTAACCGATTTGCTGAAAAAGCGAGGTTATATTTAATCATTTTGGACTGTTATTGATGATATAGGTGTCGAATTGAAAGGACGTAATACAATAGTTGCGAAACCCAAATTATTAAAATCTTTCTCTGGGAAAAATTGGGAAAAGATTTCGAGCGGAGATCATCACACTTTAGCCTTGGATTCCGAGGGAAAAGTTTATTCTTTGGGAAAACACGAGTATGGAAGATTAGGCTTAGGCAACAGCGCCCAAGATGTTTCTATACCAACATTGATTCCTTTACTACAAGATGTAGAATGTCTTGATATCAGTTGTGGATCCGTAACATCTTACGCAGTTGCTAAAGATGGTTGGTACTTAATTTTTTTTTTTCTATCTTAATCTAGTTTAATAATTCTAATTGTTCTTTGTTTTTCTTAAGGTTCTGTGTATTCTTGGGGTTCAGGATCAAATAATATGTTAGGACACGATACTGACGACGATATTTTAGAGCCTAGAAAGATAGTTATGGGTGCTCTTAGGACGAGAAAAGGCTTAACAGTATCGGGAGGAGGACAGCACGCCCTCTTTATCTCAAAAGATAAAGAAGAAGAGTCTAATGGAAATTAGCCGCTTCCTTTTTTAGTATTAATATCGGCGCATTTTGTTTAACAATAACACATCTTTTAAAGAGAATGTTTGTAATACAAAAAGTTAAAATGAACGTTCAAAAAAATTAAAAATAATTTTATTTCATTATTTTTTTAAAAATTAAATATTTTTTTTTAGCTTTTAAACGAAGTAAAAAGTCATCAAAAATCGAGCGCAATAAATAAATTGACATATTTCTTAAATTAAATTTAATTTTTCATCGGTTTCTAGGTCTAATTATTATTCCCCCCCCCCCGCCAATCTTTATGAGGCAACCAATCAATAGCCGCCGTCTATCGTCTCGTCACTGATTGGTCAGATGCCGGTTGCCACCATGGAGTAATATTAAAGGAAACAATATATTTTCATTCTCTTTCATGTTAAATTAAATTATCACTTCATCAAAAATCGAGCGCAATAAATAAATTGACATATTTCTTAAATTAAATTAAATTTAATTTTTCATCGGTTTCTAGGTCTAATTATTATTTCCCCCCCCCCCCGCCAATCTTTATGAGGCAACCAATCAATAGCCGCCGTCTATCGTCGTCACTGATTGGTCAGATGCCGGTTGCCACCATGGAGTAATATTAAAGGAAACAATATATTTTCATTCTCTTTCATGTTATATTAAATTATCACTCCTGGAAATCTACTCCATGGAAAACGTCATAAGTGTCGTCTGCTGAGCTATCAGTTAGTAGTTACTACACTTTCACTGTGAGCTTGACTTGAGAACCGCATTGGTTCTTTACGAATTTAATTTTTTACCTTAATTTTATTGGGTTTAGTCAATTATAAAGTAAGCATTAACCGTTTCAATAGTTTTCCGTAATGTTTGGAACTTTTATTAATATTAATTCTAATTCAAATATTAATTTAGATAACAATGAGTGACAGATACAACATTCACAGTCAGCTTGAACATTTGCAATCAAAATACATTGTCAGTATTACAAAATACACGTTTAATTATTAATTAAACATGAATTTTGTGTAATTTAGGGTACGGGCCACGCGGATTCGTCACGTTACGAGTGGTTAGTCAATCAACACCGTGATTCTTTCGCATCTTACATGGGGCATTCTGATCTCTTAAGTTTCTTTTCTATTGCTGAAAACGAAGCAAAGGCCCGAGTTAGGTTTAATTTAATGGAAAAGATGCTACAACCATGTGGACCCCCGCCGGAAAAACCCGAAGATTAAAAGCAGTTTTTATTCATCATAAATTCATGTCAGAAACTGTATTATGTGAAATAAATCATTTTGAATTCAATTGTTTACGTTTCAATGGGGATGGGGAATCGATTGAGGGGATTGCAACTTTTTGACGCGATTTTTTTCATTGGTTGATTGAGCTCACGTGACTGACGTCATTTCCCCCGTAAACAAAGCGAGTTGATGCGCGCGTGCTCTCAGTCAAAACAGCTGCTGGGCTGCGTAGTGATAGTTGCGCTTGCATTTTCGCGTAGGAGAAAATATTTTTCCACAACAAAGGCATTTTACTTTAAAGTTTTCGGTTTAGAAAGTCGCGAAATCAGTAATTAACGATTATCCAGTTGTTAATTAGGATATTAAGTAGTAAAATGCCGTTTTTTGGGAAAGATTGGAGGTCCCCAGGCGACGCTTGGGTCAAAACAAACGAAGGTTGGGAGAAGAAAAAGATTTTGGAAGTCGATCGCCTTACCAGAAAAATGGAAGAAAGGTTTGTTGTTTTTATTGCTAATCTTGGGCTCGTGAATTAATTATCTTAATTACGGCGCGATAATTAGTAGCGTTACTTTAAGGCGTAGTGATAAGTTCGCTTTCGTTTGCCTGAAAGAAGCCATGCATGTTCGATTATTGTTGTAGACCAAAGGGGGCCTATAACGTTGTTAAATTTATAATATATGTTTAAAATTTGTAAGAAGACTTAATTATCATTTAAAATATCAGGTTATATAAATAATTAGTAATTTTTAACTAAAGTTACGCGTGAATGCGCTTGTATGATATCCATGTGGTGAATACGGGGTCAAAAGGTCAGTAATAGACCAATTTGTTTTAATAGACCATTTTTATTTTTCATATCTATGATTTTAAGGCATCGGAGCTAAAATACTTCTGAAAGTGAATCGGTATTCAACCAAAACTATTCGGATAAGATATTTTATTACCCTATGGTAGAAATTAGTTTTAAACTTTCAATAGCCTAACAATCGTACCCTAGTGTCTATTTTACTATTATGAATAGCCTTTTTCATCCTACGCAAAACTACACATGGGTGGGAAGTAGAAACGCGCGGAGCAGGTTTTTAAACTAGCAGAGCTTTGCAAAAGCTATTCATTATTAACGTATAGTTTAACCTTGTAAAGGATATTCTTTGAAAAATAATGAATAATCAATCCATGTACTCTTTCCTTTATTGAAATAATTTTCAAAGTAATTTCTAAATTTACTTTATTTGAATCCGCGTTAGTTTACAGACCGTTGAATCATAAGTTTATAAGATATGTTCCT
The DNA here is from genome assembly GCF_054372755.1 of Phalangium opilio. Taxonomy (NCBI): domain Eukaryota; kingdom Metazoa; phylum Arthropoda; class Arachnida; order Opiliones; family Phalangiidae; genus Phalangium; species Phalangium opilio. The sequence continues at coordinate 4,087,975 of NW_028324170.1, forward strand.
TAAGTATGACACTGCCTATAATTCGTAATGCTAGTGACTTACTGAGATCTCAGCTAGTTCGAGAACGACAAGCGAGAATCTACTACACTCTGTTTTGCTGTTCCTATTTAGTCTGTACTAAGCCTTTGACAGCGCCTCACCAGGCGTCGCTTTACGAGAATTTATGACGTACGTCACTTCAGTAATCAGTGACAAACTTATGGCACGTATCTTATGAACTTATGGTTGAATGAAAAGCTTAAATTTTAAAATCCCTCTTAGACTAGCCTAAAAATAGAATAAATATTAGTAACGGATCAAATCTTAGGGTTAGCGTTGCGTGTTTATGTTCCCGACGTCTTAAAATATCTCTGATATCTTTAAATCTTAAAAAAAAATAGTCTTAATTTCCTACAAGTGATAATGTATCGTACACTTTCGATTTTTAAGGTAAAAATGCGTTCACTGATGCGTGTCTTCTGAATTTTGAAAGTAATACGTGTCTTTCTCATATAAGCTGTGCCGTGAATTATTTCTAAGACGAAATAGAGCGTAGCTTTTTCCATTGTGTACCAGGCGCCGTTCTTAGGTTTATTACTACGATTTGGATAGGTTCAAATAATACAGAAGAATGCTTATATAACTATGGGGAAATTTACTTTTAAATTGGTTGCTTTTTTAGAGATAAGAAAGTTTAGGTGTTTATCTTAAAGTGGGATGCATTGTTGTTATTTTAAACATTGTTTTGGTTTTATATTTGGTTATTTCTGGTCATTTTTGGACACTTTGATATATTTAGAATATTTTTGATAGTTTTAGGAATTATTTGCAGAATTTTAGGAGGTTTTTTAACACTTTTACATCGTTTTATCATGAATCTATATAACTAGTTATATAGACACTTCTCGATCGTTTTATGAATTATTTTGACACTTCACGATCGTTTTATGAATTATTTTGACACTTCTCGATCGTTTTATGAATTATTTTGACACTTCTCGATCGTTTTAGGAATTATTTTGACACTTGTCGATCGTTTTATGAATTATTTTGACACTTGTCGATCGTTTTATGAATTATTTTGACACTTCTCGATCGTTTTATGAATTATTTTGACACTTTTCGATCGTTTTATGAATTATTTTGACACTTCTCGATCGTTTTATGAATTATTTTGACACTTCTCTATCGTTTTATGAATTATTTTGACGCTTCTCGATCGTTTTATGAATTATTTTGACGCTTCTCGATCGTTTTATGAATTATTTTTGACGCTTCTCGATCGTTTTATGAATTATTTTTGACGCTTCTCGATCGTTTTATGAATTATTTTTGACACTTCTCGATCGTTTTATGAATTATTTTGACGCTTCTCGATCGTTTTATGAATTATTTTGACGCTTCTCGATCGTTTTATGAATTATTTGACGCTTCTCGATCGTTTTATGAATTATTTGACGCTTCTCGATCGTTTTATGAATTATTTTGACGCTTCTCGATCGTTTTATGAATTATTTTGACGCTTCTCGATCGTTTTATGAATTATTTTGACGCTTCTCGATCGTTTTATGAATTATTGGTACAATTTTAGAGCTTTTTCAGACTTCTTAAGGACCGTGTTTTAATTGGTCTTAGAAATTATTGGCCCACTGTCTGTCATTTTAAGGAAAGTTCAACCTCCCTTTAATTATAGAAAGGCAGGCGGGTAATTCAAATACAAGCGAAACCAAACCAGTCTTGAGGTATTTTTATCATACCGTTATATGAAAGTAGCCCTTTATGCTTGCAAAAAAGAACCTCGGCGAAAGAAAGTGTACTTCTGGTTCTGGTGGTTACGCCAAAAAAAAATACCCTTTCAAAATCTACAGATAATTTTACACAAACATTTCCCCTCCAAACTAGAATTTTATAACGAATAATCTTGATTTGAAATGGTTTAAAAACCATAAAACCACTTTATAGGATAAAAATTTCGACTACTGACACATATTTAAATGATAATTTTGCGTTTTATATGATTTTAATTAAGTTAATCAATTAGGAAATGTAACGAATCTGAACAGCTGGGGTTTTATGTAATTTAGGTCGTTCACCCTTGAAAAACAAAAATAAAAAGACTACAGGTAAAGACATAAAAGATGAGGTTTATTATATTTTTTTTTTAATTTTTACCTTCAGGTAAGACTGATTTTTAGAGTCGATTTGCCCCCTTCCCGGCACGTACTTAATAAATTTGGCTTCTATATAAACGCGTAGGTGTTATTCCAAATTTATATTAAAATTAATGTGTTTTAATAAAATTTTGTAATTAAAAATGATAAAAATTGCGTAAAACCGTTTTCTTTTTTTATTAAAAATATTAATCTCGTTTGAAATATTCGAAGGAATTGTCTCGTTATAGTTAAATAATTAGACTTATATTTAATGTCAATTTGAATTATTCGAAGGAATTGTCTCGTTATAGTTAAATAATTAGACTTATATTTAATGTCAATTTGAATTATTTGAAGGAATTGTGTCGCCGTAGTTAAATAATTGGACTTATATTTAATGTCAATTTTAATTATCTTCAATCTGGATTAATTTTATCATTATTTTTAAGAAATACTTTTAAATGACTACTTATCATTTTTGTTTATCTAATAAAATAAAAAACACGATATATAACATTATTTTCCAAGGATTTTTATATCAAATTTCGTATTTTTTGAAATATGGTATCATACATTCGAGATAGCGCTGTAGAAGGCTTGTCCCTGCCTTACAGCGCGCTTCTAATTTCCTCACGTTCTATAGCGCTATCTGAAAAGGTTGATAATAACCTTATAGTACTATACTAGTATAGTACCAACTTAAACGTTGTTTAGAAACAATATTTTGATTACGTAAGCAAATTTTAATAATAATTAGTGTTATTTTTAATTGTTTTTTGTTTAGTTTGGCTAATTTATATAGCAGTGACGAAGGAAATAGTGACAGCGATAGTGAAAACACTAAGGATAATACGCAAGGTAAATTATTAAAACTAATATCGGTATTTATTTAAACTGTAGTACTTTATACTAGGTTAATTACTTATCACACCCAGCTTGTTAAAAATAAATTAATCTTAATTATATTAATTAGTTTAATAACTTTAATTATAAAATACTATCTGGTACTTTAATTTAGACATGGAGCAATGGCAACCTTACTGTCAAATAACATTAAAATGTACCAAAGAAGTAAGGCGCCGTTTTAAATTTTAGAACACACTTAAACTAATTAAGGAGTAGTTAATTAACGCCTGGAATTAATTAGGTTGCGGGGTATAACACAATCAGCGAAGCATTTCGACGTTTGGACTTTCCCAATGCGGTTAGAGATATTAGACGTTTCAATTATATTTCAAAGGTGTGTGGTGTGTGTGAAATTATTCCGCGTTTTTAGATTAAAATTCACACTTGATTTAATTTCGAATCGTTCTTAGTTACTTCATTTGCTAATTACGCAAAATTTAACAACTTTAAGTGGTTGCGCAACTAAGGTTTTGTTCGCTATGTTGGAAGAAGTTGCTTGGCAAGGTGAATAACGCGAGTCACCTTAATTAGACTTAAATAAACCTAATTAAAATTAAATTTTTAGTGGCGAGTAATCAACAAAACATTCATATATTACACTTATTACTACACGATCTCAAAAAAACAATGAGGAAATACTATTGTTGGGGACGACCATTGGGTAGTACGTTGTTATGGGAGCAACATTTGCGTACCATTGAACGTATTTGTTGTATGGCTTCCTCCATCGAAATTAAGAAGGTACCAACCAACCTCTCCTCCCTTCTGACCCGATCTTCCTAACCCCTTGACCTTCGTTACATTACGTACCGAAAATAATTGGTTCATGGTATCTTTGTAATACTTATGGTTATAGCCCATAGAAGACGGTCGTCCAACAATGAATGACCTTCCGAGTGAAATGATTCGCGAAATACTTTTAAGACTTAGTGATTACAAGGATTTGGCTCACGCTGGTCAAGCTTATGACGTCATGCAAGGATTGTTAGACGAACAACATATTTGGAGGCAACTTTGTAAATTTCATTATACTAGACAACAAATTAGGAACGCTATCGAAGAAGGGAAGAAACGTGGATTGAAGAAACCGGATTGGCAAGAAATGTTTCATCAATTAAGAAGGTATTTATTGTTTAATAAATTTTAGGGTGGTTGCTTTTAATAGTGCGTTGTTTGTTTGTTTGTTTTTAGGAAATTTGGACTGAAAGAAGAATACGCCGATTGTTTATTCCTCTGCAGGCATTGTAGATGTTTATTTTGGAAGGTATGGGTTTTTTTTATGTTTTAGGGTTTAGGCCTAAATAGTATGAGATATGCGGAATTTTTAAACGTTTCTGTGTTGGGGGGTAAAGTCTTTTGGTCATCCTTGCATCGAAAGCATTCAAAATTCGTCAAACGAAGATGAAGATGAGGAAGAGATTGATCCAATCAGTGTCCCAATATACATCCCGATTCCACCTCAAGCCTTCCTAAAATTCTTCTCACTGTGATCGACAGACTAAGTAAATTATATTTTACGTTCCCAAAGTTCCTTTGTGATGAAATACAGAGAAAATCAACCAAATCCTATCAATAACGAAAACGTTGCTAGCGATAATGAAATTTTAATGAAGAGAGAGAGAGAGAGAATTAAATCTATCAAATTTCTATATTTTATAAGATACTACTAACAAAAATAATATCAAGTAAGTTATAAATGAAAAATATCGCCTGCTGGTTTGGCAAAACAAAATTTTTTTTTAAAATTCTAACGAGTAATTAGTGTTTTTTTAATTGACAAAACGTAATTATCGTCTTATGGCAATTATTTTTTTGTCAAGGTTGTGTTTTGACATGATCTTTATTCTTTATTTTTTTCCGGTCACATAGCTACTTCTTTTTTTCTGAATTTTTGATTTTTTTACAAAATATTTTTAAGGCATTTATTTTTAAATTTAAGGATTTAAAACCAATTTTAAACATTGATTTAATACACTTATGGAGCACTGCCATGGGAGCCTAAAACATTAGTGTAAGTTTTTTTAAATTGGAATGTTTTCTCGTAAAAAAAAAAAAAATTTAAAATGCCTTGAAAACTTAATATAAGGTTAGAGTAACTTTAGAAAATTAAGTTAATTGACCTAAAACTAAACCAAATACTGAAGGAAAGTGTAAATTATTGAAAACGTTTGACCCCTAAATCATATGATTAGTCAGTTGACTCTTGTTGTGATTAAGATATTTAATCGTAAAGACTTCTTAATTAACTTTAATTAAGATGATAATGAATCGTGTGAAAGTTGCGTATCGTCCTTATATAATATTGTAGATTTTTTTTAAATATATTTGTTTGTATATATTATAATTATATAGTTTAGCATTTATTACACTTTTTGCAAGACGTGTTATGTCCCATTAAGACCTATTTTTAGTTTAAAAACTTCTCGGTGATTTTAACGCGTTTAAAAGTCCTTCCTAAGTTGCTATAAACGAAGAGTTTTAATTAGAAAGGTCTGTGATAATTGAGTGTCTTTTATTTTAATATATCTTTCCCTCCAAAGTCTGCTTTAATATCCGATTGACCACTAAAATGGCCGCCTTCTGTCGTTTAGTTCCAACTATCGTAATAATAATAGTTGTCCCTTTGTCTCTGTACTACTGTACTACAACGACAGGAAGCCAAGTCCTGGACTCAAAACACAAAGGATTAGCTAAGCCTAGTTTTAAAACGTGCCGAGTCATTAAGCCTAACGATGAATCGTTGCCAGTTTGGTGCTTTTCATGGAGTTATCTCAATGAAATAAACCTTTTAGTGACTTTAAACTATCAGAAATCATCTTGTAATAATTGTTAACGCAAGTAGAATGTTAACTTATTTCTGTTACAATTCTGCGTAAACATTACACTCGTACAATGATTATACTACAAAGACACGAAGCCAAGTCCTAGACTCAAAACACAAAGGATTAGCTAAGCGTGGTTTTAAAACTTGTCGAGTCATTAAGCCTAACGATGAATCGTTGCCATTTTGGTGCTTCTCATGGAGTTATCTCAATGAAATAAACCTTTTAACGACTTTAAGCTGTCAGAAATCATCTTGTAATAATTGTTAACGCGAGTAGAGTGTTAATTCTGTGTAAACATTACACTCTTACTACAATCTTTGAATTTATGTATGAAGTTCGTCCATCTTTTTTTGTATGAATTTTATCTTCGCGTGTAAATTTTTTGAATGATATAAATATATTGATTTGTTAAAAACATAAAACCCAGTAATAATTTTAAAACAAATCCTTTATTCAAAGGGAAAACAAACCATAGTAAATACAAATTTTTCTAGTTGTTCTATTAGTTACTATTAATAGTTTATTTTAAATAATATGTTAAAAAGTCACAAATCCCCAATGAAAAACAAGTTATATGCAGAAACAAATTTATTTTTTAAATGATTTAAATTTTCAAAGCTCTTCTTCATCAGAATACGTTAAATTGACATCCCAAGGTTCAATTCTGGTTTGATGTCGACTGGAATTATTGCGAGGTTCATAAAGACGTAAGGTATGAAGAGCTTGAACCAAAGATCTATCGACGTCGTCAACTAAAACGGAGGTTCTGCCCGGAGAAGACGGGACGCTAGTATCAGTATCTCCTCCAAAATTTGGCGTTTGAGGAGTGTTAGTTGGAGTAGCGGGAGTTGTTGAATTATTAGAACTCTTATTATTGTTTTCATTCGATAATCCAACGTTATTTCTAGCACTTTCCAACGAGCACACTGGAACAATTTCCGTTTCAGAAGGATTGATGACAACTTCGGGAACTTCTAAAGATTCTGATGACGGTAATCTGATACCGGCCACACCTTTTTTATGAATGGAAGCCAAATCGCGTTTTATTTTACGACGCCTCGAAGGGTCATTACGACGCATTTGAAACATTTGTTGGAAATCTATGATGTAAAGAAATCCAGCAACAAGAACTTCGCAGCTGAAAAATAATTTAATAATCATTCAGATTAATTTTAATTAACTTCTTTGTGAATTAAACCTTTGGTCTCCTTTTTTGAATGAATTTTCCAATTCAGCGCTGGTTCGATCATCATATTGCCACCATCCATTTCTGCCTTCGTAGAACCATTGGTTGCCATTTTCATAAGTGCAGTGACTTTCTATATCATCTTCTTCCACAAGTTGGGGTTTATCCAAGTAATCATGTGGAATTTCCTAGGGGAATTTTAATCTTTCGTTTATTTTACCGGGCCATCTTTGGGAGAGGTTTCACGTACCTGTCTACACATGGCGCATTTCTTACTCTGATTAGCGATACCTTTAACACAAAGATAACAAAATATGTGTCGGCAAGGTAGTCTAACCGGATGAATACATAACTGAAGGCATATAGCGCATTCTATGCCTGATTTAAGGGAAGAGTCACTTGATTCCGCATCTGGGGGGTTGGTTTAATAATTCTAATTAACTTTAATTTAATTACACTAATATTATATTTTCATTAAATATACTATACCATTCCGTTCTTCACAAAGATGTCCTGGGCTGTCACTTTCTTCAGTAGGTGCATTTGCCATATTTTTACACGCTTTAAGTTGCCTTTAAATGTTCAAAACTAAAGGCTTTTAATTATGTTTACTTTAATCGCAAAACCGTGATCAAACAATAACAAAAACAACAGGTTTTTTGACAACGTTAAGTTTGATCACTCGGCCGCCATCTTGTTTTTGATCTATGACCCTTGGATTTTGTGTCACTTTTCGTTTCGACGTTCCTACGGTTCCTTAGGATGAAGTGATTAATTCGAATTATCTGTAATTAATTTAATTGTAGGGTACGTTTAACTTTATGCCGTAGCTAAATTATAAGTTATATTATTTATGTTCATCGTTTTAAAATTAATAGCTTAAAAATTAATTGTATAGAATGTTGAAAAACGCGAACCCCGACTAGTCCAAGGCTTATGATTGTTTTTTTCTGAACTTAAATTAAAATTTCAGAAATAAGATCGATTTAATTGATAAAATGAGTATGTCTGGCGAAGCCGAAGCTGTGGCTGATTTTCTAGAACAGTCAGAGTTATTAGAAGGCATGGTTGAAGAGAGTGATACGTTAAACAATGGTGACAAAAGCGGAAATGCTATATTTCCGTGTGCTATTTGTTGGCAACGGTTTCAATTTCCATGGCAAGTCGGGAGGCACGTAGAGAGTGCCCATCTAAAAGATCAACCCAGCATGTGCCAAGGTTCGTTAGATTATATTACAATAAATCCATGGGTACAAATATTATCCCATTGACAGTCTGTGGTAAGCTATTCCAAACTAAACACGGTCTTAAGAAGCACGAAAGATCCCATAGTGGGGCCCGCCCCTACAAATGTAAGCTCTTAAAAGAACAAAAAAAGGAACGATAGGCTTATCACTTTGTTTCAATATTATTCTTATTGGCGTTTAAAAGGTGCCTATTGTTTCAAATCATTTGCCCAATGGTCTCAATGGAAAAGCCACGAAGAAACCCATTCTAGTGACAATAACTATCAGTGTGCCCAATGTCTGGTGTTTTTTAAACTTCAAGAAGACTTTGAAGAACACGTTCAAAATGGAGTATGTCAAAATGACCAACCAGTTGAATGTTGCGGTAAAACTTTCAACCGGGAAGAATTTATCATACATCAAACTTCGAAACATCGTAGAGTTCAACGTAAAAAAATCATTCCTTGTAACGTCTGCGATCAGACTTTTGTAACGACGAAAGAAGTCATTGCTCACGAGAAAGAGGAGCATAATTTTACGCGTCCAACTATAGTAAAAGGTGGCAATAGCGTCACTGTCACCAGAGATGGAATGCACGTTAGAAGATTGGTTGAATGTCCTCATTGTAAACGAACCATGGTAAAAGCTGGCTTGTCAAATCATTTAAAATCGTGTTCCTCAACTGACGGCGGGAAAACCTTCAAATGCCCGCGTTGTGAAGAAGTTTTTGACAATAAAAAGCTCTTAGATAAACACAAATTGACACATTTGGGGTCCAGATTTCAATGTCAGTATTGCCCAAAAACTTTTAAATGGAAGAATTTATTAACGCAACATATTAGAACACATTCGGGTGAAAAACCTCTTCTTTGTAAGGTAAATTACTTTCAAACTTAAGGAAATTGATTAAAAAAGTACAATTAGCCTTATTCCTGATCAGCGCCACCTACCCATAGCGGTGACTTTGAGAACTACTGTAATCGGCAAGCCAATCAGATGTCGCTAAAATCTAGTGACGTCATTTTTGGTAAGACCCGAGAGTGCCAGTCAGTGACGTCACCAGATTTTAGCGACATCTGATTGGCTTGCCGCTTACAGTAGTTCTCAAAGTCGCCGCTATGGGTAGGTGGCGCTGATCAGGAATAAGGCTAATTAATAATAATCTTTACTCAATATTCTAGTATTGTAACAAAGGATTTGCCCATCCTTCTACACTTTACGCTCATTTAAGAGGACATACAGGAGTCAAACCTTTCAGCTGTAAATACTGCGAGCTAAAATTTACTAGATACGGAACTTGGCAGGTAAATAAACGAAATTATTGGCCCTTTGAACTAATTATTAAACACTTTGAATCTCTTTAGAGCCACTTAAGAACTCATACTGGTGAAAAGCCTTACTCCTGCGAGGTTTGTGGAAAATGTTTCGCGCAAAAATCAACATTATCTTCCCACATTAAGACGCACGAACCCGACAGAGATGGCAACAATAGGAGAAAGAAAAGAGAAAATACGGAAGAAAACGTTGACGTTGAAGTACAGCATATACAATTGGTAAGAAAATGGCGTTTATCAGGTTTATTTTATGGTAATTAATCTTTATTTTAGGAACACGCGCATATCCTACCGCATGATCACACTGAGATACATACAGAAGTGGTTGGTGACACTGTTTCGGTTGTGTATTACAATAATTGGGAAATGTAGTCTTAAAATTTTCGAGATAGTACATTTTTGTACAAAAATTTCATTGGGGGCGGAACAATCTCGTCGTCAGGTCGTCTTTATACATAATAGTGCTAAGCCTTGGTTAAAATTAATAATTAATACCATGATTTCGCGATAGTTTTATTTCTAAGTGTGTTTGTAAAATTTGTGTCTGAATGTATCTTGATTCATAAAACGTTCAATTAAATCATTATCCGTAATTATTTAAATTATTTTAATACTTTCAAATACATTTAGGCTTAAGCAAGGATGAAGGTCAATGACCTTGAGACTAGCGTGGGTGAAGGATTTTCTAAACCTAATTGGACTGCGTATCTAAGCCTTTTCTAAGTGTATTTTCAATATTTTTATGGACATTTACTCGCCGTAAAAATCTATTTTCATTTAATTGAGTTTAAAAATAAGTATTTTCAATATAATATTGACAATATCCAGACGAGATACGAATACGATTCTTTTTATTTTAAATCGGATGCTGAAAATTTACCAATCACCTCCGATTCTATATATCGTAGCATTCCATGGAGTATTTTACCTGGAGTGATAATACGTTTTCTTAATAAATGCCATACATTATAGCTAGCTATACTGTAATATTGCTCCATTGTAACAATTGAAAATGGTCGTTAAATGTCGTCTGATTTGTGTTTACTGATTTACTCCAGGCATTGAAGTGAAGATTCGGAACGTTGCTATTTGCGATGTTCATTTATTAAATCAGTTTATTATTATCAGTAATTAATAAAATAAGCAAATTATTTATGTAAATAATCAAAGTAAAAGTTTTAAATGAGGCTGGAGCCTTTGGAAACGGAAAGACGCAGTGCTAAGCCTTGGCTCGCACATCTTTTTTGAAAATTAATTATAATTAACTAAATTAAGTTCGATTGCTAAAATGGCCTCTGAAAACGATTATAACGACTTTGAGTTTCAATATCCGTGCATAATATGCGGTAAACGTTTCAAATTTGCGAAACAAGTTGGAAAACACGTCGAAACTGAGCATCTTGATGGAGACCAAACTTACGAGTGTGATGTTTGCAATGAAATTTTTCCTTCAACCAAAGCTTTGACGAAACATTCGCGAGAACATTCTGATGAGAAGAACTACTTGTGTTCTTACTGTTTCGAAGGATTCTCCTTACCCTCTCAGCGCGAAAAACATGAACAAACCCATTTGAAGAAACGTAAATTCACTAATATTATCAAATCTCAGAAACCCTCTATGGTGAAACAAAAAGCTATTGTAAAGGAACCTGGTGGTAAAAAAACACGTAAACGAGGCCCGCAAGATAAAAAGTATTCGTGCAAGGTAAGTTATAAATAAAATTTTAAGTAATTTCAGAAATATTAGTTATTTACATTCTCATATATTTTGAAAAGTATTGTTTTCGGAACTTTTCATACTTTCCTCACAAACGTGACCATGAAAAGAAACACATTGGCGCTGATGGCGCCATAAAGGTTAAATTAGAACCAAAAAAGAAGAATAGATCTCGCGCTAATGAACTTGGAATGAAAGATAAGTTATTAGGTGGAGAAGGAATCAGATATCCGACACCACGTTGCTCCACTACAAACTACACCCCTGATCCTGAGATATTTAAAAATCTTTGCCGAGTTTGTAACGCCGAATTCCATAGCCCCGATGAATTGAAAGAACACAGAAATACGCACCCTCCTTCTACTAAAACCTTCATTTGCAAGATTTGTGGCAATTGCTGTAATAAAGGCTCGCAAACTATGCATTATTTGAAACACACTGGCAAAAGGAATTTCAAATGTGATCAGTGTGATATGGCCTTTTATCAAAAACAAAATTTGGTAATAAATATTAACAGAAGTGAGATGAGACCAGAAGTACTGAGCTAACCAAATTGTTCACTCGGCAAAAGTGAATATTCTTGATAACACACCAACGGTTGGCCCTCTAGTAGCGGTTTCAGAATTTCCCCTCAAAAACGTGAGACGCTCGCGGTGGTAGACGGCCGAACTAGATTCAAGCACCCGCGTCCGTGTTTCGAGGCTTTAGGTTGAGGGGAAGGGGGTAAAAAATGTTTTTGGAACTCGACCAATTTTTTTCTCTGTAGTGTAGGCGAGTGGGAAGCGGCATAAAATCCTCAAATTTGTTCACTAGTGCCAGGATCTACTATCAATGCTAGAGCCCTTCACTTCTAGTCTCATCTCACTTCTGATATTAATTTTAATTACTTAAATTGCAAATTTAAATAATCTTAATCTATTTTAAGGCTCTACATAAAAGGTCCCATACAAAAGAAAGACCTCATGTTTGCAATATTTGTAGCAAATCTTACACGAGACCTTCTTCATTTAGAGAACACATGTTTTCTCACACTGGAGAACGACCTTACAAATGTAGATATTGCGATAAAGCTTTTATGCGTTATTCAGGACGTCACAGTCATGAATTAACACATACCGGTGAAAAGCCATTAGGTATGTCTAATTTAGTTGTAACTAATTTTCCACGTAAACCATGTTTTTTTTTTTATGTTCAATTTTGCAGAATGTAAAGTTTGTCACAGATTTTTCGCGGTTCACGCAACCCTTAACGCCCATGTTAAACGTCATTTCAATCCCACTCCTAAAGTCCGTAAGAGAAAAGAGCCTCAACCCCCAAAATATATTCAACAACCAATGTTACAAGGGGAAATTGACGAAGTTGAAAATTGGGTTCGTCAACAAATTCCAGCCGCTGTTTTGGAACCGGAAATAGTATATGCCATCCCTGCGAACAATCAACAGGCTCCTTATTTGACGACCAACGCTTACACTTGTCTTTAACTGATACATACAACTTACGTAATTAACTTTGTTTAGGCCTATTTTGAAACCCCAAGGACCTGTTATATTAAAAATCTTTTGAGAATAAATTCTTCATATGGCTTGGAGTTGGAGCTTGTATTCGTTTCTAACATCTTTGTAATAAATATAGTTTCTTTTTCCACATGTGTATTTTTTTTTTGGTATTGAAAATAGAGAAAATAGGTAAGCCTCTTTAACCGGCGCCTACGTTAATCAAGGCCTGTGCGCGGCGACGATTTTTATTTCTCGTTTGGCAAATGGCAATTTAAGTTGCTTGGAATTTGAAATATTCATTTTCGTGCGCGTTTTGATCCAGCCATGGATAAAGAATGCGCGTGAGGAAATTTGTTTTCACTCTACAGGATCGGCAACTCCCTATCTCGAACGACAGAATATTCTGTATACACTCTGTTACAACATCGGTTGTCAGCACGCGCAAACCTAGGTCTCTATGTAACCTAGCTTTGTACATGCTGTCAAGAGACAAAAAACTTCAGGATCTTCAGGATTTAAAATATTCGCGAGTTTTTTACCTCGAGTGCACGGACCTCTAGGCCTTAGTTTCAAATACATGTAAAATTGACTGCAGCCTACTACACGTTTTTGAAACTAAGGCCTAGAGGTCCGCGCACTCGAGCTAAAAAAACTCGAAGACATTTTAAATCCTGAAGATCCTGAAGTTTTTCATCTCTTGACAGCACGTAAAAAGCTACGTTACATAGAGACCTAGCTTTGCGCGTGCTGACAACTGATGTAGTAACAGAGTATATACAGAATAAGCTGTCGTCCGAGATAGAGAGTTGCCGATCCTTTAGCGTGAAAACTAATTTCCTCACGCGCATTCTTTATCCATGGTCCAGCTATCAATGCCATCTCGCGGTAAAATAGGGAGAAAATAAGAAGTCTCGTTCCTTAAAAGTCTCCCCCTTCGAAACTACCGCGCACAGGCCTTGATTAACGTAGGCAGCGCTTTAACAAAACCTATTGACAAGTTCTTCCGTTTTATTTTCTCATTGTTGGGTATAAAAATGATTGCACAGGGATTAATACCGCCACGACTTTTAAAACTTTTTTATTTTCACAATACTGTAATAATAAGGTACGTGGCGCTTTAAAAAAAATTTGACAGGAACATTTTTATAACCACTTAAAAGGAGTGATAGCAGCCATATAACAAAAGGGCTAGAATTAATCCTAGGGTATTCAAATAAATATATTAAGTTATTATTAACATAGTAGTCAAGAGATTAAGCGTCGTTAACGCCTAAAAATGTCCATGACATGAAAAAAAAAACATTTTTGATTTTTTCACAAAGACATGACAAAAAGCATAAGTTTATAAGATATGTTCCATAAGTATGTCACTACCTATACTTCGTAATGCAAAAGCCTTAATGAGAGCTAGTTCGAGAACGACGCGAGAATTGACTACACTCGGTTTTGCCAGAGAGAATTTAGAAGGGGAGTGGAAGGGGTGGTTTGGAATGTAGCGCAACGTCGTCTGCTAAACGTTATCTAGGCAGGTCGATTTCCGGTATGATGCGTTTGTAACAGAGAGATTTTAGAACACGTGACCGGAAACTCGCCTACCCCAAAAAGCTCAACGCGACATCTTGTTTGGGCGTCATCACGTTTAATAGAGTCAAAGGGGGGCCTTCCACTCCCCTTCTAAATTCTCTCTGGTTTTGCAGTCCATCCTCCTATTTAGTCTGTACTAAGCCTTTGACAGCGCCTCACCAGGCGTCGCTTTACGGGAATCTATGACGTTTCGCCTACGTCACTTCATGACAAGCTCTCATTAACGAGTGACACACTTATGGAACATATCTTATAAACTTATGCAAAAAGTAACCAAATACCATCGCTTTATAGTATTAATATAATACTAGAAACTTTAGAAAGCAATTTAACTGCCATTCCAAGATAATATTACTATCACAAAAACCGAAGTTATACCATTAGTGCACAGTTTCTCTTCATTTGGGATTGTTTCATTCGGGAAATAGTTTATTCCCAATTTTCTATTTCCAAACATTCCAACCATTCTCACACCAGGAAATACTTGACTGAAGAGTTTTATTTGAACCTCTTTATCTTCAAAATCTTTAGAAAAACCAACGCAACACGGAAACAAAAAGGCGATGCTATATTTTTTCAAAGTGATTCCGTTTTTAAGTTCTTTTAGCTTGTCTAGAATTTGGTCCTTGGATTTTTTATATATTGGTACGAGAACCGAGGCCGCGTTTACGTCTCCCACTATCGCCAGTCCAGCTCCAATGAAGCCAGATCTGACGGTTAAGCGTTCCGAATATTTATAAGAGACCTCGTCACCTACGCTACCACCGACTGCTATTTGATAGTTACATCCTTTTAGGAAATAATCGGCGATGGATGTAGTGATTTGCCATCGAGTGTGCCGGTGCTCTGGTGGAAAAAAACTTCCAAATAGTAGCAGGCACTTGACGCTGGAAATCTGAGGTACTCCGGTTATCCTGGAAGAAATATTCCTTTACATTTTCCTCCACATTATTTTCATTCTGCATAGTTTATTAATTAACGTACTTAGATATCTGATCTTCGTTTAATAAATTTTCTGGACCATCTATGGGTCGTTTTAGTATAAATGGTATTTCAAATGGATACAATTGAACTCCTGGGATATTTTTAGGAAAAAACAGCGCGGATAAGGTGGGTTTATTATAGGATTCGTAAGGCCAAATTTTGTTCACGGGTGTTCCAATAACACCGTACGAAGACATACAAAGTGCGGAACATTGTTTGGGTAATTTTTCTAACATCCATCTTACTGTAACCGCAAAAATTAATTGAAAAATCTAGGTTCTTCCCGAAGAGGAATTAATTATTCGTTAAATTACCATCATTAACACTTTGCTTTCTACTTGATAACATGCTACAAATGAAGATCAAAACCACATTTGGCTCGATAAAACTATTTTTTAGAGCAATATCTAAACGTCGTACAAACACAGTCGCAAATTTGCAAACAAAGTCGGTCTCTTCTGGATCTACCTTTTTAATTTTATCAATCGTCTATGGAATGATAATATAGTCTTAGATATAATAGACTATTTCATTATTGACGTGGGGGAAGAGAACTTTACAGGGCGTAGGGGTCCGCCAATAAGCGCCGCTAGAGGCAGGGCGTGTTAGTTAGCTCCATCTGGCCTTGCCTCTAGGCGAGTCGGAAGAGACCCCTGCGCGTTGGTTTCTCTACAAGTAATTATAGGAATGGTCTATTGACAAGAAAGTCGAAAAAGCTAGATTCACCTGAAAATATGTAGATGGGGCTAGACGTTTTTGTTTTTCAGTGCCAACAATCTTGGACCATGTGCTACAAACTCTGGCGCACTTGTTTAAATCTCTGGCTCCTAAATTTTGGAATATTTTCTCTATAACAGGTGGGGTGGAGGAAAGGAATGATCCAACCCATTCTTCCACCATGGGAAGATTATCTTTCTCCCGCTTTGTTTCTCTTTTCAAACTTTTATCTTCATCAGATGAAGTTGACACCACTTCGTCAGAATTTAATGATTTTTCTGTATCACTAGAATCATTTTCTACGTCTGATGGGTAATGGCAATACATATTGCATTTATCTGTTTGCAAACAAAATTATAAGCACTGCCTCTAGAATAGATAATTTTCGTTTATGATGTCATTGATAGAAAGCTGAAATAGGCAGTGGCACCATAGATTTGTATTATCAGAGGGGAATAAAGAGATGAAATAACCGCTTTAGTTTATTGGTTTATCTTTCAGTGTTTTAACTCCTAGCCAGTAGATTTTCCTATTAAAATTTTAAAACAGCTATATATTCAACTTTAACCACTTCAAAACTTTTATTTATTCATAATTGTAAATATTTTGCACTCTATTGTATATTTTATAATCTTTTGTACACATTCCAAATTACTGTGGTCACCATAAGTCTTTTCAGAAGCTAATTATTGTTTTCTATTAGCTTCTGGTCGTTTCCGGCTTTTTGTACCGAAAGTCCGAAACCAGGGAGGAATCGAAACCGAATCAGGAAATAAATAGATAAATATTCATAATGCGAAAAGCGCTTTCAAAATTATTGTCCCTGGTTTTAACACGAATATTTCCAGCACTATGGCGAATTTGTCGTCTGCTATGGTTTAAGACTGGAATTCCCCCCGCTCCAGTGATTTAGGTAGGCGATTGCTAAGTGCTGCCGTGTAGCGCCATTTGGTAACCTAACCGCTGAGGATGCTGGGAGGACTATGGTGCCATTGGTGGGGGACGGGGGTACAGACTACAGAGACAAGGCTATGGGAGGTTTCCAGTTCCTCTCCATTCCTCTCTCCGTCAAGGGGAAAGTAGTACCAGAGAGAATTGAGAAGGGGAGTGGAAGGGGTGGTTTGGAATGTAGCGCAACGTCGTCTGCTAAACGTTATCTAGGCAGGTCGATTTCCGGTATGATGCGTTTGTAACACAGAGATTTTAGAACACGTGACCGGAAACTCGCCTACCCCAAAAAGCTCAACGCGACATCTTGTTTGGGCGTCATCACGTTTAATAGAGTCAAAGGGGGGGCCTTCCACTCCCCTTCTAAATTCTCTCTGGTAGTACGTTCCCATTTCCAGTCTAAGGAACAGACGGAGGAAGCCGTGCCGTTGATGGCGGCAATACAATACGAATTATAATGCGTTTTTAATTAATTTTTCGTGATAATTTTTAAGTTTTTATTAATTTTAACGCGAGTGAGTCGTGTGCTAACAATGACGGAAAAAAGGAATTAACACCCAAAACTATATGCCAGGCTACGCAGGATCAACCGAAGGTTCGTAAAACTTTTGACAAAGGCTTAACGTGAAATTAGTATTTTAGTGGAGAAGATTTTAGGGTTAGGGGCAATTGACCCCATCTTGGCAACTTTTATTTTGGAATGTCAGTGTTACGGAACTACTGTAGCGTTTATGCGTTTTAAACTTAATGAATCGCGAACTATAACGTTTTACGAGGTTACGGACTTTTTAAGTTAAAATGCTCGAGTTCCTACTGATATATATTGCCAAGATAGCATTTGACAGCTTATTAACGTGATTCTAGTCTAGTTAAAACAATTATTAAGTTTTTTAACGAAATGACATCTTAAAATTAATATTTGTGAGTTTACTTCTGACTAAATACAGCTACCAAAACCAAACCCTTTTGAAAAAAAAAATTAAAAATGCTTAATCACCTTAGTTCGTTAGCATAGTTTATGAGGTAATTTCCATAGAACTATTTTTAGAACTCGCTGCTAAATTTCCAAGAAAAATGTACTAAATACTGTAATATATACACAACCGAAATTTGTCTTTCAACAAAAATGGAGTTTAAAGATTTCGCCTTAGGGTTATAGTAATCTTCTAAAACGATTCTCTCATTAACATTACAAATATTTGACTTAACCAAGGATTCCTTAGCACCTTATTATGTTTATTTTGTCACCCTCTGGCACTCTTAAGCACCTCCTCTTCCTGTGAAAGCGCGTCAACTTAACCTAAAACCACGACCAAAGCCACAATATCTCTCCCCAATAGCCCGCAGAGTCTTAAAAATGAATCTTTGTCATTATGTTTTGTTAGATAAAAAAAGGGCCTAGAGAATGTTAAACGTTTTTTCTCGGTAGTACATTAGCTTACTGAAAGAAAAGTATTTTTTTTACTGATTGTCAAATGACAGTGGTGTGTACCAACTATTCAGAAAATGAGGCCAAACATGGTTGGGTTGGCGTATCCCCTCTATTTTTGTAACTTCTGTTTTTATTGAGCGATAAAAGATATCTACCACCCACTTACAAATGTCATTTTATCTGAAAATTGTCTGTCTGGCAATTTTGAGGCCCTTTAGTTAACTAGAAACCGTCGTCTGGGTGTTTAAACAGGGTTCTTATGAACATGGAAATCAGGGTAGGCCTTGAAATATCATGGAAATTGGTTTAGAGCAAAAACTCAGTGAAAAAATAGTAATTATTTTGAAAAATCAGGAACCTGACCTGAACTCATAACCAGGGTTAGTAGAGTTTGCTGGGAAACAGATGTTCTTTATTCATATATATTTCTTAATCAACTCGTGAAATATGTTAGGAGTTCTGGAAATTTACCGGAAGTACTCTTTAAAACGGGCTAATTAAATTTTGGTTTGGAAATTGCGTATGAACCCTGCTATCTGTTCGTTCTTCGACCATTAATTAAAGGGATGCAAATGCAATTAGTGTTCCCTTCTAATTAGGCCCTGCGTCAAAAGGTGTTGAATTTGTGTTGTTAATTAAATACCGCGTACCTAAAAGGTTGTGGTGGTAGAAAAATCAATTTTTACACCAAGAAAGACTCGGAGAGGCTACCAAAATATTTTTAGATCAGGTCTGGTAGTGTAGGTGAGGTGAGGTGAAAACCATTTTACAGGAGAAAGGGGGAAGGGGGGATGCCTGAAATATGATAGCCTTTACGACCAAGAAACTACTGGGTCAAATAACTCCGCTGAATTTTGCCGTTATCTGTACAAAACCAGACCAGACTACCTGTGAACTCAATTTCCAGGTAAAAATAGAAGTTTATATCCTGAAGTCAGATGATTTCAAACCAACCCCCATTTTAAAATAAACGAATCTAACAAAATTATGAACTTATGATTGCAAACTGACCACTAGTTGTCGTTGAACCGAACCTAACCTAACTTATCAAATTTAGAAGTTCATATTCTGACCGTAATCTAACCCTAACACTCGTGAATGGGTGTGATAAAATAACTTATTATTGACCATAATAAGGGTTATAACCTTCTGACATTTAGACTGGTACAGCGACCCCCTATGGTAAAGCGGGAATCCAAGGGGGGTCTATTACAATCACCGCGAAATGCTTTTATTTCCTGAAACTTAGCTTCCTAGCTTGAAAATCAATTCTTGTACAAGGAGGAAATATGGCCCTAAGCAATGATGTCAAAGACAGGCGTCAGGAAAGGAAATTAGTTTTAAAGGGGGGCGTTTTCAAAGGACTATTTCCTGAACACAAATCCCTTCCCGCGCGCGACTAGCTCGCTGTGGTGGTCATTTAGAAACCCCATACTTTCCCCCAGATCTTGTATTGTTAGTTTAAGCGGTCCTAGCTCCCTTGGGGGAGCGAGTTAGATAGATACTTCCTGATCTACCAAAGGCAAATAGATGTATAACAGAAAGTGAAACGGTAAGAATTTTAGAGATCAAACGATAGAACTCGCGTATGAATATTAGCAGAAGTATATTATTACTTCTCTGAGAGAGAAGTGTACCTAACACAAAGCGGGGTTATTGTAACATGATTCTTCCCAACATCCCTTGCAGGAAAAATCAGGGAAATAAATAGTTGACAAAATCCTCATGGAAAATTCAGGGAAATTTCCAATTTTTAGTAAAATTCAGTGAAATCGGGGAAATTTGCGTCAAACAGGGGCCGAGTAATTAAGCAAAACGTAAACAAACAACCCCCTCCATGGGAATAGCATTACACTATACTTTGGAGGGTCTTAACTCGGGTTCTACTAGAGATACGGGGATGTCATTTGAGGATGTTATGGTCCAATTTGTCCCCCATCCAACCATACTAACAACTTAGGGCTACGACAAACAGGGGCCGAGTAATTAAGTAAAACGTAAACAAACAACACCCAACCTTAGCTAAACGAGTGACAGGGTGGGTTAGCTAAACGAGTGCGACAGGGTGGGTTAGCTAAACGAGTGCGACAGGGTGGGTTAGCTAAACGAGTGCGACAGGGTGGGTTAGCTAAACGAGTGCGACAGGGTGGGTTAGCTAAACGAGTGCGACAGGGTGGGTTAGCTGAATCACATACGCGATCTAAATAATTCCCTCGTCTTTACTCTAGTAGCGCTTAACTGTTTTCCAAGGCGCATGCGTTTGTGGACTTTTGTCCCACGTCAAGACTATCAAGGTATTATGGGTTGATTGCTGAGGATTTAGTACCAAAGTTATAGAATTCACCCTAACTGGGTGCGATGCCCATATGAATTTGATGAGCGGGAGAGCAAACAAAAAGGTGCGTGAGCATGGGAAGAATCGTGTTACATAACTTAAGTATTAAGTGGATACAGAGTGTCATCCTTCTCCTCCAAAAATAGCTTGAGAGAAAGATATTCTCGGCCCTAGTACTTAGGTTTTCATTAACCTCCTCGGTGCGTGTCTCACTTTCCGTTAATTCTATTTGCCTCTGCCAATACTGAAACATTCGACTGACGGTTGATTTTTGGGGATGGCAGTCTTAGAAGCATTTTTTTTTTGTTATTGGGAAAGCGGGTATTATTTTTTTGCGTTAAGCTACATCCCTTTCAAGGTTGTTTTCTACTATATAGTTAGATTTATTTTCGCTGTAACTATAGAGATATCTTTTGAAGTGATTATAACTAACTTTTAAGGGTCAGCCAGGATGATGGAGGGACGATATCATGATGATATGAGCTCAGGCTCTCAGGGTCCCATCGCTGACTTTAGGAACCTAATGTCCGAACTAAGTAAATACCCTCAGCGACTTGTTCCCATATTTAGATCGGTTGATAGATTCTCAATTTACATTTAAATTAATTATAAACAGAATCGCAAAACTACGACGTGATAAGATTTGCAACTTATAGAACAGCATGTAAACTACGATTCCTTCAGAAGAAAACGAGCTGTAAGATTTAAAATTTCACTGCAGGGTTGCCACAAATTAGGGAATGGTATTTAGCGCCTGTAGGTCCAGGGAAGGTTATGGAGTTCGAAAATTTCCGGGTAAAGGTCAGGGACAGGCCAGGAGTTGTGATATCGGTGCTTATATGCAAGGGAAACTTCCTAGATTTTATAAATTTTCCCTAAACCTTCGGGGAAACGTTGAGGCATTTTAAAATTTGGCGGTTCAAGGTCAGGGAAACGTCGAGGTGTTTAAAAATCGGAGCTTTTTGTTTGAAAGGTCAAACAAACGTCTGCAAATGTGAAAATTGGCCCTAAACTCTCAGGGAAACCGAGAAGTTTAAAAATTGGCGCTTCTAGGTCAGGGAAATTTCTTGGAACGTTAAAATGTACACTAAACCTTCAGGGAAGCGTCGAGGCGTTTTAAAAATTGGCGCTTCAAGGTCAGGGAAACGTCTGAGAACGTTAAAATGTACACTAAACCTTCAGGGAAACGTCTGAGAACGTTAAAATGTACACTAAACCTTCAGGGAAACGTCTGAGAACGTTAAAATGTACACTAAACCTTCAGGGAAACGTCTGAGAACGTTAAAATGTACACTAAACCTTCAGGGAAACGTCTGAGAACGTTAAAATGTACACTAAACCTTCAGGCAAACGTCTGAGAACGTTAAAATGTACACTAAACCTTCAGGGAAACGTCTGAGAACGTTAAAATGTACACTAAACCTTCAGGGAAACGTCTGAGAACGTTAAAATGTACACTAAACCTTCAGGGAAACGTCTGAGAACGTTAAAATGTACACTAAACCTTCGAGGAAACTTCTGGGAACGTTAAAATGTACACTAAACCTTCGGGGAAACATCTGGTATTGTTAAAATTGGCGCGTTTATAGGTTAGGGAAGATGTAACAGTTTTAAATTTTCCGAAACATTTGTGGCAACCCTTTTAATATTAAAATATTGGGCCTTTTAATGAATTTAATTGTGATTGCGATAGTAAACTTGGTGGATATATGGAACATAATTGAAGCGTTTAGGGAAAATGGGCTGAACACTCCGGAACCTAGAATGGAATTAAACGCGGCTCGTCTAGAAACGCTCCTTTCCTCCATTTTCTACCAATTAAACAAACGACTTCCAGCCTCCCAGCAAATTGATTTGGAAAGATGCACTTCGTTACTCCTTAATTGGTTTCTAGCCACTTATGACCCGTAATTAATCACTTTTTTTAATCATTTTATACCCTTTTCGAACCAAAAAAATCAAATCTGAAAGAAACAAAAAATTAAATATTCTTTCTAGTGACGAATTAGGAAGAGTGCGTGTTTTTTCGATCAAAATAGCTTTGTCTGTAATGTGTGCAGGAAAATTAGTCGATAAACTTCGATGTAAGTTTACTGTTATGCAAATATACAAATAAAATTTAATCCTAAGCCGAGGGGGGAACCACTCGTGAAGTTCTTTTGGGTGCTACAATTTTTTTGAAAATCTTACGTAGTCGCGCTTTGAACTTTTAAGCAACTCTCGGCTGTGATTTAGTTTAAAAAGGGATAGATTTAATTTTAGAAGTAGGAATGGAGAACAGAGGCGTGTCAAAGTCCCGGACCCCCTTCCCCGGGACCGGGGGGGGGTATGAAAGAAGCTAGGCGGGTCATAGCGCCAGAGGTAAAAGGGAATTACGTATTTTTCATCGTCCCTGTCAGCAACGTCATCAAAACGTAGTTTAAATGAGCCAATAAGATAATTTAAACTTTTGGTTACGTGTTAAAGGGAGGGGCTCTATACTGGGCTATGAGTCGGACTAAAATAAATACTAACCGTTCTCCATTCCTATTTCTAAAATTAAATCTATCCCTGGTTTAAACAAATGCCACAAGATGCTCCCATAATTGAGGGGTGGAGTTGACTGCCCCTCTAAGCTTAGCGAAGGCTGGATTTAGTTCTGATTGGCTCCTGCCTTAAATTGGCAAGGTAAAATTTGAGTGTAGAAGATCAACCAGAATGTTAGAGGAATGCTACAGGGGCCGACATTTGCTTTAAGTCTTTGAGTGAGTTCAAGCGAAGAAGTCATTTGGTGTTTAACATATTTTTATTATGCTTGTGGTTTCCCCACTGGCGCTATAAAATGCCGGAAGAACGTTTTCAAAATGTTAATTAACTTAATTTATTTAGATATATTTTCGTTAATCAGCGATAATAACGGATTACTTTTACATAACAAGTTCGCTGACTTTTTGAAGGAAGCGGTTGCTTTGCCGTGTTCAGTATGCGAATCACCTACATTCGGCTACATCGACAGTCTTCCAGCTTCTATTTTCGATCCGGTATTGCCTTGTTGGTTAATCCCCCCCTCCCCCCTTTAACCCCTTCACTTTTTCAAACTCTAAATGATTACAGCACTCCAAAGCAACTGTAAACGATTTTTTGGATACTTTTATGCTGGACCCTAGTCCCCCTTGCCTAATGTGGCTCTCTTTACTACACAGACTAGCTAACGTAGAAAATGGTGCGTACAATGATCTAATTTTCGTTAGAAAATAGATACATGCTTGCTTCCTTAATTTATGCTTTTTGTTTGGTATTGTTTCAAGAGCACTTTTTTCTTTTTTTGTTGTTTTTGGAGGGCGGGTGTCATATACCATTTGAATAGATTGTTTTTACATACCCTTTTTTAAAGTTTTTGTACAAAATTTGCGTCATGTACCCTTCAAAATTGTAAAAAAAAAAATGGTTTTTGTACTGAATAATAGTTTCACGAACCCTTGACTATTTTAATTATTTTTATTGAATAGTGTTATATACCCTTGAAAATATTTTTGTATCGAGAAATTGAAATAATTTTATTATTTTTGTTGAAAAAGTGATACATTACCCTTCAAATTATTTAAATTTAAGATCATTGTTGGAAAATGTGTCACGTACCCTTTATTTATTTATTTTTGTGTACAGAAATATGTCACATACCCTTTATTTTGTGTACAGAAAAATTTCACGTGCCCTTTATTTTGTGTACAGAAAAATTTCACGTGCCCTTTATTTTTTCTACAGAAAATTGTCACGTACCCTTTATTTTTTCTACAGAAAATTGTCACGTACCCTTTATTTTTTCTACAGAAAATTGTCACGTACCCTTTATTTTTTCTACAGAAAATTGTCACGTACCCTTTATTTTTTCTACAGAAAATTGTCACGTACCCTTTATTTTTTCTACAGAAAATTGTCACGTACCCTTTATTTTTTCTACAGAAAATTGTCACGTACCCTTTATTTTTTCTACAGAAAATTGTCACGTACCCTTTATTTTTTCTACAGAAAATTGTCACGTACCCTTTATTTTTTCTACAGAAAATTGTCACGTACCCTTTATTTTTTCTACAGAAAATTGTCACGTACCCTTTATTTTTTCTACAGAAAATTGTCACGTACCCTTTATTTTTTCTGTCGAAAATTGTCACGTACCCTTCATTTAATTTTTTCTGTCGAAAATTGTCACGTACCCTTCATTTAATTTTTTCTGTCGAAAATTGTCACGTACCCTTCATTTAATTTTTTCTGTCGAAAATTGTCACGTACCCTTCATTTAATTTTTTCTGTCGAAAATTGTCACGTACCCTTCATTTAATTTTTTCTACAGAAAATTGTCACGTACCCTTCATTTAATTTTTTCTACAGAAAATTGTCACATGCCCTTCATTTAATTTTTTCTACAGAAAATTGTCACATGCCCTTCATTTAATTTTTTCTACAGAAAATTGTCACATACCCTCCCCCCCCCCCGTACAGAAAAGTGTCAGTCAGATACCTTCGAAATTTGCAACTTAATTTTTCTGAAAGTTTAACATTAAAATCCCGGGGGGTTTTGTTGTTGTTATTGTGGAAAATGCGTTACATACCCTTGAAATCCTTTCTTCTCATAATCGTCGCAAAAAAAGCACCAATTCACGTACCCTTTAAAGTAATTACAATTCCTTTTGCTGTCTTGAATTGACGATAGTTTTACACCCGGTACTTTGTGACGGCTGCAATCGGGAATCATTTTTGGGTTTTCGATACAAGTGCCAACGTTGTTATAGCTATCAACTTTGCCAAGACTGTTTTTGGCGCGGTAGAACTTCCGGTAACCATAGTAATACACACGAAATGAAAGAGTACACCTCTTACGTAAGTCTTCTTTTCCACCCATCAAGAAAAAAAAGTCATTAAGCTCTCTAGATAGATAGTTAAGTGAACGGCTTCGATCTTTTTTTCCTATATATCACGACGTAGAAATCTCCCAGTAAACAACTGAGTCATTCGCTGAAGAAGTCTTTTCGTTGCGTACCTGAAAAACAACCTCACCAAAATTTACCCAGATTTCCTCCCGAACCCGAAAAACGTTTTAATCTCTCACACATCGTGTAAGTATCGCGCCTTGTTTATTTTTTTGTCTCTTCTAATCTTCTTGCGTTTTGAATTGCGTATTTCGAACGTTTACTTTTGAAACGGACGGACGTGTACCGTCAGGTAGTTGCAGCTTTGGTTTTATCGTGCGTGGAATTTTGATATTGTTGTCCATAGCGTCCGTTCTTAGTGTTTTGGTTGTTATTTTTACGTAAATTAGGAGTTTTGTCACATGGAATCGGTTAATTTTGCGAATGTTTCGAATGTAATCGGTAAAATTTCCGAATATTTCACTTAAAATAGGTAAACTCTTCGAATATTTCACTTCAGATAGGTAAATTCCACTTAAGATAGGTAAACTCTTCGAATACTTCACTTCAGATAGGTAAATTCAACTCAAAATAGGTAAACTCTTCGAATATTCACTTCAGATAGGTAAATTCCACTTAAAATAGGTAAACTCTTCGAATAGTTCACTTAAGATAGGTAAATTCCCCTTAAAATAGGTAAATTCTTCGAATATTTCACGTTAAATCGGTAAATTCTTCGAATATTTCACGTTAAATCGGTAAATTCTTTCTTCGAATATTTCACGTTAAATCGGTAAATTCTTCGAATATTTCACGTTAAATCGGTAAATTCTTCGCATATTTCTCGTTAAATCGGTACATTTTTCGAATATTTCACGTTAAAACGGTAAATTATTCGAATGCATCGCGTTAAACTAGGTTACAAATTAATCATTACTTAAAAGTAAAGTACTTAAGTATAACGATTATGGTATAGGCCTCCGAGCCCAATTCCCAGCCACAATGGTTTCCCGGAAATCATGAACCACACAACTTCCTACGATATGTCGTCGCTCGATAGCCGCTCTTTATCTAAAAGGTACACCAATCTACGCATTAATTAGCTTAACTGAAATTAAAGCGAGATTAAAAGACGAAAAATTGATAAATTTAGTTTCGAGTCTTCCAGAGAGGATGAGCATCGTTTGATAGCGAGATACGCGGCTAGATTGGCCGATACCGAGTCAACGGTAATTAAAAATAACCAAAGAATTAATTAGACTAATCAAGATTTGTTTAAAAAAAAGAATAAACGTGTTTTCAGATGCGAAGTCCCTCCGATTATAGTTTATCTTTGGATTCATCTCGTCAAAAAGATTTAATTTCGCAATTGGAATCCAAAAATCGTGAAATCATGAGAGAAATAATGAGATTACGTAAGCAACAAGAGAGGGAAGACGCCGCTCTTCAATCTGAACAAAATCCCACCTTATTGGCCGAACTACGTGGTCTCAGACAACGCAAAGAGGAACTAGAGAACCATTTGTCAACTTTGCAAGAAAGCCGACGTGAACTTATGGTGCAATTGGAAGCCTTGATGAAATTGTTAAAGGTATGAAATTATTTATTTTATTTTTCTTCACTTACGACGTAGTAACTTGGGTTTAAAATGGTGGTTTTACTTTTCCTTTACTATCCCTTTAACTATTAATTAATTGATTGACTAATTAAGTTTGCACCCATGTATTTGTCGAGTTTAATCCTTGACGACGGTTGCAATTGCTTAGAAAGCAATTTGCAAATATTGGCTTGCGATATTTTCGCGAATGAAGATTTAGATTTAATTTATTAGATTTCGATTTTTTTAGCTTTAATTTACCCTCATTTTAATTAATTTTAGTTAATTGTTAATTATTTGCGTAAGTTTGACAGAAAATCTCAGGAATTTAATCAGAAGAAAAAAACAATATTTATTTATTTTCCGAAGTATGAAAAATAAAAAGTTTAATTCAACTCAAATTCGAAAATATTTTAATTGGTTAAATAACAATTTAACGCGCATGTTCTGATTATGATCCCGCCTGGTGTGTAATTAACTCAATTCTTGGCTCCCTCTCGTGTCCTCGTCCACTCTTTTTTGTTGGCGTTGGGTGACAGAACCATCAGGCATCACCTCGTTCAACGCCAAATAGTTCCCCCAGATCGGGGACTTCAAAGTCACCACCGCTCTCGACACCTTACCCCCTTTCAACTTCGTCCCGTTCGGCTCCCACTACGCCAGGTAGCAATCCGCCAACGACGGACAGTCTGACGGGAGTCGGGGGCGATGTTAGGATGGCGTTCGGACAATCGGGAAGCAGTCGAAGTCTCAGAAACGATCTACTTGTCGCCGCTGATTCCGTCACAAATGCAATGTCTTCCTTGGTTAGAGAATTGAATTCAGGTCAGTCTAATGCTCGACTCGCGTCTCTTAAGTTAAGAGTACTTGGGGTTACTTGGATCTTATCTTAAGTTCAGTACTCGCGGTTACTTGGGTCTTATCTTAAGTTGTCTACTCGCGATTACTTGGGTCGTATCTTAAGTTGTCTACTCGCGATTACTTGGGTCGTATCTTAAGTTGTCTACTCGCGATTACTTGGGTCGTATCTTAAGTTGTCTACTCGCGATTACTTGGGTCGTATCTTAAGTTGTCTACTCGCGATTACTTGGGTCGTATCTTAAGTTGTCTACTCGCGATTACTTGGGTCTTATCTTAAGTTGTCTACTCGCGATTACTTGGGTCTTATCTTAAGTTGTCTACTCGCGATTACTTGGGTCTTAAGTTGTCTACTCGCGATTACTTGGGTCTTATCTTAAGTTGTCTACTCGCGATTACTTGGGTCTTAAGTTGTCTTCTCGCGATTACTTGGGTCTTAAGTTGTCTTCTCGCGATTACTTGGGTCTTATCTTGAGTACTCGCGATAACTTGGGTCTTATCTTGAGTACTCGCGATTACTTGGGTCTTATCTTGAGTACTCGCGGTTTTTGGTGTTTTAATATTTTAAGTTGAGAACTCGCGGTTACTCGGGTCTCTTATGTTGAGTACTCGCGGTTACTCTGGTTTCTTAGGTTGAGTACGCGCGGTTACTCAATTTCTCGAGTGCTCCAGCCCAAAATGTTATTGCAATTCAATTCGAGGGAATCACGTGTTTTGTTGTACTACTTCGCAAGATTCAGATGACGAAGACGGCGGAGGGGAACACAACAAAGTTTTTACGAGTCGCGATTTTGAAACGGAAGATACCGAGAGTGCCGTTGAGAGTTTGGAAGGTGGTGGTACACTCTGGCGCGAAGAACGACAAAGAGCGCAAGAAGATCGTTTCATAGCGGAGATTCAAGCCAGAAACAATCTCTCGTCAAACGCCGTGGTCGTTACAACGGGTACTCAATCGGGTGGAGCACTCAACAACGGAGGGGGATCCGTAGCCACAACAACTTCAACGGGTACTGGAACTTCCAGTAACGCCAATAATGTCACAACGGCATCTAGTAGAGGTTCTCTAGTCGAGGAAACGGCGGATGATGATCCCGAAGCTGAGAGATTAATAGAAAGCGGGGATGAAGATGAGGATGATCAAGAACTTTATGATAACGATCCCAAGGTACGTTTTTTCATCAGTTTTTTTTTTATTTAGAAGTAAGGGAAAATAGAAACATAAGTTTATAAGTCTGTTCCATAAGTATGACACTTCCTATACTTCGTAATGATAGAGACTTACTGAGATTTAGTTCGAGAACGACGCGAGAATTGACTACACGCGGTTTTGCAGTCCCAATTTTCCTATTACATCTGTACCAGGGATAGATTTGATTTTAGAAGTAGGAATGGAGAACAGAATAATCTGGGCGCGCGTAGTGACAAACTTATGGAACATAACTTATGAACTTATGATAGAAACGTCCGAAAGTGGAAGCCCCAGCGCCTACCCCTTCTATTATTTATTTATAAAAATTTCCGTTTATTATTTAGTAATTTATTTTTAAAGAGTAATCCCCAACTTTATTTTATTTTAATTATAATCCAATTAAATTATTGTTCTCTTTCTTTCTTTCTGTTTATTGTTTCTTAGAAGAAAAACAAAAAAATAAAACCAGAACGACGGTGATAAAAAAAAAACAATTATTTTTTGGTTCGTTATAATTCATTTAATTTCAATTCCCTTAATCATAATCATAATCATAATTATAATTTCAACGGATAATAATTAAATAATAAGGGTTATAAAATCACGCCTATAATTATTTAAACAAAGGATTTAGATGTTTTCCAACGTCACGCTTCATTAACAACTGACGACGAGAGCTACGTAAGAACGGATGATGATGAAGACGGTGGGAATACTGATTGGGAGGATAGTATGAGACGATGGGTTAATCGCTAACAAACAAACAAAAACTAGCGGTAAAAATACTATATTTTTTTTTTCATTTTGGGGGTGTATTTTATTTATCTAGTTGTACACCGGGTATTTTAATTTAACTTTAAAGGGAGTATAAAGACCCTAATTATGGGTAAATCATCTAATTACTAAACTTACAGCGCGCTAATTACCCTTGAAATAATTTTCAATGGTCGTATGCTTGTATAGCAGACGGTTTTCAACATTGTTAGGCTTAAATCATGTAAAAACCCTAATTTTGACCAAGTGGATCGTCTAATTAATTACCCCCTAAATTCTAGTTAACAGCAAGTAAAAGTGGTTATTAATTAATTAACCCCCCCCCCGTTCTTATAGCAGACGATCTCTTTATACTCTCTTTAGGCTTAGATATTTAAGTTTTAATT
The DNA here is from genome assembly GCF_054372755.1 of Phalangium opilio. Taxonomy (NCBI): domain Eukaryota; kingdom Metazoa; phylum Arthropoda; class Arachnida; order Opiliones; family Phalangiidae; genus Phalangium; species Phalangium opilio. The sequence goes on from NW_028324170.1 coordinate 4,118,487, forward strand.
CTGGGGATCATATTTAGTAACTAAGAATGACGTAATGATGTCGTAAAGTTGTTATATAACTAGACTTAGAACTCCGTGTACACAAAGTAAGAAAAAGTACGCATCAATATGGCCCCGCCCCCTTCTGGTGTTATAAACTACAACCGCAATCAATCAAAGGCAAATTAAAATGATAGAAAGTGAGCTAACCACACACAGTGGAGTGTCCAGTATGATACTAACCACCATAAGTTCATAAGATATGTTCCATAAGTTTGTCATGAAGTGTCGTAGGTCGTAATGCGACGCCTGGTGGGGCGTCAAAGGGTTAGGAAAGACTAAATAGGACCTAGATGGACTGCAATTTTTACCGAGTGTAGTACTTCAATTCTCGCTTCCGTCGTTCTAGAGCTAGCTCGAGCTGTAAAGCAAGTAGTCCACTTAGCCTTGCGAAACCTTATTGTTACCGTTTTGAGTTCGTAAATCATCCGAAAGAGGGCGCCCATTACCTAAGTCCGAAAGCATCGTTTAAGAAACGTTATCAGATCATTCAGATGGCGTTCTGTTCGTATTTGGATACGTGACGTTACGTTAACGATACGGTTCGCAAGGCTTAGTGGACTACTTGCTTTAGTCTCTAGCATTACGAATAGTATAGGTAGTGTCATACTTATGGAACATATCTTGTAAACTTATAATACCACAGGTGGGGGGGCTGTAATTCTTTTTCTTTGGCTCATAGACAACTAAGCTCACTTTCTCTTCTTCATATTTGCTTTTGCTAAAATTAGTTATAACTTTTGAAATGATGTAGAACGATGTACCCGTAAATATAAATATTTGCACTACTATACCAACGTGAATGCCCTGTGTTTTTTTTAAAAACAAACAAATGAAAACGTTACAAAAGTTGTTTGTAAACAAAAACTGACGCTAATTCAATATATATTGTATCGTCGCAGCAGCTGTGAATCCAATTGCATTTTACCAAAAAAAAAATTCATAAAAAAGCCCATAAACAAAAGTAAATAGTGCTTTTTTAACAAAAATGATCGAACTGCGATAATTTCTAAAAATAAATAAATAAATAAAAACCATAGACAAATTATGCCTGGAATAGTTTTTGAAAACTTAAAATAAAAAATAAACAGAAATTTCTAACGCTTTTAAAAAGACAGAGAAATATTAAAAAAAAAAAACAAATTTAAATTTTCTTACCATAGCGAACATTCTGCTTTTTATCAGAAGTAAATAAGATAAATTTCAGTCTTATTTACTTCTGTTTTTAATACAAAAGAATCTTAAATTACTAAATGAAACACTGCCAAAAGGAATAAGGTTTTTAGAGAAGCAAGCTAAGCGTTTTAAAGGTTCAAAACTTATGCAAATGATACAAAAAAAAACATACAATACTTATGTGAAATTAAAATTGCCTTATGAACAAGTGGGCTAGCGCAGTTTTAACAAAATCCTATAATGCTATCAAGAAGTTATATCTAGTATCTCAGAGAAAGGTATAAATTCGCCACATTTCCAGCTTTATCTCCAGTCCAAACGTAGGTCCGAAGTCAATCCCCCCCCCCCCCCCCGTCTCTAAATTACAACCAGCAGCATCTCATTGGTTCTTGAAATCTCACGTCAGCGCGACGACGCGAGTGACGAAAATTACAGTCATATTTTGCGACTGAGGAGAGGCCAAATAGCCCGGCGCCTCCTTTTACGTCCCCCCTTGTATTTTGAAAGGGGGAATGGGACTATGGCGCGCGAATACAAAGGCATCTTATACCTTCTCTCTGAGATACTGATATAACTTCTTGATGCTATTTAACCATTTTTGGGGATTTGCGAAAAACGTAATGGAAAGTTTGCCAGGGAATAAATACTAAATTACTATAATTAGGCTTAACCTAATAATTAAGAAAATTCAATAAAAACTCCTTTAAACTTTTAAGAACAAGAATGAAAATTAACCACCGATCCTCATAGTTAATTAATTTTAACTAATTAGGACATGATTTTAAATTTAATATGATAATAATCTAAATGAAATATAATAAAATGGGGCAGTATTAATTAATTGGATTCAAAATAATTAATTAATTAATTAATTAAACCGGTAGGTAATTTAATATAATAATTTGGTGCGAATTAATCATAATTAAGAATTAATTTTCAAATTAAGGCTTTAATTCAAATTATATAAATATAATATTCTAGTCTTTAGTGAAATGAAAGCTTCATACCCTTTTTTCGTTATATATATTAATAATTGACGCTAATTAATTATAATTATAATTATAATTAGGCTAAGGCTTAATGGTGAGAAGCTTTTTATGTTGTAAATTTTACGTGCCAAAGAGTAACAATGATTTAGTTAAAGTATGATGGTTTTTTTAATATAAAAATAAAAATGTTCGTTATTTTTAAAAGTCCCCTAATTTTAGTCCAAGAAATCGACGTGTTTTTCTCTCTCCTCCCTCCATGTAGAGTTATTAAAAAATGTGTAGATATTTAATAGATATTAATTATAATATAGATAATTAACTCAGCTTGGGTAATTCAACGCTGTTTATCTGACTTAGAGTGTAGAAATTCCAATTTTTCCCTTAAAAAAAAAAAAAGCTAAAGCTTGCAATATTTAAATGTATTTAAAAACGTTTGAGAAAGTTTTGAAGGCACATATCAATTGGGTCATTTAAATTATTAATTTTAAAATTAATTAAAATTGGTGCTACAAAAAATTTGGGAAACGGCTTAAAATTAAATTTTCCAATTATTTTAATTAATTATTTTTAAAATAACATTCCAAACGAAATTTAAATTTCCATTTTAATTAAAATTTATTTTTAACATATCAAAAATAATTTGTCAAAAAGAAAATAAATTACGCAAATAGTTGTAATCTTAGATGGTTTAAAATTCTCTTAGATTTTTAATTAAGAGAAATTAAACACATTTTTAAGATTGCAATTTACTATAATATATCGGCTTAAAATATATAACTAAAATTTATTTTAAAATGTTGCTCAACTAAATGTTTTACGAGAATTTTTTGTGTTAATATAATATGCTTCAGTCTTTGAAAGGTTCTAAAATTCAGTTTTAAACAATGAAATTTCTAGCCTTTCAAGGTTGTAAGTGTTTGTCTAAGAATGGGATATGGGAAAAAATTTATTTAGAAAGTGCGAAATAATGAAAATAAAACACAAGTAGATGTTGGATCTGTGTCAGTAATGCGCCCTTGGAAAGATGTGGCTTGCAATTTTAAACTAATCCGGAAGTTTAAAGTTAAATATTAGTTGTTAATTTCCGTTTAATTGTGTACTAGTAAAGATTGATTAGTTCTTTTGGGTTTAGTACTAAAAACAAACTGGAGAAAATTACAGTAACAACAAGAAAAATGTGGTTGTTTTTGAACTAAACCAACAAGAAAAATAATTAAATTTTCGGTATTTCCTACAACTATTTTATTCTTTATTCAGTTATTAATAATACAAAAACATTCCAGACAAAATACCGCTTCAAAGTCATAATAAATAACAATCCATAGACCGAAAGTAGGCTTAAGTTAGGCCTACTCCATACTTTGTCACTTGTCAGTGCAAAAGCAGCATTTTATTGGCTAAGCCTTGCGCTACACCCTCAGGCGGTAAAACAAAATTATCTTCAGAATGTTTTGGCGACATTTCTTTGAGATTTTTATTGCTGGATTCCAAAGAATTCAGGGGCCAAAGTGCCAAAAATCGACTTTTTCCGTGACGAGCGGTGACGTAAATCTCGCCAGGGTCACGATCGGGGTCAACCCTGTTCAGAAATTCAATTAAACTCCGCGCGTCTCCCGCGTAGTGATACAACGATTCTAAGTTAGGGTCGCGATCAATTTTTAGGCCTTGGCACAAATTTAAATCTTCCAAAATTAATAAGAAACCGGTCAAAACTGCCCAGTGTGCGCTATGTCCATTTTTTAAGGCTGGTTCGTGATTAAAGTCGGCATCATAGGCTACTAAAGCGGGTTTGCCCTCTGACAGATGACCCAATAACCTCCTATTAGACCACGTGGTCACCTCCCCGGGGCATTCGGCGAATCGTTCCGCTATAATTTGCATATTTTGAATAGAGAACATTTCGCCCGAATTCGTGAACCCTATAGCTTTAGCTTCGACTAATAGATTTTCGGCAGTTTTCAATTCGGTCTCGTTGACCTTTACTAGTTGTTGCGCCATTTGTAAAGCCGAAAAACCACACGTGGGCCCCTCTTGCAAAATCGGTTTAACTTGCTTGTATGCAGCGAGTAATTTAACGTTTTGCAAACCCGATAAAGTAATCCACATCTTTTGGCATAATGTTGATATTTCGACTTTTGCATCAGGTAAGTTTTCATTTGGAGTTAATTTTGGTAAAAATGATACCTGATCCTTATAATTTGGGGACAGGGGCAACAATGGTGGGGGCGGAGGCGGTGGAATATTCATTTTGAAAATGGTTTATGTTAAGCCTTTGTTTTCTTTGATGGAGCAGACGATTCTAAGAATAGCGGGAAAGTTTCAATAGGTGGCTCTACTGACTCGCGCCATCACTCGCGGACGCGGGAAGGCGGGAACCGAAGTGAACTTGGATTTTTATAATTAATATAATCAAAGATCTAAATTAAACTTATTTAAGCGAAGTTAATCAGTATTTAAGTGTAATCTGCTAATTAAAATTGAGGTGTTTGATAATTCTATTATGTATATTGTATAGTAAATATGATGAGAAACAAATTTGACTTAAGCCTCGGCCGAAAGTTGACTAAACTCAGACTAGGGAGACCCAGACCTAATTCAATCAATGTGCATGGTCTCAGTTTCTTAGGCAAATGACTTGTTGTGGGTCAAAAGGTCATTCAAAAATAAAAAATTTAATGGGGCAATTTATATTTTAAGCTAATTTTACTGTGTGGTTAGTTTATTTTTACTATACTGGTCCGGGTACTTTGGAAAATCACGGAAGTTATCTCGGGTCTTGGTGACGCCAGTTTTCCTCGTAGTATCGATTTTATAATCTTAGCAATCCTTCATACGATGGTGCTATTATTCAAATGAACGCCTTTTTGTTTGAAGACTCCGTTTTTGGGGGGTTCTAGGGGCTAAAACTAAACTAGGAAAGTCGGAAACGAGCCACTAAAAGATCCCCGGTGTAATAATTCACGTCACCAACAAGCTGCCCATTTGTCGCTAAGCCTCGGTTATACTTTCTCCTAGCGAGAGAGGGAGAGAGATTAGTCGAAAACTTAAAGGGGTAGATCTGAAAAAAGATGAACAATATGAGACAAAAAACGCCAAAATCAGTCCATAAATAGGAAAATTACGTTTCTTCGAATTACACCGTGACGTTGCTGAGTTATTTTTGTATAACTTTGTCAATTCTTAACTGATTACCACATTGTTTATACCGATTTTATCCCTTAATGTAAATAGTGAATCTTGGCCTTATAAAGTACCCACATTTCTGTCCCTCTTATGTGGTGGGTGTATCTGTCAAATCCGACTAATTATTGACGTCCTTGTTTCTTAAAAAAAAAAAAAGAAACCCTTGGGTCTAAATAGCTAAATTTAGCTCCGTATTATGTTTACCGAATTTTTTTTTAAATCATACCATATTTTGGGATGGGGGCGTTCGATAAAAAACCTAAGCCATTGAAAACCCATCTTTATCAATATGAACGGGGGCGATTTCTAAATGCAGTCGCGTGAAATCATCGATATACCCTATATAGATTTTGTCCTCAAAAAGTCTAGATTGATAGGAAGCTTTATTGCACGGTTCGAAAGGCAGTTTGTCACGTGACGGAAACGGTAGTTTTAGGGGGTGGCTGGGGAGGAAACCGGAAGTAGTTGAAGCTTGGCTCAGTTTTCAACCAACCACCAAGGTTTGCTAGAATGATAGCTCATAAAAAACTGTCCAAAAATGTCAAACGATCATAGGTACCGTGTGGTATTTTCGTGCGTCCAACTTGATCTACCAAACATAAGTAACATAGTAACTATAAGTATGATATGCACTCTACATTGCCCGTTATTGTATATTTCAAGTTTAGTTGGTTTAAATCATGTTTTACACGGAAACACACCTTCATTAACATTGAATGTCATACTTATTGTTGTTATGTCATAGTGTAGTATCAAAAATACACCTAAAGGTTAAGCCTAAAACTAAGTAGGCTTAGCAGTGTCAAGAATTACGGTTTAAAACCTAGATGGAACTAATTTCTCGGTTATATTGTATTCTCTAGATAAATATGGGCGTGGTTAAACTCTCTGACGTCATTTTGACGTATCGTTTTGGCGGGGTTACCTCTTTTTGAATAATGGTAGAAATTTCTTTTTGTTTTTCTTGAGAGTTTTACAAAGATAAATTGGTATTTTAACATCGAAAATACCGAATCGGCGTTTCTTAGATTCTTATGTGTTCTAGGTTTCACGCTTTTTCGCGCCAGTTTTTTTCTTCAACCCTTTTGTTAGAATTAGGTATAGAATGGTATCTAATCGATTATCTCAAATTGATTGCGCGTATCTTTATTATAGAAGCCATTTTTTATTTGATTTAACATAAGTTCATAAGATATGTTCCATAAGTTTGTCACTGGTTACAAACTGGAGCTTGTCATGAAGTGACGTAGGTCATAGATTCGAGGTAAAGCGACGCCTGGTGACTAAATAGGAAGACGGACTGCAAAATTAACCGAGTGTAGTAAATTCTCGCTTGTCGTTCTCGAACTAGCTCGAGCTGTAATTCTCTAGCATTACGAACTTGTATAGGTAGTGTCACACTTATGGAACATATCTCTTATAAACGTGTGGTTTTATTCTATTAAACCGGCGAGTTGACACATTATTCGGTATTCGACGACTTCGGAGCGATGTCGCGAATATTTGCTACACGGTAAAGAGTGAAAAATGTGTTGCTCCAGCTTTAGAGACTGATCGTAAATTAAGTTTGTATGAAAAGAAAACTTTCTAGGACGGTAATCGCTATTTAATCTTGTTTTATTCGAATAAAAATTGAATTAATCGAATAAAACTCTCAATTATTTAACCGATTGATCCGTAGAAGTTGGGTCATTTTCGAAGATTAACAGCCTTAAGATTGGCCCCTCCCCTTTCTTCCAAAATGGCGGAAAATTTTACAGGGGAAGATCTAGACTATATCGTGCAGCGGTTACATAAATGGGTCAAAAATTATTCGAAGCGGTCAAGGCATCGTATACGCAAGGCGCTCTCTCTCTCTAATCAGCTTATTAGCTAGCAACCACGCCTCCCTTCTCTTTCTCCAGCTAAGCCTTGGTCAAGAATTTAATGCAGACCACAGGTAGAAAAGCATAAAACCGACCTGTATACTTAATTATCTTACGCGCTTCGTGGCGCGAAGAAATAAGGTTTCGCCTTGAGAAACAGGTGCATGTTTTCCAAGGTAGGGTTGACTAGTAACCCTAGATAGTGAAGAACAGTTTGTGTCTTATAAATAAACTACTATATAGGGAATAGTATAAACTGGACTGTATAGCTTTGTTGATTCAAAAATATATATATAATAATATACAGGGTGTTTCTGAAGAGTCCATCAATAATGAAGGAGCGTGTTTATTGGGCTATTTTGAGTCGAAAATGTTCCATGACATTTTGCCGTCCGAGCCACTGTTTTTGAGTTATGATTTGAATGTTTTAGGGATGATCCCTTAATTAAATTACAGTTCTATTTCAATTTTCTAATTAAATTTAAGGGGTCATACGTAAATTACTCCAATTCCAACTTGAAAACAGTGGCTCGGACGGAAAATAGTCATAGAACATTTCCGACTCAAAATGTTCCTATAAACACGTCCCTTCATTATTGATGGACTTTTCAAAAACACCCTGTATATTCAAGATCATGGGGATCGTTAAGGTTCTAGTGTATCGAAGGCAATACTAAATATAATTTCCAAGCTTAATGTTTAACTGAAGGGGAATTTAAATTTGGATCTGTATTATGTCTTAATAATAATAATAATAAATTAAAAAAATAAAATAATAATAGGTAAAACTTTTCTAATGTATTTCCTGTGAACGCCTGTAGAACTGTTTACTCTGCTGCACTCTCGTGTTCAGGGAGAAACAATCTTACAGGGGCAAAATAATTTTTTTTTTGGAATTTTAGTTTTAAATCGAATATTTTAAAGTTAAGTTTAAATAATTTAATTTGACTAGTAATTAAATCTAGTTTAATTTATTAAATTAATGGGGGGGGGGTTAAATTATATATGGCAACGAGTTAATTTTCTTAAAAAAATTTCAAGCCATTAACGAGTTAATTTTCTTAAAAATTTTTAAACCTTCATTAATAATTTATTAATAATTTATTATGAATTTTTAAAAACATCATCCTGTTATTTGATGTACAAATTTACATAAAATTTTATTTTCGTACTGACGTCATAATGGGGAAACATTGGAATAATAACGCCTTCAATATCAAGATTGAATTTCACCAATTATCCATGGAGCTATTACAACAACTACACCACAAGACTCCGGGTGGTGTGTTGATACTTTGTACTTCTGTGGCTTCTCACTTGTCTGCGAAGGGTGTGTGTGTATGTAATGTTCTTGTTGCTAGCTGTGACTGTCATCTACATTGAGTTGGCGTTACCTCACCTGGTCAGCGAATAAGGGGGGTCTTCCATTAAGTACAATTACAGAATACATTTTGTTGAATCATAGCTTAGAGCTCTCTTCTTTTTGTAACGGACGGACGGACGGCACGCCCTATTTACGGTGGTAATTGCTTACGTCATATTTCTTCACCCTTGCCTTAGATTGAAGTTATTTCTTGGTCCTTGTCTTTTAGGCTTAGGTCCGTAAGCCTATATCTAGAAATTGGAAAAAAAAACATTGGGTCATTCTTATGACTTAAGTGTAACGTTAGAAATCAACCCATATTTGATTGACAGAGCTTAGAAATAAGCGTGTAAATACAAGGTTGAGTGATTCCGGTAAAATAGGCTTAAATTTAAGCCTATTTATTAAAAGAAACTACAGAGAAATCGTTTTTTAAATCCCCTGAAACGATTTCGAAACTTGAACCTCTATTATTATTATTATTAAATGATGAATATCGCCGGCACTGATTGATGTATGTCCAAGTTTCGAGTATCATTGGATGGAGGAGAATTAGGGCTATTGTAGCCTTAAGGGATTTTCCTGGAATTTTTGATAGACTAGAGTTATGACATTTAAAATTTGAGGTACAGGCTCGTAAAAATATCGCCTCGTTAACCCTAATTGATGTAGGACAATTTAATTAGAATCATTATTGAGTAGAGGAAAATTTGGACTATTCCAAATTCACGGAGTATCCTTCTAAGTAATGTTAAACTAAAGTTATAACGTTTTAAATTAGAGGTTCAAGAGAAAGATATCGTCTCACTTCTAGTTCAAACGCAATTATCTCTTGATTTAATTAATATATTACAATATATTTAATATCATTGTATAGAGGACAATTTGGGCTACAACATCCTCAAACCGCACCTCTTTAAGTGAAGATAAACCAGAGTTATTACATTTCAAAGTTGGATAAATTACGCGTACAAAATAGGTGTAGAACTATTTCCTGATCCTGAATTATTTAAAAAGAGAAACCACACCACATTGGGAGGGATGCGCTAAGGATGATGTTCACAAAGGAATTCCTTGCTGGGAAATTCACGCACACCTATAGAGATAGAGGAAAGAGAGAGGGAGGATATATAATTCTCTCTTTTTTTTACTCCCAAATCGAAGTTAACCGCTAGGGCGCGCTTTTCCAGAGTCGACTCCTGCAGGAGAAATTTCCAATATCCCTTTTCCATGTATGTCATGGCGCTGTTTTAAGCCAGCGTTCGTTCTCTCCGAACCCGAGTAACTCCAACACCGAGAGAATACGGAGAAATTCGTTTCCTGTCTTTCTCTCTCCTCTCCTCTCCTCTCGCTCTCTCAGAGAGAGAGAAAAATTCTCTCTTCAGAGCTTCTCCGGAGAAGAGAGAAACGTTCTTGAGTTTTCTAAGCGAATATATAACGGAACGGTGAATTCTATCTGTCTCTCTCTCTTTCTCTTTCTCTTTCTCTTTCACTCAAGTTTAATTTTAAATGTTTAGGTCTTTTTCTTTCTTTTTTTATTCCTTGATGTAAAATTACATTTTGGGTACGGTGTGATATTCCGAGAATAATTCTCAAAATTTCTCTTGAAAAGCAAAATATCGAGCTAGGGTTTTCATCGAGGTAGCAAAGATGGTCGAATCAACGCCGTTGGATAGTTCGGTCTCACCGTTGACAGAAACTACTACCGCCTTAAGCCTAACCATTCTTCAAAAGGCTCAAAGTGAGTTAGTTTTAACGTGTTTTTCTTCGTTTAATTCAATGGAATTTACGTTTAAAATTAAATTAATTCGTAATTAATATGCCTAATTAGGCCTAATTTAGTCTAATCACCAGTAATGCTCCGCGTTATACCTTTGATCAGTATCGGTTATTTTTTAACTAGTAATTAGAGTTAATTTTAAGGATAATTGAATGTTTGCCTATCATTCTATGTTAATTTTTTTTTCATATAATTTCATGTTTGATTTTGGAATAACTTTAATGAGTTTAAGCGTTAATTAATTTATTTAATTAATGGTTAAATCTCCGGATAATATTTTTTCTATATTATTTATCTTTAAATACACGGTGAATTTGTATAATTCCAATTAATTCTTATTGGTAAAATTTAATTAGTAAATTTTTACCGCAAATTTTTTACGTTCGTTTATTTAATTTAATTTAATTTAAATTTATTTTAGACTTAAAATAGGCCTGAACAAATTTATTTAAGAAAATGCTTAAGCTATTGATTTTTTTCCAATGCACCGAAAGGGATTTCTTTTTGGTTTCGTTGTTTTTAAAGCGAATGCTTTGATCCACGTTCTACCAAATTTTTAATATTAAATTCCCAATTCTATTTTTAATTATTTTTTTTTCAGTTGCAATTATATTGTTTCTACACCTATGTTATTTTAAAGACCCCCGCCCCCACCTACTAAGGTTAGATTTAGATATTATAGCTTTTATGTTGTGTTTTCAAAGAAGCCGTGTAAGAATATGTTGATATTGATTTTCGCTTTCCTGACAAGAGCCTACGTAGGCTCGCTTCCTAGAGACCTTTCAGTGTACTGTTTACTATCGAAAGGTTTTTTTTAAGCCTTGGCCTCTAGGTACATTATTTCTTTATACAACTGCACCGAATATGCTTTACAATTTTTTTTATGCTAAAGTTTACCCTTACCTATATTATAATCCTTTTCTTTCTCGATAACGTGTCTCGGAGACGTAAGGTAGTTCTCGTGTTTTCAAATTTAGGCTTAGCGTGAGTGTCATAATTAGGCTTAGGTATGTTTGTGTTATTGATATTAGGTTAAATTAGGCTTAGCGGTGAAGGTTTTTTTTATGGTATTTGCCATGGTTTTAGGTCAATTTAGGCTTAGGAAGTTAGGCTTTAGGTAAATGTCATGTGTGAGGTCAAGTTAGGCTTAATGAGTTTCGTGTCTATGATAATTTTAATAGTTATAGGTTAAATTTAAGCTTAGTGGGTTTGGTTTTAAGGTAATTGTCTTTATTTTAGGTCAAATATCACGTGCGACGATGCGAGGTCAAATTTAGGCTTATTAGTTTTATTTCAAATTCAAACTTGGATATTTTAAAATAAACAAAATTAGGTTTAATACTTCGACGAAACACATTTTGAAACGAGAAATTAGGCTTAACAAATGAACTCACTGTAGCGATCAAAGTTGCACCCTTTTGGCAGCGATGCTTAGTAAGAAAGCGAACCATTTAGGCGTACTCCTTGGTATAAAAAATGGTGGGAAGTAATTTCCGCCATTTAAGTAAGCGAGCGTTATCTGTTTTCTTTTTTTTTGTATATAAGTTGACAATCTTAACATCTTGTCAACGGCTCAACGCTCCCAATCTTAACAATGAATCAGATTCAGGTCTGGCGGGAAACATTGCCAATAGATAATTCACATAAACACACTTCTTTCTCTAAAAGCGTAATAGCGACCGTTTTTTGGCACGATCCCTCGCTTTTCTAGATGCTTAGAAACGAGGGTGGCCCTCTTTTTCTCTTCTTTATTTTTTTTTTTCGTATCTTCTACATTCTTTTACAACCTCAGAAAGGACGTAACTTTAGGTATACCCAATATTGTTTTAACCCGAAAGAATTGAGCTTTCTAAATTTAATAATCGAGTTTCGATTGAAGAAGTGTGAGAGTGTGAAGCGGTTTTGTTCTCTCATGAAAAAGTGGGAACTTGTTTCTTAAAAAGAAAAATAAGAAAAAAACTTTCTGAAAACGGGAGTACATTGCACCTCGGAACTTATTAATTATTAGAATTAATTTCCTACTATTAGTTCGGGGTTTATACGGAACGTATAGGCTGGGAAACCTTGATAAGTCGTGGATTACTTTGTAAGTTAGTTAGGGATTTAATTTTTTCCCAAAATTCATAGATTTTATTTATTTTGAATTATTATATCAAACCCGACTTGATCAAGTGAGCTGTAGTATATGCCTAAAAACGGAACCCTTTTAGTACGGAACATATAGATGGCATGTAGATCCAAGGACGTTAGAGAGGGCTTCAAAGTGACCCTCACACAATAAATTTCGTCTGTATTGTTTGAAGCGACATCTAATCTTGTTGTATATGTCCAGTCGTAAAGAAAACAAGATGGTTAAACACCAAAATCCATTTTTCTAAAGGGTTTATAATATTCTCGCGGTTATGAGCTACAATTCTTGTGATATTTTGCCTGTCGATTGAATAAGGCTTTGGACTTCACACGGCGTTTCTCATTAGCGGTCCCTCCCGCCAAGTTAATGGTACTTTAAGCGTATAGGTAGTAAGAGAGAGTTGGTGAGAGAGTGAGAGAAAGTCCCACCAGTCATGCAGACAAATTTCTGTCGGCTTTTGCAAGGACTATCGGGACATCTCGACAATGACCCTCTTTTCTTCTCGGTCCTGCTGGAATTGAGTTTTCTTTTATTGTCAAAAGCTTATTGGGGATAAGGATTATCAACCCGTTACCTTTTAAGCCGGCAAAACGTCTTTTACCAATGACCCCGTGCCCCCCGCCCCCTCACACTTTCTCTCTCAATCAAGGGAATTCAAAAGATGGTTCGATTATTTTTGTGTAAAAGTCAAAAGAATATTTTAAGCTGGATTATTATCTTTCGTATAAAAGAATTTGATGTAACAGTTTCAGAGTGAGTTTTGAAGGCCAGGGGTCAAAGGTTTAGGTTTCTTATTGAAAAGTCGTTATCTCGTGATATTTTTACTGATTGTAGTAACCCTAAAGCTATGTTCACATTTACACGGGTGTCGGTTGACAACTAGTAACTAGTTTGTTTTGAAACACACTTCATTACCAATTTGAACCGATTTCAACCGGAAATGAGCACAGAAAACTCTACATTGTCCAATAAAATTTTAAAATGTCTCATTAAGTTATTAAATTTTGAGGATTTATTAAATTTTGAAGATGCGACACTATTTTTGCACAATTCCAGTGGACTAGGTCCAACTAATTTTCCAGTCAAAAGGCGGGGGAGGGTGGGGTCACTGGACACATGTCCTGTAAGAAATTTTTCTTATTTCCGGCCCTGATTCCAAAAGGCTTGAGTATTAGTTTTGTTCACACTTTGTAAGCGTTTTGACTCTCTTTCAACCGGTTTTTTCTCATGTAAGTGTGAACATGGCTTAAGTTTTAACTATTGTCGTTAGAAATGGAAGAACTAGGGCTATCACGTGTTCAAAGGGTTTCTCCAAACGTTTTCCAGAGCCAGAACTTTAAGAGTTTCTAAATAAAAGTCGGTGTTCAAGTCGCGTCCCTTTTGAAATAAAGTCTAGTTTATTTTGGTCTATTTTTAGATTAGGCCAAATGAATCAATTTTAAAAGTAGGCTACGTATATTTATATACTACATTTACTATTAAAGCTCTTAGCTCTTAAACTTAATTAAAGCAAATTAATTAGGGGAAATGCTGTAAATTTACTGTATGTTAAAATACAGCCGAACAAATGAAATTAATTGCGCAGAAATTTTAATTTTTATTTTTATTTAAAATACGGACTGGACATAAAAATAAAGTACAATAAAATTTGAGTCAGTCAGTGTGACTAAAGTCCATAATTATGAAGTATTATTATACTTTTTATTGTTCTCAATATACAGAGTGTTTCTGATAAGTCTGCATCCATAAAATAAGGGGGATGTTCTTTGGGTGCACGATTTTGAGTCGAAAATGTAACTTCTATCTCCATTTTGATTGCCCTAAGGGACACTGTTTTCTAGTTATGATTTTAAGAGTGTTTTAGGGATGACCCCTTAACTGAATTAGAAATCATTTTCTTTCAGTTTCTTAATTGAAATTTAAGGGGTCACCCGTAAAATACTCCATCCAATCTTAACTTGAAAACAGTGACCCTTAGAGCAATCAAAATGGTGATAGAAGTTACATTTTCGACTCAAAATCGTGCACCCAAAGAACATCCCCCTTAATTTATGTTAGACTTATCAGAAACACGCTGTATAAGTTACATTTTAACCAGCCACGCCATAAAAGATAAAGAAGTTTATCTACCAAACTATTAATTATAGCGTAACCTTAAGTGTGAAACAAAATTTCACGCTGTTTAAATTGAAACAGTCTATCGAAGCTTGAGAATCCGAAATGTCATTATAAACGCTTCTGTTAAAATGAATTATTCTGGCTTCAACCCAAAAGAAAATCTTACCTACCTAGACCCCTCGTCTCGAGGAGTTTTTCTTCTTCTATAGAGAATATACAGATTCCTTACATGAATATAGAGGTTTTTGAAAACGTAAGTTTCTTAATTTTAAAGGCTTAGACCCAGCGAAAAAATATTATTTTATAGGCGAACGGGAAAACCAAACGTAGAACTAACAATGGATAGGACCAGTCTTGGAAATAAGAATATGTTTTAAGCTAGTCATTGGGATCAGTGACCTCTCCCCCTAGTGTCCGAAATAATAACCTGGACTCTGGTCTGCCCCCCCCCCAATAGTGTCCGAAAGAATAAACTGGTCCTTAGACTTGCCCCCCCCCCTTTAAGGCCTTTAGTTATCCTATAGATTTACAATTAATAAACTGGTCCAGTAAACCCCCTACTTCTTGAATTTAAAGACTAGTCCAAGGTAATTATTTAACTGGTTTTGGACCAGAGGCTGTACATAACGACAGTATAATGTCGGAGTTCCGCTCTGTCCAAATTCGATAGTTGTATGTAAGATGAAGAGTTTTTCTCGTAATATTCATTTTAAAATTGAAATTAATTCATTCTCGTTAGACAAATAACTACAATGTGTTTGCAATCAAAATTAAGACGGGTCCTGATCTGAATCAAAAAATCGAACGATGGTGATTTTTACGTCCTCGAAATTATTTTTAAAATAACGCGAACACGACCTTATAACCTAAAATGAAATAATAGAAAGAAAGAAAGAAAGAAAAAAATGGACTAATTTTAAAATGTAGGGCTTCTTTTACAGGGCATAGTTTTTTTGTCTAAGCTTATTAGTTAGTTCAATGATAAGCTTAACCTGGCTTTAACCCATAGTGTTTCTTCTTATTATTAACCGAGCAAGTATCCTCTCCTAGCTAATTACACGTACTCCTTTTCTCGTGTATTTGCACGTGCTGTGTTCTGCGCGGTTTATTTTTTTTATTTTGAAATTGTAGGCCTTAAGCCTAATGTGTGATTTGGTTTTCTTGCGCCCAATTTTAGATGCCCGGTAAATTTCTTGAAATCAAACCGTCAAGACAGAATATGAGGTATGTGGTTGTGGACCACAAAGACGTTAGTATGGGCTTCAAAGTGGCCAATCCACCAGATTTAGTCCGCCATAATTAATGTCTTTGTTGTATGGGTCAACACCAGACTTTTGGCTGCGGTAATCTGCCAATAGACCTAGTTGCAATTCAAGGCAGGTAACCATAAAATTATTCCAGAAAAAATTCCAATGGAAAACTTTATAATAAACATTTTAAATTGGGCCTCCAATCTTCGTTATACAGGATTATGGATAATGATTGTAGGGGTATATTTGCTAAGCCTCGTTTTCGTGCCTGGCGTGTTTTCTTTATTCTGAAAGTGGGAACTTTTGACTATGTAATTGCGTTTTATATTCCTCAGGTCCATTGGAAGCGAGTGGACGACTACCTTTCTGTTGATAGGGCTTGGAATCGGATTGCCCGAAAAATCGACTTTAACCATGTTCGTGACGTAGAAATAAAAACGGAAAATATACGTCACGCGAGGTGGGAGAAGACAGAAGACCTCCCCCATTCTCGTAACGTATTTAAGACTATAAAAATGTCTTAACTTTATAGCTGACCCCCCAATTTCTTTTTTATACAAATCGACAATATTTTCTACGCCGAATTAAACGGTTTCCACGGAAAATGACGTAATAAGGTTTCACGTGCGCGTGCGTGATTTGGTCCAAAGTAGTTTGAAATCAAATAGTTGTTAATTTTTGCCTAAACCTCTACCCATAACCCCAATTTCCAATATCGGTCGGTCCATAAAGCGGAAACAACACAACCTTCTAACCTTTCCCGCCCTTTCTCATTTCACTAAACAAAAAAACAAACAAACAGAAAAAAACCTTTCGGAAAAATAGATGAAACTACGTACAAATACATTCCCTAAGCCAAAAACATAACAATTTTATTAAAAAATATACTAAAGCATTCGTTAATTTGAAAGAATTTTGTATTACCACGCGGGTTTTCATTAAGCCTAACTCTTACGAAATATGATGATTCACAATTGTGATTTTTTTAATAAATAGCGGCTGTGCGGTTCGAATTTAGTTAAGCCTCGGTTTAACAGTTTTTATTCGGAGATATTATCGCGCGCGAAGAGCTCGTGACTTTTTGACCCAGATGACGGGTACTGAGCAGGATTCAAGCGGGCCCCACCAAGCTGCGTCACCCCCTTCATCGGCATCAGCAGTGACGTCACCACCGGTGCCACCTCCATTAACGCAACCACCACCAGCACCATCTTCGTACCATCCTCATTCGGCACCACCCGTTTTGGCGGTGACCCCGATGGCCCCTCAGGGTCCAGCCAATATGCAGGCCCAGCCTTACGGAACGTCGTCCGTCATACCCCCACCGGTTTACACGGCTTCGATGACGTTCTCTCACCATCAAGGGCCCGCGGGACCCCAAGCCTTGGCTTTGACCGCCGTCGGGAACCCCGGCGTCAACCCGGTCACCACCATCCCCGCCGCGTTACAATACAGCCAAACTCTTCCCGGTGGCGTTATACCCGCGAGTAACATGGAAAGAACGCACTCGAGATCCATGTCATCCTTACCGCCGGAACCTTTTATGATTATGCGCAGTAAAGCTTTGAATCGTCGCGTCACGATTAACGTCGGCGGGGTGCGTCAAGAAGTGTTGTGGAGAACTTTGGAAAGATTACCGCATACGCGTTTAGGACGATTACGCGAGTGCAATACCCACGAAGCCATCATGGAATTATGCGACGATTATAGCTTGGTGGACAATGAATATTTTTTCGATCGACATCCGAGATCTTTTAGCGCCGTTCTTAATTTTTATCGCACTGGGAAGCTTCATTTAGTCGAGGAGATGTGCGTATTAGCTTTTAGCGAAGATCTGGAGTATTGGGGCGTGGATGAATTGTACCTGGAGTCTTGCTGCCAACACAAATTTCACCAACGCAAAGAGCACGTTCACGAAGAAATGAGGAAAGAAGCGGAATCTCTGAGGCAAAGAGACGAAGAGGAGTTTGGCGACGGCCGCTGCGCCCAGTACCAGAAATTCCTCTGGGATTTACTGGAAAAACCAACCTCGTCATTACCAGCGAGGGTAAGTTCAATAATAACAACAACAACCTTCATCCTACCGACTATCCATAAGTACTTAACCTAAGCAAATACCGTCGTGTAGTTCTTACCATCAAGTTTGTACAAGTACAATCGTTGAAGAAGTCCATCTTTTAATTGTATTTCTTAAATTGTACTTGTATTAACAAACTTGATAAAAACCAAATATATGTTGCGCTTTTATCCTATACCAAACCTGAAAACACTAGCAAATACCTAACTGCAGTCGGTTAATAGTTGGTTTTAAAATTGGTTCACGTACCAACAACCTATCCAATTTTGAAGATACGGTCTTACTTAAGGAAAAACCTAATCCTCGCACCACTCAGTTTTAAGAACTTTATTTATCCCTTATGGCTTTTTTAGAAAGATCTCCCATAGTTTCGTTGAAGAGTTGCCTCTCGACTGACGGTTACGTCATGCGGGGATTTTTGTAGAATGTTAAATCCAGTTTGTTTATGTAATACATCAAATACATTTAGAAGAACGCTCCCAATTGAGTTAGGACATATAGTTGGTGGTATTTAGTCCAGAAATAACTCTCGTCTGAAACCCACAGTTTTGGGATCGTGTATCTTCAAGTGCTCACAGACTACAAGCTTATTTGTAAGAACATGGATCTTATATGTACTCTAGGGGATGGAAAATACACCAGTAAGGGTATCGTTAGCGTTTTAGTATATCAAGGTCGTTCAGTACTGTTTAAAGCCAGGCGCACTTGGAAAAATAAATGGAATGTACTCCCCTAAGGTCACTGAATATGTTTGGGTCGAAAAAATTACTGGTCCGCTTTAGAATTAAAGTCCGTGAAAGTTTTTCTTTCTTATGACGCATCATTCCTCAGAGGTCACGTTCATGGCAAAACCACCGTAGGAATTGCGTGATTTTTAAGACGTGTATTCTTTACCTAACAAAAATTGTACACTAGCAATTCAAATATGAATTTTGAGCTGTTTTTTTCTTCTATTTGAAATTCCGTTTGAGTACAGGAGTTGTTTTAAGAAGTTAAAAGGCTTGGGCTCAACCTTGAAGGTTGAAAACAAAAAGTTAAAATAGGTGTATTTTGGGCTTTTTTTTTGCGTTGGGCTAGTTCCTGTTTGTGTCTTTACTTTCTATTTCGTATAGAACAGCATATTGTGCAGAAAAGTCAGTCCAGCTCCCAAAATGAGTCCAGGATGATCTTTTCTTGTTTCTAGTCGGTATGGCGTGCTGAAAGACATTAAGGACAAGTCCTAAAAGCGGAGGCCGATTTTTTTTTCCATCGCAAAGTATCTTTCTTTAGTCAGTCACCTATCATTCCTTATATACGCTCTTTTAGTCTTTTTATCTTAGAAGTTAAACCTCTACTGATAGTCTTGTATAGTCCAGTCGTGTCGTGTCCTCAGTCCTTTAAAGGTTCCTTCAGACGGAAACTTCAAATAGCTTTTTAAGCGACAGGAGTTGTCTTATATTCTAGATTTGATTGGTTTGATACCGTTTGATAACTATTATCATAAGTTTATTAGATATGTTCCATAAGTTTGTCACTGGTTACTACTGGTCGTGTCCTCAGTCCTTTAAAGGTTCCTTCAGACGGAAACTTCAAATAGCTTTTTAAGCGACAGGAGTTGTCTTATATTCTAGATTTGATTGGTTTGATACCGTTTGATAACTATTATCATAAGTTTATTAGATATGTTCCATAAGTTTGTCACTGGTTACTACTGATAGCTTGTCATGAAGTTACGTAGGTCATAGATCCTCTGGTTTTGGTGCTGTCAAAGGCTTAGTTCAGACTAAATACGAAGATGGACTGCAAAACCACGTCGTTTTCGAACTATAGCTCTCAGTTAGTCTCAAGCATTACGAAGTATGATTAGTGTCTCATGTTTTGTCTATCATATCTTCGAGATAGCTTTTACTTGGTCAGATTTCTGAGGGGTCATTTTATCTATGACCATCTCAAGCCATTTAAATTTGCCACAGTTCTGGAAAAAATACTTTTTTCTTTTGATAAATATTATTTTCAGTATGCACTATATCAATTGAGTTTGGTACCGTTGAAAGCATTACTGTGATATTTTTAGCCTTAGAAAATATTTCAAATTAGGCTTAGCAATGTTGTTCGTTGAAACGTGTGTGTATATAGCCATAGCATCATATTGGCAAGGATCCAATACCTCCTCTAATAGAGCGATTGTACCTTTGTCAGTCAACCCTAGTTCAGTTCAACCCTAAATGTTTTAATCAATAACCGAATGAGAAATTCTAGCGTATTTTCCAACGCTAAAACTCTTTTTGTCGAAAACTACCGCTGTCTTTTAGTGAATGGTCAAGTATAAAAGTTGCTGACCAAGGCACTCTACACCGCGACCCTAATGTCATTGTTACTTGACCCTAGATGATTTCGGATTCAATAATACGGCGTACTTTTCTTAGTACTGACCTTAGAATCTGTCTTCCATGCGCGAGTTGAATTAGGTCTACCATTTTCTAGATAAGGGTTGCTCTTTGGGAAAAGGCGAGTCCAATGGACCAATAGATAAAAGCAGAGAGTGACCCCTTCCTTCCTTTTCTCAACCTAAAATCGATATAATATAAAATAATGTTAGGTTTTTAGGTATATAACATTTCAAACACGTTTTGGGGTAAAAAGCTACGTTGTATAAAAAAATATGTTCAGACGAAATATTACCACCCTTGTATCTTTTAAAGTGTATCGATAAAGCCTAGAACAATATTGGACCCTTGGTTTCGTTCGAAATGGTCTATTTTACTATAGTTTTTGGTGGTGGTAGTAGCGGTTTGTTGAAGTTGTAGGTATTGAATTCCTTTTGCGTTTATTGTTGTTCAATTTGAAGTTGTACTGAAGGTAATACTACAGGCTATGGTTTTAGGAAGAAGTCTTCCCGCCTTCATCTATAGACCCATTTTAACTTGAAATAAAGTTTAGGGTATTCTTGGCAGTGAGAAAATGGTGGGAAATTCATTCTTCAATCACGTTTAAAATAAAAGTGATTGGGGACCACGTATAGAAACAAACCAATCAAAATCGATTGTTCGATTGGGGATGAACGAGCCTTAACTATTTTAAAGGTATTGAAGATAATGTTTAATTAGGATTAATTAGGAAATGAGGCGGCTTGAAATTTCAAAATAGGCTTAAAATGTCGTCAATTTGAGTTAGTCTTAGCGTTTATTTTTTTCGTACAAAAGAACAATTAAAATAGAAATAAGCTTAGTAACTTCAGAATACTGAAAAATATATTCCAATATAGTAAGAAGTTAAAGATAGAACTGGTTAGTAACTTCAGAATACTGAAAAATATATTCCAATATAGTAAGAAGTTAAAGATAGAACTGGCTACTTAATACCATAAGTTTATAAGATATGTTCCATAAGTATCACACTACCTATACTATTCGTAATGACATACAGCTCGAGCTAGTTCGAGAACGACAAGCGAGAATTGACTACACTCGGTTTTGAAATCCATCTTCCTAATTAGTTTGTACAAAGCCTTTGACAGCTCCTTACGAGAATCTATGACGTTTCACATACGTCACTTCATGACAAGCTATCACTAACCATTTACAAACTTACGTAACGTATCTTATGAAATTATGTTAATATTAGATTAAAATTTGCATAAACGTCTGTGTACCATCAATTTTTCGATTTAGGCGTAGCGATTATTCTCAGTTGTAAGGTTTTAAATCAAAAAGATAATGTCGTGTTGGGGGATTTAGGGTTTGACAATAATTCCTCTGCAATTTCTAGTCCCCACCTATAAAATACCAATCTCTTCTTCCTTGTCAGTTTTGGATAAAAACGCTAACTGGATAATCTTTTTTTTTTTTTTTTTTTTTTTTTTTTTGACAAATTTTTACGACTGAAAGGACCAATTCTTTTTTTCCAGAGAGAGCGGAAAGCGGAAGGTTTTTGCACGCTTTTTCGTTAGTAAAGTAGTAAAACGGTGAATGTCTCTGTTTTTATGAACTTCCATTGGTTAAAAAGATAAAAAAATAGTTCCCAACAGAAATAAGAATCGATATTTTCTGCCTTTTTACGACTCCGATAAAATATTCATCTACCCGGTGAGGTGAAGGGATGAGGGGCAAATCAGGAAAATGCGTAAATGCGGTCGTTCTTTGAAACTTAAGGGAAGAGTTCGTTCCGGATGTTTTAGTCTTAGCGTGATCGAAATAAACGTCTAAATTTGAATATATGTTAGAGAAATATTAGAGAAAACGATCTGCACGAGCCCCATGATTAAGGTTAGTGATTAGGGTTGAAGTTAAGCCTCGTTCTTGAAGAATTAGGCTTAATATTAGGCGTCGTTCCTGAACAATTAGGGTTGAAATTAGGCGTCGTTCCTGAAGAATTAGGGTTGATATTAGTCGTCGTTCATGAAGAATTAGGGTTGAAATTAGGCGTCGTTCCTGAAGAATTAGGGTTGAAATTAGGCATCGTTCTGAAGAATTAGGGTTGAAATTAGGCATCGTTCCTGAAGAATTGGGTTGAAATTAGGCGTCGTTCCTGAAGAATTAGGGTTGAAATTAGGCGTCGTTCCTAAAGAATTAGGGTTGAAATTAGGCATCGTTCCTGAAGAATTAGGGTGAAATTAGGCGTCGTTCCTGAAGAATTAGGGTTGAAATTAGGCGTCGTTCCTGAAGAATTAGGGTTGAAATTAGGCGTCGTTCCTGAAGAATTAGGGTTGAAATTAGGCGTCGTTCCTGAAGAATTAGGGTTGAAATTAGGCGTCGTTCCTGAAGAATTAGGGTTGAAATTAGGCGTCGTTCCTGAAGAATTAGGGTTGAAATTAGGCGTCGTTCCTGAAGAATTGGGGTTGAAATTAGGCGTCGTTCCTGAAGAATTGGGGTTGAAATTAGGCGTGTTCCTGAAGAATTGGGGTTGAAATTAGGCGTCGTTCCTGAAGAATTGGGGTTGAAATTAGGTCTCGTTCCTGAAGAATTGGGGTTGAAATTAGGTCTCGTTCCTGAAGAATTGGGGTTGAAATTAAGTCTCGTTCCTGAAGAAATAAGGTTAAAATTATAGGCGTAGTTCCTGAAGAAATAAGGTTAAAATTATAGGCGTAGTTCCTGAAGAATTAGGGATGAAATTAAGCCTCGTTCCTGAAGAATCGGCTTAGCAATTAGCCTTAAGTGTAAATACTTTCTGCAGTGTTTAAGGTAGGGGTTAAAAGCGCAATGTATTTCCATAAAGGCAATAGGTTAGGCCTAATTTTAATTCATATAACCTTTTGTTTTCGTCGTGTTTATTAACAAGTAATCATTAACCGAGTGGTGTTTTTGGTTGATATGTGTTCATATTTGGTGGTGGTGATGGTGGCTTAACTATCTCTGAACGTTAATTGTCTTTTTTTAAATTAATTCTGGTGGCTTTAATATGAACTTTAATCTTTAACCTTTTTTTCCTATAATTCTTTTGCCTCCGAAACTTAATGGCTTTTTCGCCGCGAGTTTGATTTTTAATTATAAAATAATTAATAGAATTAAGATTTTTATTTAAAAAAAAAAAAACCTTTCTGCAAGTGGAAACTCAACCCCGAAAACTAATTAACCAATCAAATTATTCCTAAGCAAAAATATAACGATGATGGTGGATGGGATTTGGGTTAACGCTACCTTACACCTGCTAAAATGCATGTGCAAGACGCGGTTTACGACTTTTTACACATGTTCAAGGTCGATTTTTTTTCACATTACGAAAAACACGAATACGAGGTTACACAAACAAAATACACGTTAGAGACACGAAGATCTCCAATAATTTTACATAAACATAATCCTAAACATTCATTTTTAGATTATTAGGGTACAAGCTCGTTTCCCCCTACCTAGTAAAATTCGCTACGGAGAATATTAACAAATTATAATTAAGTTAATTTAATTCTACTTAGCGTGATTTAACTAGGAAAAGAAAAAATGTTTTCGTCGGGATTCTGTATTCCATTCTTCTGTCGTACTTACGCACATTTTTTCTTACTTCTGGCAATTGCACACGGTTGGTTTTTCTATCCAGTGAACCGTTTCTTCTACCTCTACGCAATGTGAAGTGGCGCTATAAGCTAACGACCTTATGACCCCTGAACCCACCCACCCTAAAATATGTTCGCTAGCTTTTAAATGTTTCAATGTTTTTTTATTTTTTTATTTAGTTCAATGTTGAAAATATTTATGTCGTAATGGTAAAAGAAAACCATTCAATTAATCGATATAGGCTGCGAGCTTGTTTTAAGTATTTGTTTTTAATTGTTTACTTATTTAATGTTGTTAATTATGTTTATATGCACGAATATTCGTATTCGTATAGTTGTAAAGTTTAGGGGTTATTTGAATTTAATTGAAATTAGATTTTCTATATTAATTATAGCTTGAAATAATGTTTTCTCTCTTTGTTTTCAAATTTCGTTTTTAGCTGTTAATTTTATATTAAAATGGGAGGTTTTGTGATACCGATTATTTTTAGTCAATTGTTATTAACTTTAACGCTTAATTCTAGTCATATTTAATTTACAATCATTAGAATTTAGCTTAAAACCGTTCGCAGCCTATTTGAATTATATTTTAATTAACAGGGAAATTATTTAATTGGCCGATTAGTTATATTTTTGGTTTTAATGGAAGAACATTGAGTCGCCGTTACTTTTTAAGACTCTTTCCGTAATCTGAACGCCGTTAAACAATTTTTCCCGCCCACCCAAACGACTATAGTTTTGCGCCCCGTAAGTTCCATCGTTGCTTGTCACTATTACGAATCCTACACCGCTAATATCACCTCGTTAACGTTTTCCCCTCGTGACTTATCCTTACTTTTGGCGCCAAAAATGTCCGATGATAACCGTCCTCGTTTCCCGCCAACCAGTTTGATAGGATGGTTGTTAAGCCTAATTCGGGCGAATAGAGACTGAGAGCCAAAGCTTAAAAGTTTAAGGATTCTATCTCTTCAATAATAAAAATGTCTGTTGTCCCCTTTCGTTACTACAGTTTTCGACGTTTGACCTTTGACATATCGAGCGGGGGAAATTTTATCTCGTAAACCGAATTAACTATATAGGTAGTATAACTTTTAACTAGCTCCCAAAACTGTACTAAATCACCCTCTTCTCTCTCTGTCTCTCTAATGGAAAGTATACGTAGGAAGTTGAACATTTTTGAAATGCCTGACTGCAGTTTTTAATCGAAACCTAACAGCTCTCTCTCTCTTTCCTATCGTAGTTTGAATTTGGATCTTATTAGTGAAAACTATTTCTTAGAATCTTTTTAAGTGTTAGATTTTGTAGAACTTAGCGTTAGTAGTCATCCTTTTAGACTTAGAGATGTCTATCTGTTGAGGCAATGAAAACGTTAACGAGAGTGTCTATTCATGTATCTGTATTGATGGTGTCGACGCGAAGGTGGTGGCAGTTCTTTCCATTTTGTTCATCATCTTGTCGACAATCGCTTTAACACTTAACACGCTGCCGCAACTGCAAGAGCGCGACAAGTTCGGCCAAATAGCCGATAACCACAATCTAGCGATGGTGGAAGCGGTCTGCATTACGTGGTTCACGCTAGAGTACTTGCTGCGTTTCATGTCGGCTCCGAACAAATGGAAGTTCTTCAAAGGTGGCTTGAACGTCATCGACTTGTTAGCCATTCTGCCGTATTTCGTCTCCTTGTTTTTGATCGAGTCGAACAAGCACACGGACTCGTTTCAAGACGTGCGTCGTGTGGTGCAAATCTTCAGGATCATGCGTATCCTGCGCATACTCAAGCTAGCGCGTCACTCGACGGGCTTGCAAAGCCTGGGCTTCACGTTGCGCAACAGCTACAAGGAGCTGGGACTCCTGATGTTGTTTCTGGCCATCGGTATCATGATCTTTTCGTCGTTGGCGTACTTCGCCGAGAAGGACGAAGAGGGCACCAAGTATACGAGCATCCCAGAAACGTTCTGGTGGGCAAGTATCACGATGACGACCGTGGGGTACGGTGATATTTACCCTACCACCGTTCTGGGCAAAGTGGTAGGCAGCGTCTGCTGCATTTGCGGCGTACTGGTCATTGCCCTACCCATCCCCATCATCGTTAACAATTTCGCCGAGTTCTATAAGAACCAAATGCGTCGCGAGAAAGCCATCAAGCGCAAAGAGGCCCTCGAAAAGGCCAAGCGCGAGGGCTCTATCGTCTCTTTCCACCACGTCAACCTGCGCGACGCCTTCGCCAAGAGCATGGACCTCATTGACGTCCTAGTCGAAACTGGACACAATGTAAGTATTCATCACCCATTCAGCTATGCTCCCTTACCCAAATTTCATATTGATTCTCTATGAAAAACGTTAGGGAAAATTGGGCCAACTATATACTAGCTTGGCCCACCCAAAACTCTTTGTAGACCAAGATAGAAAGTCATTAATTAGTTCGACTTCGTGAAACGCGTAGTAAAATCGTCCGCCACTCTAAATTTGCCATAAACGGAAACCTACTTTTTGGACGAAAAAAAAAATGTCAGCTTAGCTGTAGGGCACGATCTCTATATTCCAACGAAATTAGTGACCAGTCCAAAAATAGGACGGACATGGCACGAACCGAGCTAAGGCGGCTGAGGCCGGGCTAATCGCTTTTTAATGGATCAAAAATTAAGGTTTATATTTTCAGAGTTAACCTCATTTTTACACGAGTAATAAAATTTTGACTACTGTCTTCCGTCAACGTTTATAAATTATATATATTAAATTTTTACGTTTAATTATTTTACGTAAAATTAGAAATATTCATTAGTTAGAAAAATGTTTTTTTTTGTTCAAGATTTAAATTATTCTGCGAAGGAGGTGTTGAGTTTCTATACTCGTTTGATCTCCCTTGATCTTTTAAAAGACAATTTTTCACGAGCAAGGCGCCTTTAAAGATAAGAAAACTGAAGGCAAGAAGGATTATTATAGAGAACTTAGAGACGCCAATGGTTGTGTGTGTGTGTGTGTGTGTGTGTGTGTGTGTGTGTGTGTGTAGAGAGAGAGAGAGTTCTCTCAATTAATTTCTACCCTCGCCAAGTTTACGACGACTCAAGAATTTTGTATATCCTCGTTAATCATTCGTTTAAAAAGCGACTGCGAGCAAACCTCTCGCGAGATATCAAATAGAAGTATATAAGAATAGTATATAAGTATAGAAGAATATAAGTATATTTAAATACTACTTTACTCGAAGTAACTACTTTGAAGTATGACTTGAATTTAATCAAAATTTTCTAGACAAAAGCTATTATAAATCTTGCACTCTAAAGTCTCGTGAATTATTTTCTCGAGGATTCGAATTCAATTCTTGTGAATTTTTTAAGAATTCTCACTCAACTCTCGCGAGTTTTTTTAGAAATCGCACTGGAGTCGCGTGAATTTATCTTATTTTATGGAATTCGCACCAGAGTCGCGTGAATTAATCTTATTGTTATAGAATTCTCACTAGAGTCGCGTGTGCCAATCTTATTTTATAGAAATCGCACTCGAGTCTCGTGTATTAATCTTATTTTATGGAATTCGCAATAGTCGCGTGAATTAATCTTATTTTAAGGAATTCGCACTAGTCGTGTGAATTCTTGGGAATTCCGATTTCGACGTCGAAGTAATACGAATTAGTTCCTTGGCTAATTGTTTAATTTTGATTGGTGTAGGTTGACGCTCAAAGTCTGGGTGGCGAGTCGGCCCGTATTCAAACGGGGGCCGGTTGCTTTAAGAGTTTCGACCACGGCATGGCTGGCGGGTGTGTCAAGAGACGGAAGGATTCGCAGGCTCAATCGCTGCCACCCGGGGTCATTAACCCCAGCTCCAACAACCTGCTGGAAATGGCGGGCATGGGGGGACCGGAACAAGGAAACCCTCTATGTCAAGGGCACAATCCCGCCTCGCAGGCCAGAGGCATTGGGGCTGCTGACCCCGAAGGAATGAACCCCCTTAGTTGCAACATCTCTAATCATCTACAAGGGTTCCATTCTCAGGTAAACCTACCAACAATTCGACTTGTCATCGTTACTTAAGTCCATAGAAATTTTAGTGTAGCTCAGTAGGTTATAGGACCTGTTTCCCTTAAACCAACCTTAATGGTAGATTTCAGAAGCGATTGTATTTGTATATTTAGAAAGTTCCTCCGGAACTTAACAGTCTTAACTGGTGAAAGCGTCGTCTATTCATTCCTTATATCAAAGGCAAATGGAAATACAAGAAAGTGAGGTATTGGCAAAGCCGGATGCCCACTGAGGAATTTTAACTCGGTTCAAGCTCGTGCGTCCATTGAAATACATGGGCGCAGGCGTGCAAATTTTTCAGTGGGCATCCGGCTTAAGGAGAGCGTAGGCTACAATCTAGTTATTCACGTTTCCCATGAGCTAAAGAAAAATATTGCGAATACTAGCGAGAATCGTAAACATCATACTGGGCACTTTCATTTTTTATATTTGCCTTTGACTATATTGATTCGCGTAAATCTCTCTTTATTAAGTGAAGGAAAAGTATAGGGTCAAAATAGCTCGTGCATGAAAAAAAATCACGATTAATTACTATTATTATTAAGTT
This sequence comes from Phalangium opilio, assembly GCF_054372755.1. NCBI lineage: Eukaryota > Metazoa > Arthropoda > Arachnida > Opiliones > Phalangiidae > Phalangium > Phalangium opilio. The sequence continues at coordinate 4,146,992 of NW_028324170.1, forward strand.
CACTCTAATTAAGATTTAAAATATTTTCTTGATTGAACTTAAAACAACCTTGAATCCAAAAATATCTTCGAATCAAATATTCACGTTGCATGTCGTCCATCAAGTCGATACGTTAACGAACGAAATGCAATCAAATCTATCAGCACTAATACAAATTACTAAACTTGTACTTCAAAAACACTCTAAATACTATCCACCTAAAATTAACACTAAACTACATTGAACGCTTATTACTTACTGGCTATCGCACCACCGTGAAATTTTATTACCAATCTTAAAAACAAAATAGATTCGTTTAAAATTAAATCGTCGATTTCACACTAGTTTTAATGAATGAATTAATTAATTTGAGGTGTTATTTATGTCCATATGGTTTAATTTTGAAAGAAAAGATTTGAGTCATAGCGGAAAATGTACGGGGTACGACTGAAGAACATGGGGCCAGGGGTTATGGGTATTTTTTAAGTTTAAAATGTTCTGTGAAATCAAGAAGTGATATCTAGTTTATTAGGGAGAAGGTATAAATTCGCCACCACATTTCCAGCTTTATCTCCAGTCCAAACATAGGTCCGGAGTTAATCCCCGCCTCTAAATTTCAACCAGCATCTCATCGGTTCTTGAAAACTCACGTCAGCGCGACGCGAATAACGAAAATAACGAAAATTACGTATTTTCCGACTGAGGAGAGGCGAAATAGCCCATCCTTCTTATACGTCCCCCCCTTGTATTTTGAAAGGGGGATGGGACTATGGCGCGCGAATACTTAGCCATCTTATACCTTCTCCCTAATAAACTAGATATCACTTCTTGATGAAATTTTGTAGTAAGGGCCAAAATAACTAAAAGTGAGAGAGGGGAAGGAAGTTGAAATTTAGCTATTTTAGATTTCCATAAATCCACTTTCAAAGTAAAAATTGGTTATATTGGAAATTACGAATCCACCCTAATTAAGTTTGAGTAAGATACACCGTTGATGAAGCTGGAGGATGGTTCAATTTATACGCGTCATTTTAATTTTTAAAACTCCCATCCTTTTTTGGTATTGGAACCAATGGCTCTAGGGTATATACGATCTAGAATAATTTATGAAATGCCAGAGAAAATAAGAAACGCGCGTAGGGTATTGAGTCAAGTGGAGGAAGGAAAGAAATAATCAATACTGACCGACCTCGACGGTGGTCAACCGAGGGGGACCTGACTATCGATCTGCCCTAACTTAACCGTCTCCCCATTCTTCCTAACTGAATAGACCATTCCTGGAATTATTGTAGAAGAGAAACCAACGCGCACAGGCGGAGGGGCACTCTTCAAACTCGCTAAGAGGCAACGCCAGATGGAGCCAGATTTCAATACTCGCTGTTGGCTAACCAACTCGCGCTGCCTCTTGCGATGCTTCTCGAAGCACCCCTACGCCCTGTAAAGTTCTCTTCACCCGTGTCATTAATGGAATGGTCTATAAATCCTATTTTGTTCCGAGAAATTGTCCAATTTTATTTTATTTACTCCTACCCGATATGCCGTGACCCTAAATAAATTTATTTCAGAGGGGAAAGCTACTCCATTAATATTTAGCACGATACTGAAATATAACTGAATTCCGTCGAATTTTAAGTGACTACCCCCTTGTTTTCGCATACTGTACCGTCAAAAACCCTCGTATTTATTATTATTTACGTTTGACAAAAAAGGTGACCCTTGCAGAGGGTTTTATTTTAGATTTTCACGCATTTCTACATTTTCTACGTGAACGCGTACATCTGTAAACAAATGCCTGTCTACACAATCACGCGACAAAGGTCAATTGCTCACGATTGGAAAAGAATACAAACTATTACTATATACCTTTTTCAATTTCTTCTTCTTCTCAATTTTAAAATTTCTTTCTGACTTGGCTCTATTGCTTTGCGTTTCTGAAAGAACTATTTTCTTCGCATTTTAAATTGTCTTGATGGCATGGCATGCTGATGGTTTATCTTGACTCTTTTTTCTATCATTACTTTCTAAGTAACGTAACCGCAATAAGTATGACATTGAATGAAATATGTAAATTAATTTGTGTTTACGAGTAAAACATGATTTTAGTCGGCTAAGTTCTATATTCTGTGTCATTTAAAACTACTGGCTTTAGTGAAGTTCTAGAAGCGTAAATTTATATGTTATGTTCTATAAGTACGAAACCTATATTTAGTAATGCTAGAGACTTACTGAGAGCTAGTTCGAGAACGACAACCGAGAATTGACTACACTCGGTTTTGCAGTTCATCTTCCTATTTACTAAGCCTTTGACAGCGCCTAAGCAGGCGTCGCTTTAAAAGAATATATGAAATACGTCACTTCATGACATGCTTCTCAGTAACCAGTGACAAACTTATGGAACACATCTTATGAACTTATGCTATAAATACACAGCCCCTGTAAGAGGATGAGGCTAGTGAGTAAGGTGCTAGTATCGTGGAAGTTGCCATGAACTAGGTTGCGCATCCGTGTGGACCAAACCCTATTTATCATACTTATTGTTAGTATGTTACTTTTAGTCTCTTCAATTTTAACTTAAAATTAACAAATATTAAACAAAAAAGTAAATAAAATAATAAGTGTTTGTGAAATTGTAACAGACTAACGAATTTTAAAATAATTTATAATGTAGTTACAATGATTTATCGACGACGTTTTTTGAGCTTTTGGTAACATTTTTCCTAAACCTAATTACTATTCCGACTTCTAAGCCTATTTTCAGGATTTAAAGAAAGACTTTAATTAGCCCACTTTACTATTTCTGCTATTTTTAGTCTAGTATCGTAGATTGTTAGAATAGCATGAAAATTTGAAATTGGTTATTTCTTTTTTTATAAAATATTTGGCCGTTGCGAGAAATGAATATAGTCAGGAGTATATGAACAAAGAGTGTGAAACATACTGAGTTTCTCACTCCTATTAAATGTACTCTTGCTATAATTAATTAATTTGGCATTGAAAATGTAGATTAATATGATTTAAGCCAATTTAAATTTTAGTTGGACTTAGTAGTGTGTTTGTGTGTGAAAATACTTCGTAGATGTTCTTAAGTAATGCCGTTTTATCTACTTATCTTTATTTTTCTTTCAAATTCTTCCATTGTTGTGTGTGTGCGTTTTCTCTCTCTCTATCTCTCTGTCTGTCTCCTTATTGGTTGGTTTCACTCGTATCCAATTCCTTTGTTATCTCTATCCAATGGAAACCAAGAACCCGCAGGAGAGTTCTAGTCAACCAACCAGCGACCCGGACGTCTCAACACAACCCAACGAAGAAGTTCCTAAATAGACCTTTCTTCAAACAAAAAAAAACTTTAACGACATCGAGGTATTGAAATTAAGAGTATTTAAGTATCTCGTGACACGGTACAGTATGCGACGTAATCTAAGGTTCATCGAGTTTTGGGTTGGAAAGGTTTAGGTTTTGATTGGGGGAAGGGTTTAAAGGTGGGCCTAACGGCTTTGGTCGGGATGGCCATTTTGCAGGAAGTGCGTGATTTCATCGACCAAGACGTATCTAGCCAAAGTGGCGGTGATATTCGTGCCAATATTGAAATGAAAACAATCAATCGCTGGGACGTGGGAAGTATAGAAAGTTCGGACACTTACGCCAGTTGCAATACTCACATCTTCGCCTCTCAAGGCGATCTCACCTACGACGACTCGGCCTACAACAACACCTATTACAACCATAACAACAATAACAACAATAATCAGCACCAAGCCCCCAGAAACAACGTCATCAATAACAATAATAACAATAATCGTAACAATAGTAATTTGTACGTCAACCCGCTGGACGAGCGACAACAACAACACCCTTTCGTCAACGTCCCATTATCGCCCCCGCCCATCTCCACGCCTCCTCGTTACGCCCCTTTAGCCAGCGCCAATGGATCCCCCTTACACGCGCGGAACGCCCCCAAACAAACTCTCAGTCGCGCCTCTTCCATTGACAGCGTCGTCAACGACGACGAAAAGGTCGCTAATGACGTAGGCGTTCCCCCTACCCCAGAAGCCAAAGCGCGGGCGACGCCGCAGACGTTTAGCCCATCCCCTTGGAAACCTCGTTTCCTACAAGGAATACGTTCCAAGTCCCGTTTCGACGATTCAACAGCCAATCAGAAAAGCAGTCAACAATCCTCCCTGGATTCGTTGGGCGCCTCGCCGGCGAGGACGGCTACCGACATCGTCCCAAATCCTGCCACCAAACCTAGGATAGGAATCAAGGGTCCATTCCCCAATATCGGTAAGTCTGTCGCGTATTACATCCGAATCTTTTAATTTCAATCATTAATTAGCATTAATTAGATGTTGGTTCGTTGACAGTTTCCTTGTTGACGAAAAGCGGGAGTAAAAGTTCCTTACACAACGAGCCGACGACGAACGCCGATGGATCTCCTCGGGTCAACCTAAGCCCCGAAACTGGAAAGAAAAAGTCCATCTTAAAGAAAGGAGAAAGTTACCGGGAAGAAACGGAGAAATTAATAGCGGACATCGCCACCGACGATAAGATTCAACCGGGTGACTCTTCCTTGCAGCCTGCCACTGGTACGTTTTTCTTACTCGTGCTGATATTTAAATCGAAACTGATACAAAGTTTCGTATTTTAGTCATCGGTCGCGTCAGTCCAATTACAATCCATTCCCAGCCTTCGCCGTTAGTCTCGGCCTCTCCAATCATAGGAGCCCGTCAACCGTTAAAAGCCATAGGTCCCAAAACGGGTCCCAAACCACAAGCTCAGCCTATTAAATTTGTCGGATTGGAGCAACCCCGACCTTCGACCCCCGCCCTTTCGCGTCGGAGTCCCGTTTTCGGTTCCAGCGCCACTGAACCGGGAAAGTCCGTGGGTAGCGCCTTGGCTCAAATGGTCGGGTTCGCCTCGGCGCTTCAGCGGGCCTCTAGTCCTCAACCTCCCGTTGGAAACTTAATCGAGATGACGGCCGTTTCCCCCGAGAAGGTCACCACGGAACATCAACGACCTTTGACGCGCGGTTACGCTCGTGACGAATCGAGCGAAACGTCTAGTTCGACCAAATCACGCGCCAATGTCAAGTGCGTGAACGCCACGTGCTCCTACAATCGGGTCGCCCACGAATCGGGGTGCGGAACGACTTTCGTCTGCTTGTGCGGGGAGCGAATGGAATTAGATAGCCAATCGTCGGCCCCCGTCGTTCGACCCAGTGATTTCGGCAATAAAGAAAGGGAACTGTCCTCGCGTGAGGACGAGGACGGCAAAGATTCGCCTTCACCTACTGAGGAAACAAAACTACTCGCCGCCGAGAATACGGAACCGACGCGACAAGAAACCAAAGACGTCGCGTCCATCTTGACTTAAAAGGTAAGAGTGACGTCATAATTAAGTGTACAAAGTGTGAAACTTAACCGCCAACTGCCCCGAGGAAAGAGAATTCAAAACGGTGCCATTTTGTTTTTCTTTCGGGAATCTCGAGACTCCGAAATGGTTGACCTTTAACCCGGGAATAACATAATATAAAATAATATAAATTGAAAAACTAATTCATAAATTAAATGGAAATATTAAAATTTCAATCGTGATCCTCATTTTTTAATTTTTTTTAATTATAAATTTAACCATAAAACACGTTGGCAGCTATACGTTAATAAAAAGAATAAAATAAACATGCAGGGGTTTATTAAAAACACTCGTTATAAAACTGTTGTATAAATTTATAGCTGTGCTGTGGTAAGGTACAGTGATATTTATCTATCAACTTTTGCGCGACCAAAGAAACAACGATTTTCAAAGCTAAAAAATGTTACAGTTACAGTTAGACGCGTTTATTTGGAACTGAGACTTTTGGTCTTAAAAGTTTAAACAAGCTCAATTATTTCAAAGAATTGTTAAAAACCCTTCCCCCGGCTAAAAAAGGATTATAGATTTCATAGAAACCCTTAAAAACTAATTAATAATAAGGATTTGGTGATATTAAGTCCTTAAAATATGGCGTTTCTAATTTTCGTACAAGCTAAGGCTTAGGTTTATTTAAAACTAATAGAAGACATTTTTCACCGAATTCTTCATTGATGATGAAATTTGAGGTTAAGAAAAATCACGTTAGGCCTAAAAATAATCGTACTTAATGTTTAGAATGAAATTAGGCTTAATATTTCATCAAAAAAATGACTCGTCATGTAATGTCGTCTGCTAATGGCAAGGCTTAGCTTATTAGTCTCAACGGCTTCAAATCTTGAAGAAATAAAATGAAAAATCAACGTTTAATATTTCGATACCTCCCCTTACCCCTCTTCATGCTTCAAATTAAATTTCAAAATCAAAGATTATTGTTATTTATTAATATTTATTTAATTATTGCCAACCTCCAGTCACGAGAAGATAATTTATTTTTATATCATGAAAGAAATTAAATTTAACTATTTCTATGAATTTATTTTCAATTAATTCCCAGAGTGATGTTTCTAAGGAGAAGGTTTAAAAATAGAGGCGCGAAAATTTTGCAAAGTGGCCTACCCGTTAAGTGACGTCATGATGTATTTTAACCTATCGCACCCCTTTCTTCAATTTTTTTTTATTCGTATTCCAAAGATATTTTAAAATTAAAAGTTATATGTGTTCCAATATTAAATTTAGTTAAGTTGATTAAAAATAAATTATCGAGCTTTAAAATCATGGGAATAGTTTGATTTGTATGATTATTTTTTATAAATTTTATAAACAAAAACAATTATTGAGTTTGAACAATTTTTGCTACGAATTTTTGCTCACTGTTTAATTAAATTAAGTTTAATTCTATTCCAGGTTATTATTACAATCAATATAATAAATATTTTTTGAGTGCCTGAATTTATATATATATATATAAAAATAAACATAATGCTCACTGTGGAAGAGAGATAAACATACAAACAAACAAACATTCAACCTGCACAATAATCATATTTATTAATTTGTTACTATATTTCATAATATTCGTAAAAATATTACAATTTTTTTTTATTCAAACGTTTTCTTCCGGTAAAAATTGTGATCCCAATTTCTTAAATAATTGGATTTTGTTCAATTGGTAAAAAAATTAAAAATAAGCCATTAATAAATAAGCTTGTAAAAAAAAAACTAATCACATGGTTAAAAATAATTAACTTTTTGCCACAAAAATGCCCTCCAATTTTAAATAATTAGGTTTAAAAATTGATTTAAAAATAATCTAGAAACCAAATAAATTAATTATAATATTGATATTAATCCGAAATTTCAAATTAAAATTGATTATAAATGGTTAATTAATACGCTACCAAAATAGTTCATGGAACGAATTTGTATGAATGAAAAGAAATTAGTATATTCAGGGACATAAATCAAATTTGTTCTCAAATATTGTTTATAGATAAATATAAGTTTAATAGCAATTATTAAAAATGTTAATTGAGGAAGGGGGTGCGACTGGAATGTAATTAAAATAATTAATAATTAAATAGAAAAATAAAATCGCGAAGAATGTATTTGAATATATTTTGGTGGCGTATTATTCCTTTAAAATCAATATAAAAAGTAAATATTTAAAATTTGTCAAATCGTAGGGAAAAATATAGATTGAAAATTAAAAACTAATTAAAAAAAGATCCCCCAAAAATTATAGTAAAAAAAAAAATTACACTTTTTTCGTAAACTTTTTAATTTAAAAAAGAAAAAAAAAATAGATCATTGTAGATAAAAATTAATAAAATTATTATAGATAAACAAACATGAAAAATAGCGTAAGTATTGTATAAAAAATCTAAAAAATATAATGTGACTAAACATATAAATATAAAAAAAATCATCCTTAACTAAAAGAATTAAAAACAGGCATTGTAAAAATAATTACGCAAAATTATTATTAATAATTATTTGTTTACGTTAATCTTTAAAATTTTAATTTAAATTCCAAAAATTAAAAATTACATACTAAAAGGTTAAATAAATTTAATAATGGTTCATTAAAAATTTTAATTAAATTGTACATAAATTAAAAAGTAAATATATATATATGAAAGTTGTACCTATGATAATTATATTTACCTTTTTAGAAAAGAAAAGAAACAAATTTTTATTTACGTTTTCGCCATATTTTGTAAGAAAATTATTATAAAATTAGTAGCGGACGGACGAATGAAACAATAGTGAAAGAAATTATGGATAAAAAGGGGGTCGAAAGATATATGCATTATTGTGAAATAAAATTACCAAAAAAAAAACCAAAAATTTTATAGAACACTTTCTTATCAAAACAAATTATGAAAAAAAAAATTAACCAAAAAAATAATAAAACGTTGTGTAGGACATTTGTTGGTGCTTCAAAGGCGAGAACTAATATTTTGGCTTGGTCAAAAAATAAATTAAAAAAAAAGTATAACAAAAAACAAAAAAAAAAACAGAAAAGCTCAAAAAAAAAATTTAATTAAATTAAAATGTTCTTTTCTAATATTGACAGACAAACAAAAATATAAGTAAACTCCCCGCCCCCAAAACTATGTAACAATGTTTTTAATTACAATTTCATTATTTTAAATGGGGGAAAATAATTATTTAAAAGCAAGATTAATACCGACAACATTTTTCTGAGAAAAATAATTCCACAGTCACATCCCTGAAAAAAAAAGAATACTTTGCAATTTCATTATATGTATATTGTAATACTATTAAAAATATCTAGTCTTCGCAAAGAAGTTACTAAAAATATATTACAGCTTGGTAATTTGAAAGACAAAGGCTTAACGTATTGTTTTGGTCACGAGGCACTACGGTAGCGTCGTCTGCTAAGAATTAATTGTTCAAACTGAAAAGGTACATCGTCGAGCTTCCACAACTTGGACAAGTAAGTTTTAAAGCGAAAATCAAAGAGATTCATCGAAATAGAGTCATATTAACCTTTTTTTCCGGATACGTAAGAAATGGTAAGTGAAGAAATTTGAAATATACTGATTTAATTTTATCCAAGGCTTAGGTAGTAAAACAAACTCCAAAGTTCTTAAGCCTAATTGTCAGTTTGAGTCGGGTCAACTTTGCTGTCAGTTAGGCTTAAGTAATGATAACTTGTTAAAGGAAATTCTTTAATCATAGGCTTACAATTAAATTAATTAAACGAAACTAGAGAAATGTAGATTTGTAAATAAATTTTATTTATCAGCTAGATTAATTTGTAGTTCCATTACACCTATTTACAATGGAATGCAAAATGTTTCGCATCGCAATTTCAAATGTTCTTAAAACACTGGTATGGTAGACAAATTATAAGGAATTCTTTTTTTTTTTTATATTTACACAAAAACGTCAGAAAAAAATGTCATGCCCTTGTTTGATTTATACACTACCAAATCTATTATACAAATGAACAGAATAATTTTTTTTTAACATTACAATTGTTCTAATGTTAAAAAATTTTAAACAGAAACTTAAATTCAATACGTAATAATTAATAATTAACAATTAAAGTCACAGAAAAGAAAAATAACTTAAAAATTAATTTTCAACTACTTGATTTAGAAAATTCGCGTCACTAAGTATTGCTCAAAGTTTTTTTTATTTAGATGTAATTCTCGCGCCATTTTTTAATTTCTTCGTTAACTACTTCTGGCCAAGGTAGTTAGTTAGTTAATTATTTAAAGTACGTTATCCATGAAAAATACTTATTTCATAAATAATTTAAATAATATTTAATTGCATTTAAGGAATATCTTTCTTAATTAAGTTGCATGAAGAGCTAATTTCACTTTATCGGGCCAATTATATTTTTGTTTTTATTTCCAAATGAAATATTTATATTTTATAAGTTGTCTAAAAAGCTGGGGGCAATCAATAAATAACGAATGTCTGAAGCTTTTAGTTTTAATCAAAGACTAATTTGATCTTAGGTCAGACACTTTCATCTGAAATTTTCAAACAAACAAACAAATTAATTAATTAATTATACTATTATTAAACGTGATAATCTTACCATGATACCACCATTTTGTTTTCTTGGGATTTTTACTACAAGTCTTGACGTATAAAGAGTTATCGGGAGGTCGTTTCTATAAAATGTGTTTCAAAGCATTAATGAAAGAAGTTACCATGGTTGGTGTGAAAGTTCTTACTTTTTCTTTACAACTGGACAGCATGGACACTATACTAAGGCAAACGGATTGAACAGAGAGAGCGGGAGACCAATCTTCCGTTAAAATAGATAGGCAAATATGGCCATTGCTATAAACATGAGGATGTACGGGGATATTTGGTCCTATGAATGTAACTTCTGGTGAATCAAAAGGATATTTCGGCGTAAATTTGAAAAGCAATTGGAACTTCTCTCCTTCGTACAATGTTCCAGATGCCCCTTCCATATCTACAATCCATCTAACGAAAATGTTATTTAATAGTATATTCCATAGGTCAGGGTTAACACTTAAGGGTTCCAAAAGTAACTTACTGCGTAAGATTAGGGCCAATATTTGCAGGATTTACGCTAACTCCAGGTGGGGGCTCTTTTTGGATGGATAATAGTTCCTTTTGCAATCGTTTCTGCTCATTATAAAGAAGAGAAGGGCTTAAACATTAACAAAAGTAGGCCAAATAGACTAATTTCATAAGTTCTAATGTTAATGTCAACAAAGGCTTAAGTTAAAAAAGACTTTTCTCCAACCAATTTAATAGTCAAAATTAGTAGTTATCTAAAATATAGTTAATTGCATTTAAAACTTGATATATATTTAATTCACGGCTAAATTATTTGGTAATTAAATTTTGGCATAGTTTCTGAACGATCTTGTATTCACAAAAATAGAAATATTTTCACCTGCATCGAGGCCATTTTGATTTTTTTATAGAAATAGAAGTGCCATTCAGGGTTGGAAATAAGAAAGGTTTACAAGTCCAAAACTACTTTATTAATTGCTCTGACCAGTTTATTTATTCCAAAACTTAGGGTCACTGGTCCCAAGGACCACCTAATTAATTGGAAAAATAGACGGTGGGACCAGTTTATTAATTCCGGGTTCCTTAAAGAATTTTTCTAGCTCACTTATTTTCTACCAATTCTACTCCTATGTAGTTAGTACTCCTTGGCTACAACTTCCCTACTAAAGCATAGTTCACTCGATCACGCGCAACACGACGCTAGCTGCTCGCGCTATAGAGTAATTTCTTTCCCATATACGGCAACGTCATAACCCTCTATCTCTTACCTTAGTGATATCCCCCCTCCCCTTCCCTTCCGGGGGCAAATAGTATTCTCTAGTACAAAGTTGCCCCTAACGTAGGGGATACACAGTTCACTCCCCCTCTCAACCGAAATTACTCTATAGAAGCCCGTTCAAAGAATTCGATTTACATTACATCATAAGTTTATAAGATATGTTCCATATGAACATATCTTATAAACTTATGATTACATGTTTAAGCACAACTTTTGAAGATTATTCAAAGGAACCCAAAATTAACATTAAGTTCTATGGGAGGAGGTAGCTTTTTTGGCCAGATCCTTTGTCCTATACATCCGAATAACATGAAATTTTAATGAGATGTGTGTTTTGGCGTGTTTTATTATGCTAAAGAGGGTCCAAGCTTCTAGAGTGGATAGTTTTTCTTATAAAAATTATTTTCCAAAGTCAAAATGATGACTTCAGTGCTAAGACTGAATATATCTTCGGATGATCGGATCTACTGGTCCCAATGTCCGAAAATTTTAATGAGAGGTGTGTTACAATCTATTCTATTATACTAAAAAGGATTCAAGGTTTTAGAATGAATAAATTTTTAATAAAAATTAATTTCTAACGTCAAAATTATAAATTCAGTATTTAATCCACAATATCGTTGGATTAAATGGTCCAGTAGCGTCGCTAGGGTTTGAAATTGGGGGGGGGGGCTAAATTTGGGCAAACTAGTTATTATAAGAACTTAATAAAAAATTGCATAATGGGGTCATGGGATAATGTGTAGACCTTTAAAACTATCCGTAAATTTGTGTCAAGTTGTCAACTTGAAATTAATCGTATTTTAAAGATATACGGAACCAATTGGCCATATGTCTAATCAGCGCCACTAGCGGATGGTCTGAAAACTACTCCCATAGAGTCTAGGTATATTTAAGCGGGTTTGCAGAATTTCCACCAAGTGGCTCGAACGCCGCGCCATCTGACGGAAATTCTGCAAACCCGCTTAAATATACCTAGACTCTATGGGAGTAGTTTTCAGACCATCCGCTAGTGGCGCTGATTAGACATATGGCCAATTATGAAGGATTTTCCCTCGTTTTAATATTATATTTAGTTTTGGTTAGCTTTTAGTCCACACTAATGGGACTCCCTTCGAAAGAACAGGAAACATACTTGTCTCCACCTTTGTTTTTCTCTTCAAAATTTTATATTGAAATTCATCTCTGCAGAGATGAAACTTAACGAATCTATCATTATAATTTTTTATATATTGCTACAGAATTTTAGGTTGCTAACAGCAATTTTTTGGTAGGGTTTACGGATTATTTTGGGGGGGCTAAGTTTGGAATTTGGGGGGGCTAGAGACGCCACTGAAATGGTCCAAATGTCCTGAAATGAGAGGTGTGCCACAATATATTCTATTCTATTAAAAAGATTCAAGCATTTAGAGTCGATAGATTTTTTTTTAATAAAAGTTAATTTCCAATGTCAAAATTGAAAATTCAGTATTCAATCCACAATATCTTTGGATCTAATGGTCCAAATGTAATGAAACTAATGAGAGGTGTGTTACAATATATTGTCTCAGAAGTATATAATACTTCTCTTCGAGAATTTTAAAATATACTTTATTTATTTATTTATTGAAATGAATGACTGCCCGCAAAGTCAACAATGTGACGCGTAAATGGGCATCGTACATAGTTACAATAGACCTTTTCGCAAATTTATGCGCGCATGCGCTTGTCGTGCGCCGTGGATAAAATAGCAGACGACGCCATCGGCCTACGGAGAAATAGCTGGGACTGTAGGTAACGGAGTGAATTTGAAGCTAAACTATGATAAACTCAAAATATTGGAACTTAAATAAGTTTGTAAAAATATGGGAATTATATTTAAATCCTACTGTAGAGAACACATGCACATTGAAGCTTAAAAAATTATAATATCGAAAATATTTCCCTTAATGACCAAGGCTTAGTGTCGGCTTCATAAATAATGTCGGTATCCAAGCAGGGCCGGGCAAAACCACGAGAGCGACCCCTCAAAAAAAGAGCGCTTTCCCCGCGAGGGCCGCCGATTCCCGACCGGGGTCCGATACCCACTAACGAAATGCATGTTATCTCCGTCTTTGGTGTTCCAACATTTTCGTTTTATAACTCGTTCTCCTTTTCACAACAATTCTGTGAAATTTAATTTCCACTGTTTTACCATCCCTCTTTACTTTATACGACTGATTCTTGCATCCCACCCACTACCACAACACAGCATCCAGGCATAGTGCAAAGGCTTAAGAATCATATGAAAAAAAAATAATTGAACAATGCTACAAAATTGAACTAAAAAACCACTGGCTTAAATGAATTTTATTCCACTTTTTCTCCAAATTTCTAAGAAAAAAAATCAAGAAAATGTGTCGAAAATGATCAGATTTAATGGCAAAGTTGATGCCTCTAAAATAATGAGGAAATACGCGGAGGCTAAGACCGTAGTCTGCTATTTTATCCACGTTGTTACTAACACGCATGCGCCTCGCATTTTCCCCCACTTTTACCCTCCGACATGCGAAAAGGGCTATTGTCAAGGAGAAAAAAAAATTGGGGGTAAATGTAAAAATAAGAAAAAATTAACACGCAAGTAATCAAGAGCAATAAATACAATAGCATAGGGCACAAAATAACAGAACACGAGATTAAGGCAGACCATGTTTAAAATTATTTTAGGAATTAATATCAGTTATATTTATTTAATTATTTAAGATAAACTTCTTTCTATGTAATGACACAAGTGAGAGTTTATATAGAACGAGTAATGAAGATTGCATCTGAATCGAAACACGACACGCATATAAAGTTAATATAAAGCCAGTAGGATGATAAGATCTCTTACAAAACGATAACATTTTCTTTTTGCAGAATATTAAATGGAAATATTTTAAATATTTTTTTCGATTTACATATTCTCAACCCTGCATAAGCTTTCAGTAATAATACTTCTCAAGTAAGAAAAAGTACATTAAAGTATTTTTAGCCACATCGTATGACGTACATCTACGGTGAGGCTCTTAGATTGACCTGCCCTGTTGTTGTTGTCCCCGTCGTCGTCCCCGTCGTGCCAGTATCAGGGAGGAGCAATGTAGGACAACATTCCTCCTCCCTGCCAGTATACCCACCTTTGGCTGTATAAAAGTTTTCGTTAGTCGTTGAAGGGAAAGTGAAAGGGAGAGAATTGTGGTGAGGTGAAATTTTTCGTTCGTCTACTTATGAAGGGAAGCTATATATATACTCTCCCTTTAAAATTCGTCTCACCCGTCGTCGCCGTTCACAATACGATTTCACGCTTTCAATACCGCTCCCCTATTTCAACATTGAAAGAAATCGAGGGGAATTTATATAATCTAGGCAAGGAAAATATATGCTGATGTTATTTTTGGAATGGTCTTAAGTCACCGGGATATTACAATTATTGAGTGTTTTACCGAATTCTTTAAGACTCGATGTATGCGTAGGCATAAGTTGTAAATTAAAAGTTTCTGAACGTGTATTAATTGAACGTTAAGTACGTAATCATTTTAGCACTGTTAAAGGTAACTTGATCATCGAGGGGATAATCACTAAAACTTTCTGTTATTCTATTAAGGGTTACTACTTGTGTGTAATCAGTTTAGCAATGTTAAGGGTAGCGCATCGAGGGACTACTAACTCTAGTTTTCTCTTGGCGTCGAACTATTACAATTATAACATAAGTAATTTTATTGAATAAGGATTACTGGTAATCATTTTAGCACAGTTAAAAGTAGCGCATCGAGGGGTTATTCACGTAAATTTTATGTACGATGTGGCTACTATTATGAGCCCAGCCCTTGGCCCATCTTGTTTAACTTTTGTTTATTAGAAATTTTGTTTAATCAAATCTTTCGTGTTCAAGCATTATTATTTGCCGGTTCAAGCAAATTAATGAATATTTCTGTTTAGTTCTATCTGACTGACAAACTGACTGATAATCAACGCCCAGTCCAAACTGCTTGCCCTAGAAGGCTGAAAATTTGCAGGAACGTTACTCATAAGTAGTAGGCGCGTACCAAGAAAGATTTTTCCAATCCGCCGCCATCTTAATAAATGGCGCCCCGAAATATAAAAAATCTTCTCTATGCAACAAAGTCCGCGCGTTTCAACCGATTTCGCAAATATTTAGTACTCTGGTTTCCTTTGACCTATAGACGGGCTGAATGGTCTTTTGGTTTCGATTTGTTGCCATCTTTTTAAATGGCGGCCAGTAATTTAAAAACCCTTCTTTATGGAATAATGTCCGCGTGAAAAGTAATAAAAATGTCCCGACGGGCTGACGGGCAACGCCGAGTGCCTTCGCTCCTAGGGTGCTACAAAAATATTAGTCATCAGTAAAATCTACCCATTCTTTATATCATTTTGATGGAAGTTCTTATTACACGCGAGCGACGCCGCGGGTAACAGCTAGTTTATTATAATTACAGATGTTCGGTATTGATTCAAACGTTCCTGGCAATTCCGGCGTTACTCTATTCCTTGCCGCCATATTGGTATTTCTTTCTAAGCTATAAATGTTTATGTTTTGAGGCATACCAAGTACAATATACGAGGGGTCCGACTATACCAAAAAAAAGCGTACGGAATTTCGGGATTTATTCTTGATTTCGCCTAAGATTTCGGAATTTCCTCTTTGATTTCGTAATTTATTGATTACTTCAAAGATATCGCGAGAAGCGTGCGGGATTTCGTGTAAATGTCGGACCCCTCGACAATGTATAATTTAATAGTGAGATTGAAGTAGTTTATAGTGTCACCGAGGGGCTAAACACTCGCGCATTCTGGCCTCAGTGTAGAAAAGCGCTACGGACTGAAACAATGGTTGGGTAGTTATTTTTGTTTATTAATTGGTCTTAGTTCCGAGGTAATTATTTAGCAACTCTGGGTTATCTAAACAAATAATTTAATACGAAGTTATAACAAGACGACCCAAGGGCTGGGCTCGTAAGAGTAGTCTCATCGTACCGTACTTCGACGCGCATCTTTAACAGTGGTAAAACATGGTACCTGTAAAGAAAATCAGAGTGAATAGCACATCGATACTCTAACAAAAAATTAATCCTTATTTCAATAAATTTACTTACGTTATAAGTGTAATATCCGGGGCCACAAGCTAGCACTTTCTTTTAAAATTCTTCTCGATTTGTGGAGAAATAGACGTGTTTTGGGAACGTTCCCCTTTCGCTAGCTCGATAGAGAAGCTCTCCAGGATTACAGATTAACAAAGCTTGTTTTACAAACACGAAGGTGCATTTTTGTTACAATTAAGGGTTGGTCGCTTTAGAAATTGAAAGCTCAAGGTTTTTACTTCTGTTATTTTTGTATTCAGGGTTGGGTGGTTTTTTAATCTTTTTACTATTGTTCACTTGCACTTACATATTTCTTTTATACGCTTAATCTATACATGGTTAATAATATTTACGCAATTTTAATTTTAACAATTAACTGATTCCATAAAAACGCGCAAATTACTTTCCTAATTTTTCAACACTCAGTGACTTTACGCGCTTCCTATCTGGACGCAAAAGCGTAATGCTACGTTTTGCCACCAAATACCCTGGTTTTCCGTCCTAACAACCTCGTTTTCCACCGTAAGATATTAGCGTGGAAAAACAGAGGAAATTCTAAGCCGATTAAAATTTGTTAATAATAGAAATTTTCTTATTATTTTCAGTACCTGGACTCAACACTCGGAAGTTACGCGTTTATAAAAATATTCTTATTATTTTCATTATTAATATTTTTAATACAATCTAATGTATCAATGAAATAAATTTCAAAATAAAAACTTGCATTAAAAATTATTAAATATTATTTGATAAAATTATTTCTATTTGTAAGCTTATTAATTATAGCATAAGTTTATAATGCCGCGACAGAAATTTCAAAATTTTCTCTCTTCGGATCTTAGCGCTATACGAGTTCTGATGTCACAGTAGCCTGCTGAAGATGCCCGGTTGTAACCCGTATTTGTGTACTTAGAGGCATGATAAACTTATGATTAAAGTTATGGCGTGAAATGATAAAAAGAATAAAAGACTTTAACCAAAGTATTTTAATTACAAATTTTTATTAAATCCGAATGTATCAAATGGAATAGATTTCGAAATAAAGTATTGAATTAATATTCATAAGTCTGCCTGATAAATTTATTTTTACTTGTAAACTTACTAATTATATTTAGTGACTAAGGTATAGAAACGTGCTTCATACCTCTGAATTAGAGCATGATTAAAATGCTTTCCCAACATGGTAGAGCCGTGAGTCGAGTATGTTGACGTGAGACACGTGACACACTCTTAATAAACAGTCAGAATAACTGACTTTATCCAATGAATATTTTGAATACAGTATCAAAGTTATAATGAATGATTTTATTCGAAGTGCATTGGACTGAAGCGTGACATAGCAGCCACTCAAAACTAATGCTTATAGTATTTACTTTAGCTAGTGCTGGTTACATAAAAGTGTATGTGTGATAGTGAACGGATTAATCAAGCCCGGTCACGTGACCTACGACGTAAAATCACGTGGCCCATGACGTCAGATCACGTGACCTATGACGCCAGATCACATGACCTATGACGTAAAAATCACGTGACCTATGACGTCAAATCACGTGACCCATGACGTCAGATCACGTGACCTATGACGTCAGATAACGTGAACTATGACGTAAAAATCACGTGACCTATGACGTCAAATCACATGACCCATGACGTCAGATCACGTGACCTATGACGTCAGATAACGTAACCTATGACGTCAAATCACGTGGCCTATGACGTCAGATAACGTGACCTATGACGTCAGATAACGTGACCTATGACGTCAGATAACGTGACCTATGACGTCAAATCACGTGACCTTTGATCACGTGATCTATGACGTCAGATAACGTGACCTATGACGTCAAATCACGTGACCTTTGATCACGTGATCTATGACGTCAGATCACGTGACCTATGACGTCAAATCACGTGACCTTTGATCACGTGATCTATGACGTCAAATCACGTGACCTTTGATCACGTGATCTATGACGTCAGATCACGTGACCTATGACGTCAAATCACGTGACCTTTGATCACGTGATCTATGACGTCAGATCACGTGACCTATGACGTCACCGAGGTAATTGACTTGTGACGTCACGACAGATGTTAATGGTAATAGGTAATGATTGTCCATTCAGTTAGGCCTAGCGTTTATTCATTTAGGCCTAGCGTTCATTCATTTATGCCTAGTGGTGTTCAGCTATTTGGATTTCGTGCCTGGGATATGGCGCACCCGAGTCCGCGCATAGGCGCTTTTAGCGCCCCCGAGTCCGCGCATAGGCGCTTTTAGCGCCCCCGACGTTGGAAATTGACTTAGTTCGAAGCTACGAGTCACCCGGTTCATTCGTTGCCTGGAAGCGGTCGAGGAAAGTAGCTTGGAAAACCTTTCTCGCTCAGCTGATCCTTACGGGTCAGTCGGTTCATTCGTTGCCTGGAAACCGTCAGGAAAGTCGCTTGGGAAAACCTTTCTCTCGCACAGCTGATCGTGATCCCGGCTTTTGAGGTCGATTCTTGATAGATCCGCCATTTCGCTGATCGTTTTTGCCGAGGACGCAAGCCGAATTTGAAGCTCTTCAACATACTTGGCGTCCATTGCTTCGCCTCGTGGTGCTTAAACAGTCAGTAAGCCTAACCTTTCCAATAATTCAAACTCATCTAGCTCCCCTTAAATTATTTATTTTATTTCAAGTATTTAAATTAACTAGGTAGTGTTAATTGTTAGTGAATTTTATTTATTTATTAAAAATCAAGTACCATAAATAAAATTTTACAACGAGATATTGGACAAGAGAGAATCCCTTAATAATTAACTTAGGGGCTATTATTTAAATATATTAAACGGGCTACGTAATTAATTTAGAATTTTAGATATAACGCGACAGAGTTTTGGAAATCAGGTCCTGCCGAGAGAATTTTAAAACACGAGGACCCTAAGCCTAAATTAAGCCGTGTCTTATTAAACTCTAGTTATTTTACGGATACTGTCTGTGGAAATAGTTTTAAAATAAATGGAAGGTTTTCCTAAAATTAGTTTAGAGGCTACTATTAATTAATTTAGAGCTAAAGCGAAAGATTTTTCGAAAATCAAGTCCCGCAGAGATAGTTTTAAGACACGTGGACGTTTTCCCTAAGCCTAAGTTCAGCCTTGTCCAATTTCAACTCAAGTTTTTGTTTATATGGGAAAAGTTTTAAATAAATGGCAGGTTTCCTAAAATTAGCGAAGATATTTAAAATTATTATTTCATTAAAAGGGCAAGCAATTTAGTTTAAATAAATGTCAGGTTTTCCTAAAATTAAGGGGATATTTTAAATTAATTTCATTATTAAGCTACGTAATTTAAAAATAAATGGCGAGTTTTTTCTGAAATTGGTTTAGGGGACGTTTTAAATTATTTTCATTATTACGTTACATAATTTAATTTTAAATAAAGGGCTGGTTTTCTTAAAATTATTTTCTATTAAATTTTGAGAAATAATTAGCTAGCGAGAGTATTTAATTCAGGGTGGAAGTCACGGTAGTCAAATCTTTCTTTGATTTAGGGTGACAATTAGTTGGTGTAGTTCGTCTCGGTTTGTCAATTTGGTAGCCAGTTTTTTTAATTAAGGACACCCTCTTCTTAAATTATTTAAATCTGCGAGATTACTATGATAGTAGGCAATAGTTTAATATGAGTTATTAATATGTTTTCATTTATAGATGTGGATGATTTTCTTGGATTTTTCTGTCGCTGGTAATTCCGAGACGTATCCTTCCAGATGACATCCTTTGTTCCGATTGACTCAACACGAAGCTGTTCTGGACTTGCTATGTATTATTCCTGATGACACGCTTCGTTGGATTCACGTTACATGTCTTCTGGACTTGCTATGTATCATTCCTGATGACACGCTTCGTTGGATTCACGTTACATGATGTCTTCAGGACTTGCTCTTTCTCTCAGCGGTGACTTAAAGATATGGAGGAAATCATCGAAGCTAGAAGACACAAAATATATCATTTTTACTTGCAAATTTTTCATGTAACCACTTAACTTAATTTTTTTGCTTTCAAATTTTATTTGTAACTACTTATTATTTTTTTTTCGCGTTCAAACTTTTAACTTACCAACCTCTTTAATATTTTTTTGTTCGAAATTTTTGTAAACACTTTGGTTTTTTTGTTTTTTATTGAATAAATTTTGCCTTAAACCTCGTTCTTTCTTTTATTTCAACACTTTCGATACTAGGCTTGGTTTCGATTTTTTTTAATCGGGACTTAGGGGGGTTTTTTTGACCCTTTTTTAGTCCCTTTTAAGCTAAATAATTAAAATACAATGAACAAATAGCATAAAAAAAATTTTATTTTTAAAAAAATATTTTTATTAAAAATATACAAAAAAATATAAAAATTCATAAAAAACAAAACAATATAAAAATTCATAAAAAACACGCAAAAAAGGTCAAAAAACTACCCTAAGTGTTTTTCGACTATTTTTGTTCCTTCCCCAATATCGAAACTTAAATTTTAAACTTAAGCTACCACCCCCAATGTAAGCCTTGCGAGCCCAATTTAAATTTAACAAGCCCCTGTTCAACTCGGGAATCATTAAATTTAAACTAAGGCCCGCCGTGGAGCCCCCAAAACCAGGAAACTTCGTCCTTAGCATGGGATTTCCAATGAAAGTCCACTCGATGATTGAAGTCCTCCAGTCGATGATATAAGTCCTCCAGTCGATGATATAAGTCCTCCAGTCGATGATATAAGTCCTCCAGTCGATGATATAAGTCCTCCAGTCGATGATCTAAGTCCTCCAGTCGATGATCTAAGTCCTCCAGTCGATGATCTAAGTCCTCCAGTCGATGATCTAAGTCCTCCAGTCGATGATCTAAGTCCTCCAGTCGATGATATAAGTCCTCCAGTCGATGATATAAGTCCTCCAGTCGATGATATAAGTCCTCCAGTCGATGATATAAGTCCTCCACTCGAGAGAATGTTCCTGCGCAAGAGAAATTATTATTATTATTTTGAGAAAATAGCACATGCATAACTTCAAATTAAATACCTTAATATGAAAATCCAATTGAATATTCTTGCATGATGTAACGTAAAATGTTCGGGCAGAAGACAAATTATTATTATTTGACAAATGCGTGACATTAAACTAAATACCATAATATGGGGAAGTAAAATAATACCATAAAAACCTAAGCCTTGATTTAAACCCGCTCAAAATCGTGTTTACTTTTAAAGGACAAAGCGTATAAGCAACCTTCTACCTTAAACATAAATCATAAATTTATTTAGATCCTACAAAACTCCCTCAAAGAGTTGCCAAACGCTTTTCCCCTAAAAATATTTATAATTAAAATCATAAACTAGATGCCTTAATACCGCAAAGGGAATCTCACCCTTAAAATCCTGATTACGTTCATTATTCTTAAAAGGGAGGGCTAGGACCAGTTTTCACCTATTCCATATTTCAGCATTTTATTCATGTCCTGGCGAAAATAAAATCCCTACATAGAAAAGGACACAAGCGCTTTCCTTCTAAGAATAAATATAATAATAAATAATAAACTAAATACCCCAATAATTGCCTACAATGTTTGACAGGCTGTCGAAATAGTCTTTTTTGCTAATGAGATTCCCTTTTAACGGATAAAATCAAAGTGTAGACCTGAATTGAGAGTGGAATTGTCCCGTTAATATTGCTAAAATTACTATTACTAAGATTTAATTACTTCACTGAGAGCCTAAAATGTCTAAATTGTTTTCCTAGTGAGATTCAGTTTCAACGGATGAAATCAAAGTGTAAACCTGAATTGAGAATGTAATTGTACTGGGTTCATTGACCTGATTAATATAGGGTGCATTTTGTCAATAATAATAATTCATTCTAGAATACAACATAAATTTCTCCTTTGGAAACGGATGATAGCTAAAAAAATAAAATCTGTTCAATTCAAACAATCTAATACAAAATTAAAATTACTATCAGCTTAAATGGCACAAGCATTTTGAATAACATTAATTCCACTTTCAAATAAATCATTTAACGTAACTAGAAAAATAAATATTAATACGGTTTAGGGTCAATCTTGAGATATTTGTCAATTCACTTTGAATTACTTTTTAAACCGACTAAAAGATTGAATAGTAAAACCAGGAATAAATGCAACGCGCGATTAATTAGAAAAATTTAATAAGATTAATTTCAAATATTTTGAATAAGTATGACATAAATGTGAATCATGAATACTGTGCGCCATTTTATCGCAACTCCCCAAATTAACTTCTAAAATCTTTCCAAAAAGCCATTTCGATACGACTAACTTGTAACTACACAACTGGTGCAGTTACGGTGAAAACAAATGGGCTTGACACCCATAGGGCCGGAAATAAGAAAACTTTCATATATATAACATGTGTCCCCTCCTTTGACTAGAAAATGTATAGGACCTTGTCCTCTAGTGTGTGCAAAAACTCCGCGTATCTCTAGTAGAACCACAGTTATGAGCCTTCAAAGTTGAGTGTAATTATGGTGGGATGAGGGGGGACAAATAGGACTATAACATAGTCAAAGGACACCCCAATATCTCTAGTAGAACCACAGTTATGAGCCTTCAAAGTTGGGTGTAATTATGGTGGGATGGTGGGGGGCAAATAGGACTATAACATAGTCAAAGGACACCCCATATCTCTAGTAGAACCACAGTTATGAACCTCCAAAGTTGGGTGTAATTATGGTGGGATGGGGGGAGCCTCCAAATAGGACTATAACATAGTCAAAGGACACCCCAATATCTCTAGTAGAACCAGAGCTATGAGCCTTCAAAGTTGGGTGTAATTATGGTGGGATGGGGGGGCGCAAATAGGACTATAACATAGTCAAAGGACACCTCAATATCTCTAGTAGAACCAGAGCTATGATCCTTCAAAGTTGGGTGTAATTATGGTGGGATGGGGGGGCAAATAGGACTATAACATAGTCAAAGGACACCCCCATATATCTAGTAGAACCACAGTTATGAACCTCCAAAGTTGGGTGTAATTATGGTGGGATGGGGGGGCAAATAGGACTATAACATAGTCAAAGGACACCCCCATATATCTAGTAGAACCACAGTTATGAACCTCCAAAGTTGGGTGTAATTATGGTGGGATGGGGGGAGCAAATAGGACTATAACATAGTCAAAGGACACCCCAATATCTCTAGTAGAACCACAGTTATGAGCCTTCAAAGTTGGGTGTAATTATGGTGGGATGGTGGGGGGCAAATAGGACTATAACATAGTCAAAGGACACCCCAATATATCTAGTAGAACCAGAGCTATGATCCTTCAAAGTTGGGTGTAATTATGGTGGGATGGGGGGGGCAAATAGGACTATAACATAGTCAAAGGACACCCCCATATATCTAGTAGAACCACAGTTATGAACCTCCAAAGTTGGGTGTAATTATGGTGGGATGGGGGGAGCAAATAGGACTATAACATAGTCAAAGGACACCCCAATATCTCTAGTAGAACCACAGTTATGAGCCTTCAAAGTTGGGTGTAATTATGGTGGGATGGAGGGGGGCAAATAAGACTATAACATAGTCAAAGGACACCCCAATATATCTAGTAGAACCACAGTTATGAGCCTTCAAAGTTAGGTGTAATTATGGTGGGATGGGGGGGCAAATAGGACTATAACATAGTCAAAGGACACCCCCATATATCTAGTAGAACCACAGTTATGAACCTCCAAAGTTGGGTGTAATTATGGTGGGATGGGGGGAGCAAATAGGACTATAACATAGTCAAAGGACACCCCAATATCTCTAGTAGAACCACAGTTATGAGCCTTCAAAGTTGGGTGTAATTATGGTGGGATGGTGGGGGGCAAATAGGACTATAACATAGTCAAAGGACACCCCAATATATCTAGTAGAACCACAGTTATGAGCCTTCAAAGTTAGGTGTAATTATGGTGGGATGGGGGGAGCAAATAGGACTATAACATAGTCAAAGGACACCCCAATATCTCTAGTAGAACCACAGTTATGAGCCTTCAAAGTTGGGTATAATTATGTTGGGGGGCAAATAGGACTATAACATAGTCAAAGGACACCCCAATATATCTAGTAGAACCACAGTTATGAACCTCCAAAGTTGGGTGTAATTATGGTGGGATGGGGGGAGCAAATAGGACTATAACATAGTCAAAGGACACCCCAATATCTCTAGTAGAACCACAGTTATGAGCCTTCAAAGTTGGGTGTAATTATGGTGGGATGGTGGGGGGCAAATAGGACTATAACATAGTCAAAGGACACCCCAATATCTATAGTAGAACCACAGTTATGAGCCTTCAAAGTTGGGTGTAATTATGGTGGGATGGAGGGGGGCAAATAAGACTATAACATAGTCAAAGGACACCCCAATATATCTAGTAGAACCACAGTTATGAGCCTTCAAAGTTAGGTGTAATTATGGTGGGATGGGGGGGCAAATAGGACTATAACATAGTCAAAGGACACCCCCATATATCTAGTAGAACCACAGTTATGAACCTCCAAAGTTGGGTGTAATTATGGTGGGATGGGGGGAGCAAATAGGACTATAACATAGTCAAAGGACACCCCAATATCTCTAGTAGAACTACAGTTATGAGCCTTCAAAGTTGGGTGTAATTATGGTGGGATGGTGGGGGGCAAATAGGACTATAACATAGTCAAAGGACACCCCAATATATCTAGTAGAACCACAGTTATGAGCCTTCAAAGTTAGGTGTAATTATGGTGGGATGGGGGGAGCAAATAGGACTATAACATAGTCAAAGGACACCCCAATATCTCTAGTAGAACCACAGTTATGAGCCTTCAAAGTTGGGTATAATTATGTTGGGGGGGCAAATAGGACTATAACATAGTCAAAGGACACCCCAATATATCTAGTAGAACCACAGTTATGAACCTCCAAAGTTGGGTGTAATTATGGTGGGATGGGGGGAGCAAATAGGACTATAACATAGTCAAAGGACACCCCAATATCTCTAGTAGAACCACAGTTATGAGCCTTCAAAGTTGGGTGTAATTATGGTGGGATGGTGGGGGGCAAATAGGACTATAACATAGTCAAAGGACACCCCAATATCTATAGTAGAACCAGAGTTATGAACCCCCAAAGTTGGGTGGAATGCTATACCTATGGAGGGGATATGTTTGTGTACATTTTGCTTAATTACTCGGGCTTCTAAGATGGTTGGATGGGGGGGGGCAAATAGGACTATAACATACTCCTTGACTAGAAAATTTATAGGACATTGTCCACTAGAGTGTGCAAAAAATAGTATCGCGCGTCCATGGTTAAGCTATCAAAACTTTGGGAAAATGTATTGGTCAAACCGGCCAGTGACCCCCTTAGTTTTTAATAATAGTATGGGACATTTTAAAATGTTATTGGAAAATGTGTCCTGTGCTTATTTCCGGCCCTAGACACCCATATTTACACCAATAGATTTGTTAATTGAAAACATGTTAGAGAACTACAGTTACTTAAACACCTTACTTCGGCGTTAATACAGCTGCCGTTAAAGGTTTTCTACTTGCTTCAGTTAAGGGCAATATACAGCCAATAACCAAAGCAACAAAAGTGCATTAGTTATTTAGAACTATGGAGTTCCAAATAACTACCATTATGTTTGGTAAACAATATATAAAATCAACTAAGGCTATGTTTTCTTCAAACAGACAATGGTCGTAATTAACAAACCTATTTGGCACGGTTAAGATACATTTTCCATTTGTAACGCTTAATTTCCATTCGGTCGCGATAAAACTTTGGTATTTAAACTAAATTAGCCCTTAAAATATAAATAAAATATTTACCTGGAAAGATCTCTTATACCACTACTGAAAGAGGCAACAGCTTCCTTGAATCCGTAGTGCCAACGTGGTCCCGTAAGCCTTGGTAATAGTAGCACCAGCCAGTGGTGCCAACCAACGTGGTCCCGTAAGCCTTGGTCGTAATTAACAAACGTATTTTGGCACGGTTGACCATAAATTTTCCACTTCCAACGCTTAATTTCCGATCGGTAGCAATAAAACTTTGGTATTTAATCCAAATTAACCCTTAAAATATAAATAAAATCAAAATATTTACCAGCAAAGATCGGACAGAAAATCGCAGCGGCCACTTGTAACGGAAAACGACCCCAAAAATGACCTTGAATGAATACGGTTATTGCCTCCAAACACGGACCGCTAGATGGCGCTGCTGAAGTTAAGCTGCGGCAGAGTGGGCAGACTTCAAAATATGGCGGGAGCGTGCGTTTCAATTTTATTATTTCTATTTTCTAATATAATTAATAATTTAGTTAATTATAATTTCCTAATGTCTTCTAAACAGCCCAAAACACTTTTCTCCACTTTTAAAAAGTGGTACTGACTTTATGGATTCCTATAGCGGAAAAACCACTCTATAAACATGTTTGTCTAATAGGTCGAAACCTGAAATCATAACAATTAAACTAATTCCTATGAAAGTTAATTCATTTTACAGGGGACCCAGTTTTACGTTGATGTAGATCAAATAAAAGTTCTGAAATTAAAAGTGTAACATATTCCAAATTCTTTGTTTGTTTTTGGCCTAATTATTCCTGTTCTCAATTAGAAAATTAGTAAAATAAAAAAAGTAATGAAGAAAGAAGATGCTATAGGTTTAGCCGCCCCATAAAGAGGGTGTCCTGTAAGAATAATCGGGTTGCAATACATGTCAAAATGCTATCAGAAATTCCACCTAAAATGGTTGAATCACGAGATGCGATTCTTCCCTTCAGTAATGACATAAGTTTGTAAGATATGTTCCATAAGTGTGTCACTCGTTAATGAGAGCTTGTCATGAAGTGACGTAGGTGAAACGTCATAGATGCTCGTAAAGCGACGCCTAGTGAGGCGCTGTCAAAGGCTTAGTACAGACTAAATTGGAGGATGGACTGCAAAACCGAGTGTAGTCAATTCTCGCGTCGTTCTTGAACTAGCTCTCATTAAGCCTCTAGCATTACGAAGTATAGGTAGTGACATACTTATGGAACAGATCTTATAAACTTATGGTAATGACAATGGTCAATAATACTAAGGTTAGTTTCCCCGACATGTGCGCTAGCTTCAAACGTTACAGCGAATGCGTTCCTTGGTTTCTTGAGGTAAAACTAATTGATTAAGGGCTAGACAATCTGGTAAAATCTTGTATAATCTAATACTTTCTAAAAGACATGTTTTGGACAAGGAGGATGTGGTTGGGTTTTTTATCTTGGAGACTTGGAAAACGGTTATAAGTACTGAATTTACAATTTTGACATTGGAAATTAATTTTTATTAAAAAACTCTATCGACTCTAAAAGCTTGAATCCTTTTTAGAATAATAAAACACGTCAAAACACACGTCTCATTAAAATTTCAGGTCATTTGGATGCAGTTTTATTCGGTTCAGTTTCTTCAAGTTGCGTATCATCTAGTTAGAAACTCAGAACCACTGGTCCATGTTAGAACAACCATAAGTTTATAAGATATGTTCCATAAGTATGTCACTACCCATACTTCGTAATGTTAGAGGCTTAATGAGAGCTAGTTCAAGAACAACGTGAGAATTGACTACACTCGGTTTTGCAGTCCATCCTCCTCTTTAGTCTGTACTAAGCCTTTGACAAGGCCTCACTACCAGTGTTGTTCTTGGTAGTACAATTGTACTTTTTTAGTACATTTTAAAATCTTCAGTACGAAAAGTACATTTTGATGCTTGAAATTACATTTTCAAATTCCATTTTTTAACATTAGCGTCTATGGGACGAAAATTACGCCGCAAGATGGCGCCAAAAGCCTTTCGTGTACGGGAAGGAAATTTTAATACCCCCAAAGGGAGAAAAGTACGTTTTCAATAAGCCTCCCATTGGGGTAGTACGTTTTACTATTGGGGAAAGTACGTTCCCAAAAATCTAAGGAACAACACTGCTCACTACGCGTCGCTTTTCAAGAATCTATGACGTTTCACCTACGTCACTTCATGAAAAGCTCTCATTAACGAGTGACACACTTATGGAACATATCTTATAAACTTATGGAACAACCCATTTTGGTTTAGACTAAGGTACAGAAAAAACCAAAGTGTCTAAAGGTGCCTAAGATCGAAAATCCCTAAAAGCCCAGTCGGGTGAAACGGCGATAGAGCCAATGTTGCCGAACCTACCGAAATAGAGAAAGCTATGGAAGGGTGATTTTAATAAAATATTGTTGAAAAATAACTTCGAAAGTTAAAAGGGATGTTTTGATTCAATTAGTTAAAACAATTAGTCCAGGATAATTAAAAACTTAACAGGGGCCTAAGCTAACTAAAGTACAGAATTCTGACGAGAGTTAAGTAGTCGGAAACTGATTAAAGTATAGAATTTTGAGCGGAGGCTGTAAATTATTTAATTTTGAAGAATTAGTTGTTTTCAATGGTAAAAAAGGGTTAAATTAGTAAAATATAAATCATTTTTAATTACAATTAAATGTATTTTATGGGGAAAGTACCGAAGTTTCACCCGACTACAATTTAGTGATTTTCAAACTTAGGCACCCTTCGGCACGTTCGCTCTTTTCTGGACTTTAGTCTTAACCGTATAGGGTCGTAAGAGCGTATCTCTCCGATCTATTTTATTGCCGAAGTTTTCATAAAATATCTTCGTAATAAAATTATTGTTTTTAGTTATTAAACATTAAATTAAAACACTGTCTTGAGTCTCGTGACAATTTTTCAATAGTAAAACTGTAAAATATCATCGAAAAACAATTTGAAAACGACGATCTAGGCCATGCATAGTATATAAAACCTACGCTTATCTAATGATCGAAATAGCCTGGGTTAGTAAGTGATCTGTTTTTTCAGCTTTTACAAGTTTCACTGTTTATTGTGTGTAACCATATCCAAACAAATACAACGTTAGTAGGGGGGCGATACTCCTTACAAAAATGTTAATTTCAAAGCAAAAATAGCTCCCGTTCTTTCTAAGCCTAATTTAAATAACTGTAACTTTTGGTGTATTGACGTGAAGAGTGATTTGATTTTGTCAAAATTATTAACTTTACGCGTGTATGGCATAATTCAAACCTCTCTAATTAATTAAAATAGGGTGTGTTAACGTAAAATGACTGAAAATCCTGAATCAGACAAGACTTTAGTCGCTTTACCACAACCCTCCTCAATTTCTCAACCTCGTCCTGTTAAAGAAGGGTGGTTACTTAAAAGAGGTTCGTTCGCGGATTACCAAAAACATTTGTATAAATCCCTTAAAGAAAAAACTAGGTTTTGCTTTTCGTAGGTGAACATATAAAAAATTGGAGGCCCAGATATTTTATATTACTCGAAGATGGTTCATTAATTGGTTTTAAAACTAAACCGGAACACGGATATTCCGATCCATTGAACAATTTTACCGTTAAAGGTTAATAACAAGCGGCTTATTCGCGACGCGACTATAATTAACTTGGAATTAATTTCAATCAAGGTTGTCAGTTAATGAAAACAGATAGGCCAAAGCCATTCACATTTATAATAAGAGGTTTGCAATGGACAACTGTCATAGAAAGGACATTTCACGTGGAATCTGAGCAAGAAAGGTTAAAAATTAAATTATTACGTTGAACGTTCGAGTTTAAAATGAAATTAAAATTTACATTTAGAGAGGAATGGATGCGAGCTATTCAATATGTGGCTGATAAATTACAAGAGGAAGAACAAGATCAAGATGTAGAAATGATAGATCAAAGAAAAGAAGATGAAATGAGGGATAAATTTAGTATATGTACTCGTTCCTTTATGAGAGGGAAGAAAATTGTACGAAAACTATTATCAAATATTTATATTTGTCCTCGACTCCTCGTTTCTTAACCTAAATTTCTCTTTTAATTAGACTTTAGATAATTTTGAGTTCCTAAAGGTTCTTGGTAAAGGAACGTTTGGTAAAGTAATTTTATGTCGTGAAAAAGTGACCAGTCAGCTTTACGCTATTAAGGTCTTGAAAAAAGAAGTCATCATAGCCAAGGTAAAAGCGGCAGTTACTTTAATTGAAAAAATTAAATTAACTAAAAGGAACTTTGCTTCTTTTACTTTTTAGGACGAAGTAGCTCACACTTTAACCGAAAACAGAGTCTTGAGGAATACCAAACATCCTTTTTTAATTGTAAAAATGACTTCAATTTTTATTTGGTTAAATTAATAGTTAATCAAATTAATTTCAGTCTCTTAAATATTCGTTTCAAACTGCGGATCGTTTGTGTTTCGTAATGGAATACGTCAACGGAGGAGAATTATTCTTCCATTTATCTAGAGAGAGAAGGTTCACGGAAGAGCGAACTCGTTTTTACGGAGCGGAAATTCTATTGGCTCTCGATTACTTACATTCTCAAGGAATTATATACAGGGACTTAAAAGTATATAGTTAACGAAATGCTAATGCTAATTAAGCATTTATGGTTAATTAAAATTGAGTTTGTTTTATAGTTGGAAAATTTGCTTTTGGACAAAGATGGGCACATAAAAATTGCAGATTTTGGTTTGTGTAAAGAAGATATTAGTTACGGAGCCACGACAAAAACATTTTGCGGAACGCCCGAGTATCTCGCCCCTGAAGTAAAAATACTCTTAAATAAACTTACCCGTACTAGTTAGCCAATTTTCATTGATGGATGCAGGTACTAGAAGATACGGATTACGGTCGCGCCGTTGATTGGTGGGGTTTAGGAGTTGTTATGTACGAAATGATTTGCGGACGTCTGCCATTTTATAATCGGGATCACGACATTCTTTTTGAACTTATCCTTGTTGAGGAAGTAAAGTTCCCTAAAGCGTTATCTCCCGAAGCGAAACTCTTATTGGGCGGTCTTCTCGTGAAAGATCCTAAGAAACGATTGGGTGGAGGTCCGGATGACGCTAAAGAAATTATGTTTCATCCTTTTTTTCGTGCCTTGAATTGGCAGGATCTTCTCGAAAAAAAGGTATAAAACAGTCGGGTCTATCTTCGGACGTTTAATAAACCCCTTTTGAACCGGAGTTTTCTCTTTCTTAGATCACTCCTCCATTCAAACCTCAAGTTACTTCGGAAACGGATACCAGATACTTTGACCAGGAATTTACCGGTGAAAGCGTACATTTAACTCCTCCAGATACCGGACCCTTGAATTCAATCACCGAAGAATTAGAACAACCTTATTTCCAACAGTTTTCTTTTCACGGAAGTTCAAGCACACTTGGTAGATCACTCGACCACTGAAAATAAAAAACCTAATTTCCCCAAATTACTTTAGTTCTTTTGAATTTAACGATAAACTTTTCAAAGTTGCCTTTTTCAACAAAAAATAAACGAAAGTTCCCTTTCCCCCTGAAAAAAACAAACCACGCTAATTAGCCTTATTCCTGATCAGCGCCACCTACCCATAGCGGCGACTTTGAGAACTACCGTAAACGGCAAGCCAATTAGATGTCGCTAAAATCTGCTGACGTCATTTTTGGTAAGACCCCGAGAGTGCCCGTCAGTGACGTCACCAGATTTTAGCGACATCTGATTGGCTTGCCGATTACGGTAGTTCTCAAAGTCGCCGCTATGGGTAGGTGGCGCTGATCAGGAATAAGGCTAATTACTAAATACAAAAACTGATATCATTTTTACAACATTTACCATCGTGTTAATTATAAACTTTTTTTTTATACATTTGTTAATTGAATAATTAACGCGTCATTAATAAATTTGCATTTAAGAAAAAAAAAAAAAATATTCCCCCGGTGTTTTTTATTATTATTAATTTTATTATTATTATTATTATTTCTTTTATTTTTAACGAAATTAAAATTATGCCTGATTAATTAAATGCAATTTTATTAATTAAAATTGATAAGTTACTATCGTTAATTAAATAATGTCTTACGCTGAATGAAACTGATCGCGAACTAAGGAAAGAAAAAAAAGAAAGAAACCAATCAAATTTCTTGATGTATAAAAAAATGACAAATAACAAATGGAAACGGAAAATGAAATGAGATCTGTATAAATATAACTGAATTTGATTAGTTTATTAATTATTTAAATATCACGAGTAACTATATTTTAATTTCTTTTCTTTCCTCTTTTTAATTTAACATAATAAGGATAAGTTTCCATTATCAGCGCCTAAAATGAGAAGACGATTCAACGGCAAAATGGCCATGGACGTCAGGACGCCTTTGAAGGTATCACTCATTAGTTTCGTGCTTGTAAACGTACTCTGCTTTATATGTGGTAAGTAATCAAGGATATACGCTAATTAGTATAATAATTTAAACTATACAATAATTTAAATACGAACCCTTACGTGATTATCAATTGAAGAATGAACTCCAATTTTATTGGCGGTCGTTCCCGTTATAACTTCGCCTTTATAGAAATTTAAACACGTAACTGGCTCCAATATTCCTTAAAATATAATTTTAATTAGTAGGCCTATAGATAATAAATAATTCTGTTTAAAACAGTCTTACCCCTTAAATGACATTTTAGTTTAATATCTTCCGCGTACCAAACGGAGGCGCTCTGATCCAAAGACGATGAAACGAAACAGGATCTATTAAAGGCTTTAACTTGAAGTATTTCTCCTTCGTGACAATTTTTTGAACCGAGTAAAAGTCCCGTTCGTAGATCCAATACTGATATAATACCCGAAGAGTATCCAATGGCGATCCAATTTGAATCCGGACTGACGGAAACGCAACGAATTAAACCAGGGGTACCCAATGTTCCTTTGAATTCGTGAGCGTAGTTTGAAGAACGTGGATCCAAAAACCTTTTAAATAATTATAAAAGACTTAATTAATTAATATAATTAAGTTTAAAGTATTTTAACTTACTTTATATTAGAATTTGACGTTCCAACGATAAAGTAGGGACTAGGAGATGGGATTGCGGTTATCAGAACAGCAGGATTATGTTTAGGTGATTCGTATTGTTTTATGCACGAACCGATAAACGGATCCCAAATCTATAAGAAATTAAACGCTTATTAAAGTATCCGTAATTAATTATTAATAACCGATTTAACTTACGTGGACGTTGGAGTCGGATGAAGCCACTAATCTCAGGGAATCCAGAAATGCAACGGAGAAAACGGATTTCCGGTGTTGATTGTACGTCCATTGACAAGGTGTCTGGGCGGAAGACGAACCATCGCCCGAACTTCTCAAGGACCATAATTTCACACTTTTGTCTCTACTTCCAGTTATAAACGAGTTTTCATTATCCAAAACGTGAATTGATCTTACACTTCCAGTATGTCCTTAAGCGAAATAAATAAAGTGACATAAAATAGTTAGTTTT
This sequence comes from Phalangium opilio, assembly GCF_054372755.1. Classification (NCBI taxonomy): domain Eukaryota; kingdom Metazoa; phylum Arthropoda; class Arachnida; order Opiliones; family Phalangiidae; genus Phalangium; species Phalangium opilio. The sequence continues at coordinate 4,180,627 of NW_028324170.1, forward strand.
GAAGTGTCAAAACTACTTAATTTAACCATGTTTGACATTATTTTAAGTATTTGTTGATGATTAATTAAGATGGAATTGGATTTCATAGCTTGGCCACGAGCGCAAAGTTTGCACAACAACGAGGCGCATATATAGAGTAATGTCAGCGCTACGTATTGCAACGTCACTCCATAGCGTAATCTCGGTAGAGAGGGGAAAAACCAGTTTATCCCTCCCTTTAGGCGCGCTTTTGTAAGAGGGAATACTGAGCGCGCTTGTTAGGGGGGATGACACGTAGCTTGGAGATAGAAGGGAGTAACGTTGCTGTACGTAGCGCCGATACTACTCTCCATGCTCCGTGTCATCCCCCTAACAAGCGCGCTCAGTATTACCTTTTACAAAAGCGCGCCTAAAGGGAGGGATAAACTGGTTTTCCCCCTCTCTACCGAGATTACTCTATTGTTGGGAACTCGGGATACATGGACCGCGGTCAATTTCGTTTAAGAGACACAATTCCTTCATACTTAAATTAACTATAGAACTATGAGGGAAAGTACGTTATCTCCGAACCACGGGGGTAATATGAAATAGGGTATATCTTGTCTCCTTTACCACGAAATCATTTAATATTTACACGAATTAATCTAAATAAATTGATCTTTAAAATGAACCTAATTTCGTTAAAGAGACACAATTCCTGGATATTTAAATTAACTACAGATCTTAGAAGGAAAGCACTTTATCTCCAAAACATGGGAGATGAAATAAAAATTAAAAAAAAATACGCGATTGAACTTACCTACAAACGATTGCAGTTTAATTTGCTTAAAGTTGAATTTTTTATCACTGGATCCAATTTCATTCTCCCAATAAGCTCTCCAATTGCCTTTCAGATGTCGATGATTATTTTCCATTTTTCGATTAAGTACGGAAGCGTCGCAGGATGACGCGGGATAATGTTTAAATTCGACGCTGGATGGTATAACGTCGGTAATTAACGCCGATGGTTGAACCTCTTCGAGGAAGGCTACGTCTATTCTGTTTCCAACTACCGCGACATTTTTCCCAAATTCTCCACTAACTAGGCATTCTTCTTTACCACCCTTCTTCTTTTTTATCGCGATTGATTCGGCCACAATGGCCGCGGATTTCTCCGAATCATCGGTGAATCTAGCGGAATTAGAATCCTTCGAAGGAGAACCAGAATGTAATTTAATTTTTGACTCTGCCGATTGCTCGTACGAGAAACATAGACTTCGTAGTAACTGATCGTTTTTAAGCGTTTGTTCCATGTAGATCCTTAATTAAAATAACAGAAAAAAATAATTCACTTAACGAAGGAAAAAACTAATTAATTAAACTTACCCTCCAGCTAATTTGCAAAAAGGAATGTAAGAAAAATAAGCTAACTCCGAATTAAACACTTCAATTATTTCATCGAGAGGCTGTTGACTCGTTCTCATTTTGCTCATAGAATTTGGTCTCGGGCTCGGACTGTAAATAATTTCGCATCTAAAAATGATTAACATAAATTCCTAATTAAAATAATGATTAATAAATAACCCCCCCCCCGTCAACATACTCTTTAATTTTAATCGTAGCACCCGCAACAACGTATTCGTCGTTCAAGCTAGATTTTTTAATTTCTAAATAATCGTCTCGGGATTCGGGAGTCGAATGTAACGAATTTTCGTTCTTTAATTGCTGCGCTAAAGATTCGTGAGCTTTATCAAACGCGGAGAAAAAACGTGTTAAAATTCCCGATAGATGTTTTCGAGTCATTTCGAACCCAATTCGAAGTCCGATAATGTATAAATTATTGACTAGTTTCGACGCCACGACCGATCGGACTAAACTACCACCGAAATAGTTGAAACGTAAAGAGGTAGCGAGTTGAGTGGCCGGGTAAAGAATATCTTTTATTATCAGGTCCTGGAAAAATTAATTTCAAAATAATCCATCGCGGAAGAATTAATACTATTCATTTAAAATAAAATACCTCTAAGTTATCCATAAGTAACGCGTCACTTAAATATGGAATTATGAATTGCATTAACGACAGCATTCCAATTAACGCGGATTCAGAGTTATCGTTAATGTGTTTTTTGCATAAATTAACCTAATTAAAATAAATACCTTATTGAAAAACTAGTTTTTCTCTCGTTCTTTCATAATTGGAATTTTGAAGACAATGCAATAAATATCTCACCAAATCAGACGCGTGAGGAAAAAACTGCGAAATAATGAAATTTTCACCGTATAACTCAACAATATTTCCCAAACATTCTAAAACTTTAGCGGCGTTGTTATCACCGACAACCCATTTTCCTGTTAAACTAACTTTCATACTTCCAGCTTGAATCGTAATTAAATCATTAATTAATAACGTATGTATGGAAAAAAGTAGTTAAGATCACTGATCACTTACGTGCCAAGGTTCCTTCAATAGATTTCTTCGGATTAGGTCCCAAATAGCACAAAGTTAACATTTTAAGCAAGTTTCTTGATAAATGTTTGGCTGTTAAAACAGGCCCTAATCGATGCGCTAACCATAAAACTGATTCCGCAGCAACATCGGAGATATTGTACGCTACGTCATCATTACCATTCGGTGACCTCCTCTGCGTCATGGACCCATTGTTTGAAAATTTAAAGGCTTCCGCGGTTTTATCGCTCATTTTGTCCGACCATGACGCGAATTGTCTGTAAGAAACCCATACGCAGTTGTTAAAACCGCGAGCCGTTTCAAGAGAGGGTCCAGGGAAACTGCAAAAATATTCACCCGATATCCGGTATATCAAAGGATACGTCCCCATTATGTTCGATATCGTTCATAGGTTTATTTTCATTTTCCTCGGAATCGCTGCTATGTTCGTTTTGATCTATCAAAGTTGATGTTGAACTATTTCCCAAAACGTCAACCGAGGACACTCGACTTCCGTCCGAGACATTTTTCGTTGGAATACTATCTTCCTCGGCGGATTCGAAATCAAAGATTTCCGGTTCGGAGGCGTGTACTTCTTCCTCTTGATTTTGATCCAGAAATCGATCCCGAGAAGTAGAAGAAGCCGACAATGTTTCACTCGGTTTACCTCTTAAAGGTGAAACACTTGTCTGTAGCGTGCTTTGAACCGACGTATCTTCGTATGGCGATATATTGTCTTCGGGGTTAGGACCCACGTCACTTTCCATAACGGTGTCGAGATCGCTTGTAAGATGGGAGCTTTTGCGTACTGTATCTGTCACGTCTCTATTGCTACGGGTGAATATAATTCAAAGAAGGCTTAACAATATTTTCTATGGGTGAGAATAACCCTTTCACGCTATTTTTACATACTCGAGACTAGAACCTCCAGTTGAAAAATCTCTAACACCTCCAGTCGCTTCTATGATAAGAGTTACGAAATGCGACAAAAACGTCTGCAAGCCCAATCTAACGATCCATTGTAAAAGACAAGATCGATGGTATAACTTCAAATGTTTCGCGGATGGAATTTCCGGATCGAGTAACTTAGTCAAAGTCGGAACCAACTTGACACTGGCCGCTTGAACACCCAACGCTCGAGAAATCGGCTCGAATAGATGCCAAACCGCCAACAAAGATGTCCAACGATCATCAAACATATGAAGCAAAAATGGAATCAACAAATCAACGCCTTCGGAATCAAGATGAGGGAAAATTCTGGGTAACATTTGAGAAGCGTAAGACACTTTTTCATCGGCAATTTCGTGAAGTAAATTCAATTTCTCTTCATCCGGGAAAGTAAGGCGATCGGCGAAACGCAATTCTTTATCGAATTTGTTCAGACGGCAAATGAAATTGTACAGTTGGTCGTAATACGGAGAAAAGGGGATTAAGTTAATCAAAGGTTGAAGTAATTGATGGGAAGATATCGGAGGAAGGCCTTCGGGAGTAATAGGAGGGTAAGACGGTAAATCGTCGACTTTTACGTCACCGACAATCGGAATTTTTATTTGAAGTAAAAGTTGGATCGCCTTTGACGCGTATCTGCAAAGAAGTTTGTAAAAATGGGATTGGAAGATACGGAATTAGCCGAACGTACTTGGGAAGCTCGTAGGAATGAGCTTGCAATACTTTTAAGACTAGATTATAAGAGTCTTTTAACGGAACGTGTTTAGGAACTACGTGAAAACGAGACGGTAAAGAAATCTGACTCAACAGACAACCCAGTGTTAACATATCCCACGATTTATACAAACGATGCGCGTTCAAATTCTCCTTATCAGCGTTGAAACTCTCAGTTTGGAGACAACCCGAGCCAATAGTTTGCGAGGCAAAATTGTACAAGGATTCCACTTGTTGCAAAGCAGCCAGAGGATTATAATCTTTCGGTAGAACGATAACTTGATTCTCGGGTCGATTTTCGGCTTTGGAACCAGGATCCAGGGTTGAGGAACTAGTAACCAACATTGATTTTGATCGTTTCAAGTTCTTCAGGCCACCGTCAGTTTTATCGGATTTTGACGTGGGAGTTCCACCAATATCAGTATCATCCTCCCCAGTATCTTTGGCCTCCGTATCTTTTTCTTCGGAATTCTCTTTTATTTTGACGGATTGTAGGATGCATTTTTGCGATACTGAACGAAAGGTTTTGGGAGCTTTACGTCCGGCAAAAATACAGGTAGCCATCTTATGAGGATGAGGTTGAGAGAATAACTGAGTCATCCCCGAACCATTTAGCGTCGTGTGTTGATCGACTAAGGGGAGACAAACGTTCTTGCTTTTGACTGCCGAAGATCCGGAAAGTTTGTATCCAAAAGTTAAATCAATCCAATGGTGTAATCGTTCCGAGACATGGTCACTCTCTAACAGAGCCATGTGTTTTCGTATAAAATCCGATGGTCCACTGCACCAATTGGGTAATTCTAAATCGTTCAAATCTTCGTGGACTGATTTAAATATTTCAGGATCAGTAAAAAACTCCGGGATACATTCGTCAGGAGTCCAAACCTGAAATAAAACAATTATTGCGAACTTCGGGGAGTTTAACCGATACAAAGTACCTGTAATCTTTGCATGGACGATGGGTATTCCGCCGGAACCCAATTAGTTCTAACGTGTTTACACAAAACCGATTTGGGAATTCTCCTAGCTTTATAAACGTAGTAGGTTATATCGGATAACACTTCGGAGAAATGATGAGGAACCTTACATAAAATTAAACTTAAAACTTTAATAAAATAAAACAACTAATTTATACTAATCCTACTTGAATTGCCAGACTCGAAGAAATGGGGGTATAAGGTTGCCCGCTAAACGAATTTTTATTGTTCGAAGACGATTCGTAAGTTAAATCCAATTGTCTATCTCCCTTTGTTAAACGATATTTTGATTTGGTTAGATCTCGCCATCCTCCATCCGGGGACGCGAAATCAACAATCCAAGGAATGACCGGATGATGTTTGGGGTTACCCATCTCTCTCCCCGCTAACTTATTCAATTCCATCAAATAATCAAAGTTGCTCATTTCGCCTTGTACCCATAGACTCAAATAATCATTCAACAATTTCGTTTTAGACGAATCTTCGGCATTCTTTCTGGTTTCCTGATTAGTTTTCTCTCGACATTCGGCTTTGCGTTTAATTTCAATATCTTCCGCCTCTTTTAAAGCGTCTTCCCATATTCTGGGAGTGACCTGGATCCATATTTCTTGGTCAATGTAGATATCACCGAGGGAAATGTTACCCAAATGTAACCCCAAGTCCAAAAGACGACTCAGGCAATGTAATAATTGGTAGAAAACGAATAAGCATCGCCCCGTTGAAAGGTTTAGAGCGGCGGGGGACAGTTGAACGCAATCGTACAAAGTGTGTTCGTAAAATGGTTGTAATAGGTAAAAGTTTTCCAAACTTTCCAGCGCAAAGTACGCTGGTAATATGTTTGGATGGCAATGACCTGTCAAATTGAGTTCCGTTGTAATTAACGTTTAAACACGAACTCAAAATATCCTGCGCCGGTACCTAAAATTTTAAGCATTTCGCTAATTTTCGCTTCATTATCCCCATCTTCTCGTTTCGACGTTAAAATAATGGGGCATCCATAAATACGATTTATCGTTTCGCGTATCGCGCTATTATAGCTCTGAAAGGTTAGCAAGGTCTTGAAAATTGTCAACGCAATTTGCGAACATTTTCACAAAATTCGCAAATACCTGAAGTTCATTTTTTCTCGACTTATTTTTCTCAGTCGGACTTTGTTGGTGATATTTATTATAGGTATTTTTCCATAAATTTTTATAATTCGTTTCCGAAACATAGTGAATTAATTGAGAGAAAGTTAAATTTCGAGTGGATTGTTTCGAAATATGTTGCTTATTCAGTAGTCTAGAATAAACGTTTTTATGGAAATGTTGTTTACACGACCTATAATGCTGTTTACACGATGTATAATATCGTTATAAACATAAGTTCATAAGATATGTTCAATAAGTTTGTCACTGGTTACTGAGAGTTTCTCATATGAATTGAGGTAATGAAAAGGCATAGATTCTCGTAAATTAGGAAGATGGACCGCAAAATTAACCGAGTGCAGTCAATTCTCGCGTCGTTCTGGAACTAGCTCTTAGTAAGTCTCTGGCATTACGAAGTGTCATACTTATGGAACAAATTCTCATAAACTTATGTTGTAATATATATACCTAAAGACTTTTCCACGATGTTTCGGTATCGCTGTTAATAATACTAGTTTCCACGAATGCGGTAAAGAGCTAGTACATTTAGCGCTTAAGAGTAATTTACACTCTTCGTCGCTTAATTCAAACGTCGGGTAATGGCTTGGCAAAGCTCGAGCCAATTCAACTTGATGCAACCAATCTTGGTGCACCTAAGGTTATTGATACATTCTACAAACACGTCACTATACCATCGCGTTATCAAAATTTAGGTAAAATAGTAGTATTCCCCCTCCACGGATTTTTAAAAGTTTGTACTCATTTCTGATAGTAAATGAGGTGAGGAACACGATGCCGTTAAAAATTTCCCCCGCAAATGATTTTGAAATTTTTTTTTTTTGAATTTTTTTTTATGAAAATTGCAATATTTTGGAAAAGGAGAAATCTAATAGAAACTGAACCTAACCTAACCTAACCTGAACCTAACCTGAACCTAACCTGAACCTAACCTGAACCTAACCTGAACCTAACCTGAACCTAACCTGAACCTAACCTGAACCTAACCTGAACCTAACCTGAACCTAACCTAACCTCAACCTAAAATATCCCAAAGATAATCTAAACAAGTATATGCGCCCCAAATATCAAATATACAAACAACCATAAGTAATATGTGCTACCTTTTTTTTTTTTTAAAAAATCATTTGCGGTGAAAAATTTTGACGGCATCGTGTTCCCCACCCCATTTACTATCAGAAATGAGTACAAACTTTTAAAAATCTGTGGAGGGGGAATACTACCATTTGGCCAAAATTTCAAATACCACCGTATGATTATTGTTACTTTCATATAATCAAAAATGATTTGCAATAAAACTTAGCAATACTTGACAGTGATTGTAATATATTCATAAGTTTTGTTAAAGTAGGCTTCAAAAAATTTGAAATTAACCATTTTGATAGCAAAGAATCATTATCAAACAAACAAGAATGTTAACAGTAACCGCAAATGAAATCGAAACTTCAAACTTAAAAATAATTTATTTAATGGGTCTAGGGGTGAAGCAATCTGACTTAGAACACTTATTACATATAGTCTTCTAAACTTGGTTGTGGGTTATTGAAACTAAATTTTAGCTAATATTTTTCTTTCAAACGAACCTAGTTTAAAGCGTTGCCTACGTTAATCAAGGCCTGTGCGCGGTGGCTTCGAAGGGAGGGGGACTTTTAAGAAAGGCGACTTCTTATTTTCTCCCTATTTTAGCGCGAGATTTCATTGGTATCTGGACCGAAACGTGCGCGAAAGTGAGTATTTAAAATTCTAAGCGCGAGAAAATGAACATTTCAAATTATTTAGGTCCAGCTATTAGCGCCTCAGGTGAGAGAATTTGGCAACTTAAATTGCCAAAATAAAAATAAAAATAAAAATCGGCGCCGCGCACAGGCCTTGATTAACGTAGGCAACGTTTAAAGCTTCTAGCTTCCATAGTTTTAATGAAAAAATCTATTTTTCCAAAACTAGATAAATCAGCCTCACTTTGAACACTGTACTCTCGCGCCATAAGCCGATTTCATGTTCATATTCTCGTGAACTATATGTATAGTTTTTTATATGCACAATAAACATCCTATTCATCCTATTCCTATTCATATGATACCAATTAAAGTGAAATGAAATTTATTTGCCCATACCAAGTTACTAACACAAATTATTGAGTGGCTAATAACTTGATTCGCCCCTTGTCCAAAGTTACCCGTTTTAAGTTTTCATTCATTTTTAAAGAAATGAACTATTCAAGGATTAGAGACAAATATTGTAAGCTCATGTTTCAACGTGACAAGCAAAACCAAACGTTGACAGTGCGCACCCAAGGGAGCTAGAGATATTTCATCCACCGTTTCTTAACTTAAACTGCATTTCAGGGTTGCCAGTAATTTGTGAGAACATCTCAGGTTTTTGAATATCAGTCTATAGAGTGCTGTCAGAAGCGCCGGTGTGACGTCACCCATGCTGTTTTCCCATAAAGAAAAAACGGTAACTGTCATGGCCGCCCATTGCTAAAGGCAGACTCGTGACGTTTAACCTTGGATCTGACGTCACAACTGACAGCACTCTATTGTAGATAGCGGTAGCACCCACAAATGACTTTAACCCTTCACAAACTAAACCATGAGTAACATGACCCCATGTAGTGGAATGTCACGATTTTGACTTATTCATTAAACTAAGAAATTGACCTAAATAATTTTCCCGTTTTTTCTATCGATTTAAATTCGCAAGGATTTTAAGAAGAATTATATTTTTATCAAGCGTTCAAACTAAACCTGGCCCACTTAAGTTTACAATTTAAAATTAATGGCAATAGCCCGAATGGGGTTATATTTTGGTTAGGGCCGTCAGTTTTTAAACATTTAAAATATAAATAAAACTTTGACATGTTGTAAGCCTTAGTCAAAACAAAGTCGGCCATTTTGTTTCCATGGGCATGACAACGACATGAGAGGCCAAGGCTTAGACACCAAAAAAGAATGTTCGACTCACCAGCAGCAATGCTTTGTTTTTTTCAATAGCTTTGACGAATTTCGCATCGATAGACAAGTCATAAATTAATTTCCCCAGAAAACTTTCGTTATTATTACCGTCCATTTTCATAAAGTTCAGAAATACATCGCAAAAACAGACAAATCTACCAACTCCGTCGCAGACTACGCGCAAAACGGATGCAGAGGCGGGCTTTTGCTTGTGCTTTAAATCACATGATTCTTCTATCGTACGTGATTTGAGGAAATGGGAGGCGGGCATATTTGAACCTTGAACCAGCATGGAGGAAAATTTGCATCTCTGTCGAAAGCACCTTTCATTTGTAAACTAATTGTCATTGATATTAATTGCATTACATTTTCATGTTTGTATAGCCTTGAACTAAAAGATAAAAGGTTTTCGTAAGCTTTATTTCGAATAGATAACATGTTGTTGATATTATTTATTTTTGCGGTTTTGGTGGCATTTCTGGTATGGTTTTTGCTAAAAGCTGATGCGGACTTAACTTTAATTTTCTCCGAAAAATACGGAAAACCTATTAGTAAGTATTTAAAACGCGTAATTAAAATTTGCCAAGTCATCGAATATATTAGTACCATGTCTTAACAGGCGATTTAAAAGGAAAAGTAGTATGGATAACTGGTGCTTCCAGTGGAATTGGTGAAGCTCTAGCTTATATTTTAGCGGAAGAGAATGTGAAAGTAGTTTTATCAGGTTTGAAATTGTAAATAACTTTATCACGATTGGTTAATCATTAACTTTTAATTAATTTCGTTAAGGAACCAATAAGGAAAACCTATTTAAAGTTCGTCAAAAATGCCTTCAAAATAACAAAGCTCTTTCGGAAGATGACGTATTTGTTTTACCATTTAACATGACGGATTGTGACTCTCATCAAGAACAATTTGACGCCGTTATAAAGCATTTTGGAAAGGTATAAACTAATAAACTACTAAAAGGAACCGTACTTATCATTATCCAATATTTTCAGTTGGATATCTTAGTAAATAACGCGGGTAGAAGTCAAAGAGCTTGTTTCCTCGATATTGACCTTCAAGTCCATAAAGATCTCTTTGAATTGAACGTTTTCGCTCCTATAAACTTAACCAAGATAGTATTACCTTACTTCTTGGAACATAAAAATGGCCATTTTGTAGTTACTAGTAGTACAGCGGGTATTTTTGGTGTTCCATTATCAGTTAGTTATACTGGATCAAAACACGCCATAAATGGAATGTACGAAGCAATTAGATCTGAACATGCAAGGGATGGAATTAAAGTTACGGTTATGTGTCCTGGACCCGTAGTTTCCAATATCCTTGAAAATGCTTATACTGGAAAAACAGGAGAGGTAAATAAACTTGATTACGTTAAATCTACAGTTTAATAAAAGACCAGGGTTCGTACACGACCTGGAAAACCTGGAAAAGTCAGGGAAATTGAAAATGGGCCTAAAAAGTCAGGGAAATTTAAAATGGACCTAAAAAGTCAGGGAAATGTCAGGGAAAAATATGTTGGAGGGAAATTTAAAGTATAAGGGTGACCAGAAAAATTTTGTCTGAGATTTGAGCAAAGCCCCAAATTCGCGGAGCTCGCTTCGCTCGCTCAGGTTATTTATGATTTACTTTAAATTAAATTTAAACGAATTAATTGGCTAATTTTTATAACAATAACTCGTGCAAAAATTATTTGAGTGAATATAGATTGGTTTTCATATACGTTCGCCATGTACGTTATTGCAAATGGTCAGGGAAATTTGTGGGATTTAGTCAGGGAAAACCTGGAAAAGTCAGGGAATTTCATTCCAAAAATTTTGTACGAACCCTGAAGACATGTTAAAAGAAAACTTCTTTTTATAGAAATTTGTTGGTGAAAAAGACAATAAGTCCAAAATGGCAACAAATCGTTGCGCTAAACTAATGGCTGTTGGTATTGCCAATGAACTGGACCACTGTTGGATGAGTCGCCAACCTGTTCTGCTCTTTCATTACCTCGCTCAATATACACCTACTTTCTTCCGACAGTATGTGATTTTAATTGGTTTAAAATTAAAACTGACTAATTTTTTGTTTGTTTTTGTTTCAGAAGAGTCACTAAACTTATTCCAATTTCTTACCTTAAAAAACTTCGTGATGGTAAAGAAAATAAAATTTAACAAGTTTTGCTAAACAAGAAAATAATATTTAATTAACAAAATAATAATAATAATAATAATAATGAAGTGTGTTGTGTAAACTGAATTATTTTTACAATTATAAAAAAGAATAGTAACAGTCACAAAATGATCAAAGTTTTTTTTTAGTTTAAATATCAATTATACTTGAGTGTTAATTAAAATTTGAGTTTTTTTTTTTTTTTTCGTATAAAAGTGGATGGTGTATAAAACATTTTGATTTTGTTTTTGTTGGTTTCTTCGTTAAATATTAAGTTGTTTGTAACCCTTATTCTTGGCAACTCATGACATGATTATAAAAATATAAATTTTCAAAGATTTACTAAGAAACTTGCGCTTTCTTTCACTTTAAAGAGCTTAAAAACAGACAACCCTTTAAAAGTAGCTGCCATCCTACTTCCATGTCCTCTTTGAACTTAATTATCCTTCTTTTTGTAAAATTATTTGTACTTTTATGCCTAATACATAGACAAATATTTGATCTTACTATTCGCTAAGCCTAGTTTGATCTTACTGTTCGCTAAGCCTAGTTTGATCTTACTATTCGCTAAGCCTAGTTTGATCTTACTATTCGCTAAGCCTAGTTTGATCTACTATTCACTAAGCCTAGTTCGATCTTACTATTCGCTAAGCCTAGTTCGATCTTACTATTCGCTAAGCCTAGTTTGATCTACTATTCGCTAAGCCTAGTTCGATCTACTATTCGCTAAGCCTAGTTTGATCTTACTATTCGCTAAGCCTAGTTTGATCTTACTATTCGCTAAGCCTAGTTTGATCTTACTGTTCGCTAAGCCTAGTTTGATCTTACTATTCGCTAAGCCTAGTTTGATCTTACTATTCGCTAAGCCTAGTTTGATCTTACTGTTCGCTAAGCCTAGTTTGATCTTACTGTTCGCTAAGCCTAGTTTGATCTTACTGTTCGCTAAGCCTAGTTTGATCTTACTGTTCGCTAAGCCTAGTTTGATCTTACTATTCGCTAAGCCTAGTTTGATCTTACTATTCGCTAAGCCTAGTTTGATCTTACTGTTCGCTAAGCCTAGTTTGATCTTACTATTCGCTAAGCCTAGTTTGATCTAATATTCGCTAAGCCTAGTTTGATCTAATATTCGCTAAGCCTAGTTTGATCTAATATTCGCTAAGCCTAGTTTGATCTTACTATTGGCTAAGCCTAGTTTGATCTTACTATTCGCTAAGCCTAGTTTGATCTACTATTCGCTAAGCCTAGTTTGATCTACTATTCGCTAAGCCTAGTTTAAAAACGGATAAATTTGGAAGATTATTAAGTTCTATTTTCTAACTTTGGCATGTTTTGAGTGGGAATGGTTGGTGTTTAAAAAAACCTAACCTTTAAACATCGTATTAGACGATAATCTCATTGGAAACTCTTGCCGAGTTTCAATATCGTTCCTTAAACCATAATCTGGCTCAACAACCTTTTTTACAGGCGCTGTTTTACCGAAAGAAGTTAAAATTGGGGGTGGAACAAATGAAATCATTTCATTTGGCGCTGATAGAGAGTGAGGTCTGTGATTTCCTCGATTACCTACTATCGTTGAAGAGCAACTGTTACACGCGTCTGTTTTAATACTTTGCCAACTTTGATCCTCGGGCCAAGAAGGTCGGCTACTACCTATCGTTTGAGAGCCTGAAAATTTGGCACCTGAATAAGGGGTTTCGTCTAAAGGAGTGTTTAGATAGCTGCATGAAAAACGGCGAAGATCCTTAGCCGCTCCTAAATGACGTTGTCGAGAGCATGTGGCGACCGTTTTTGGAAGCATCATTAACGAACGGTCGTTGCATAACGCCGTTAGTAATGGCAACTCCATGTCTTGGCTTTTTTTCCATAGTTGGTGAATGTCTAGTTGCGATTGTGTTTGGTTGAAAGCTGAATCAACTTTGTTCTAATTGAAAATAAATTGTTGTAAACAATTTGTTAAGCTATAGTTCGGCCTACAACGTGTTAAGCTATAGTTCGGCCTACAACGTGTTAAGCCTAGTTCGGCCTACAACGTGTTAAGCTATAGTTCGGCCTACAACGTGTTAAGCTATAGTTCGGCCTACAACGTGTTAAGCCTAGTTCGGCCTACAACGTGTTAAGCTATAGTTCGGCCTACAACGTGTTAAGCTATAGTTCGGCCTACAACGTGTTAAGCTATAGTTCGGCCTACAACGTGTTAAGCTATAGTTCGGCCTACAACGTGTTAAGCTATAGTTCGGCCTACAACGTGTTAAGCTATAGTTCGGCCTACAACGTGTTAAGCTATAGTTCGGCCTACAACGTGTTAAGCTATAGTTCGGCCTACAACGTGTTAAGCTATAGTTCGGCCTACAACGTGTTAAGCTATAGTTCGGCCTACAACGTGTTAAGCTATAGTTCGGCCTACAACGTGTTAAGCTATAGTTCGGCCTACAACGTGTTAAGCTATAGTTCGGCCTACAACGTGTTAAGCTATAGTTCGGTCTACAACGTGTTAAGCCTAGTTCGGCCTACAACGTGTTAAGCTATAGTTCGGCCTACAACGTGTTAAGCTATAGTTCGGCCTACAACGTGTTAAGCCTAGTTCGGTCTACAACGTGTTAAGCCTAATGTAGCGATTGCTTACATTTTCAAGCTCACGTTCTCCAGCTTCTTCGCCCAAACTCTCTACACTTTGATAAGCGAGGGGTGGTGGTATTCCGCCATTGGTGGAAGACAGGGTCGAAATGGGAAAGTTCTTATTGGATTTTAGAGTAGAATAATTGGAAGGGATACTCGTACTGCTTTGCCACGTGATGGCTGGTCCATTATGAGAATCGAGTAAAAATCCATCACCTACACTATGTCGATGAGCTTTAAACTGTACCATATTGGGAGGCAAAGAATGTTCCGAATCCACGGAATATGTACTAGACCAGGTTCTCAGATGGTTTAACTCGGGTTCAGAACCAGCCTGGCCATTAATATACAAAGACAATGGGGCTCGAGCCGTTCGACCTTTTGTTAACGAAGAAACGCCTATTCTCGTCACGTTTCTACTCTGAATTCTATTTAATGTTTGAACTCCCGGATAGAAATTAACAGTCTCTCCGTTTTGAAGAGAAATGGATCGAGAATTTCTCGCTTTTGGATATTGCACATTACAGTTTATAGCCGAGTTAACCACACTTTCCGATAAACAGGGACTAGGCAAAGTTAAAACTGAAGTCGCTTTACTAGAGAAGGATGATGCGCCATTTAAAATGTCTTTTTCTTCATAGACAAAATACTTTGGTTGATAAACGGGCACTTTAAACGTCGCCTTTTCTTCCCTAACAAGTTCGGGTTCATTTGGTTCTAGATTAGGGTTAGGGTTCACGATGTTTAATGTTTTAACTGGAGTTGGAGTTGGGGGGTTTGAGCATTGTGGTTGAGAGCTCTTTGTTTTGCCTTTTGAGTGTTTAAATTCAAAGAAACCGCCATCTCCACTGGCAGAACGAACTTTGCCATTTGCTAAATCATTTTTTTTTTGCGATTAAATCATTTAATTTCATTTATCTAATAGGCATACTTACCGAAAGATTCACTTCTGGTTGTTCCAACACCAACAGCGTCAAGTTCATCCTCGCTTTCGTAAAAACTATGAACTTTATCCCGATCCGAAACAATTCCCGAAGTGGTATTGGAAGAGGCATTGCTTATAACTGATTTTCTTTGTTCAATGGAATCTTTCAGTTCTTTTTCGTTGAAATTTATGGGGGTTAATTTGCTGTTGACGCACTTTTCACTACCAAACCAACGTAACTCCGAACTATCACTATAAATGTAAGATTCCCTAAAAGGTATCGTTGCTGAAATAAAATTTAAATTAGTAAATTAATTTAACTTCAATTGATTTCTTGATGATTATTTATTTATTTCACCTTCCAGTTCATATTTTTTCAATTCCAAAACTCGAGGTTGAACAGTCATATTGAACTGATGAGTTATTCTACACAACCAGAATAAACTTTTTGAAACAATCTCATTCCTGATGTAATAAGTAAACTTTCGAACTTTGGGAATGCCGGCGCAACAAATTTCAAACTTCTTTTTCTGTAGTTTTTAAGTTTTATAGCGATTAAACTCGAATCATAAATAAATTAACGATTTTAAATTATTCGTACTTCAAAATGAATTTTGGTGATATCACCCCATAAGAAGTTTGAAAGCTTATTTTTGGGTAAATCTCCGTTATCTTCGTAAATTTGTAAGGTCATTTGAGAAATTCCCAACCAAACATCTTCGGCTTTGCCTTTTTTACGTCTCATTTTGTAAAAATGTAAATTGTGTTGAGCAGTATCATTGGACGCTTCTTTAATGAAGTTAACTTGAGCTTCTCCTTTACTCAAACTAGCGTTATCTTTGTGTAAAGACGGAGTATGTTTACTAATGAATTCTTCCCCCAATTTACGAATAATCAATATATTGAAGTATTTCTTGGGATCAAAATAACGGCCTTTGTGTTTATCACTTTGAAAGTTGCCTAAATCGGCTTGTAAAGCGTAGGCGGCTAAGAGAAAAGCTCTGTCTTCGCTAATCGCTTGACAATATTTACAAACATTTTCTTTTAGTTGAAGATAATAATGATGACGCGCAATTTTATCACTGCGTAGGATACTTAAAAATTATTAAATTATTAATTGAATTTAATGATAAATTTACCTAATTAATAAATGACAATCAACGTAAAGATGGACTCTAAAATATAATGTTAACAATGGCTTCCCTCGCAAATCCAGACCCTGAGTTTTTTTATTTTATTTTTTTAGAAACCCAAATTAATTAAATAACCAGTATAATTAAGAGATGCGTTTAAAAATTTACCGAATCTTGTTTTTGCCATGTTTTAGGGGCATATTTATAAAGTTTCACAGCTTGTTCCACAAAAACATATTCTTCATCTATATAAAATTACAATTTCACTCCCATTTCACAAAAACATTATTAAGAACTAACCATATTTAATTGCCAAACTAAATAACTCTGCGTCACTCAATCCCAAATAGTTACAAACTTGATCGAAGATGGTTTGACAACGACCTTTAACCTAATATGAATTAATTTCCCAAATATAAATTACACTCTAAAGAAGAAAAATTAGGCTTAACTTACTTCAGAAACAAAATAAACAGTTTCCCCCGTGAGTAATGTAACCGCGACATATTTTTGATGGGGTAGTAATGGAATTGTACAATTAGAAAGAGCAGTTCTGTTTATGGTTCTCATTTTTGGTTAGTAGTTTCCATGAAACAACTGTGTTTAAGTTTCTGCAGGTGGTGAAACAAAAATTCCAGACTAATGAACACGGTGATTATCAATTTTGACCTTGGAGATGTTATAAAATAATTAACTAGAGGTCTAGAGCCTGAAGTTCATCTCCACAATTACACAGTAACAATAGAGTAATGGCACCTACTTGCCTTTGACTGTATTAAGCTCTATGGGTAGTTAACATGGAGTGCCACTACTCTATACAAAAAAAATTTGGCTTCCTTTTTATCTTATCTACTGGATAATTATAACACAATTCGCAAATTACAGAGAAGTAGATATGCTTAAGGAATTTCACGAGTTAACTAGATAAGGTTATCTGACAGGTAATTTTTAAATGACTTAAAACATTTGATGGGCTAATTATTGACAGGGAAATGTAATTAAATTAGGCCTAAATTCTTTTAACTTTAGAATAAATCAATAATCCCTGATAAAACGAAATACCACTTTCAAACAAAACTATTTAATTACAGTGTGAAATACTAATAACCTTAGCTTATAAGATAATTATAAAAATTCCAACTCCACCCACCCACCCGGGCCGCCCCCAGGCCCTTTTTTGCCTTACAGAAGTACGAAACGGACGCCAAGGCTTAGATGGTATAATTAAACATCTAAATTAACCATTTTAATGACTAATTAGACTTATTAAATACGTTAATTTTTAATTACCACTGTCCTATGTCTTCTTTTCAGTTAAAAAATCAGTTAAAATAATTAAAAACACATAAAAACTAAAGCTATTGTATTAAAATCCTTTACTTTCTCCCGCTACATTCCAATTGGATTTCTGGCATACCATAACATAGGGTATTTCAATAGAAGACACAACGCATTCGTGTCATAGTTTCATGGTAACTTATTTGCGCAGACACAGAGAATGGTTTACGCTAGGCTAACGCTTCCGTCGAAATGACGTATTTTCACTTGCATAATCACAGTAATTCAGATCAGTTCTAAAAACCGTGGAGGTCCTAATTGTATAGAATAAATTAAGTAGTTCAGTTTCGAGTTCACTGGGAGTTTCAGGGCTGACAGCACGGAGCTTCTATTAATAATAGCTGTAATAGAAGCTCCTTGCTGACAGAAATTCGAAGTTCAAACGTCAAAAGACTCAAAACAGGACGCTACTAATTTGCATAAGTTTGCAGCAAACCAATATTTTTGCATAAGGCCGCCATTTTCAAAAGTTAGCTTCCAAAACCTAAACGAAGCTAAGCGAAGCTAAACGAAGCTAAACGAAGCTAAATGAAGCTAAACGAAGCTAAACGAAGCTAAGCTAAGCTAAGCTAAGCTAAACGAAGCTAAGCTAAGCTAAGCTAAGCTAAGCTAAGCTAAACGAAGCTAAGCTAAGCTAAGCTAAGCTAAGCTAAACGAAGCTAAACGAAGCTAAACGAAGCTAAGCTAAGCTAAGCTAAGCTAAACGAAGCTACACGAAGCTAAGCTAAGTTAAACGAAGCTAAACGAAGCTAAACGAAGCTAAGCTAAACGAAGCTAATCGAAGCTAAACGAAGCTAAGATAAGCTAAACGAAGCTAAGCTAAGCTAAACTAAGCTAAGCTAAACGAAGTGAAACGAAGCTAAACGAAGTGAAACGAAGCTAAACGAAGCTAAGCTAAGCTAAGCTAAGCTAAACGAAGCTAAGCTAAGCTAAGCTAAGCTAAACGAAGCTAAGCTAAGCTAAGCTAAACGAAGCTAAGCTAAGCTAAACGAAGATAAGCTAAGCTAAGCTAAACGAAGCTAAGCTAAGCTAAGCTAAACGAAGCTAAACGAAGCTAAGCTAAGTTAAACGAAGCTAAACGAAGCTAAACGAAGCTAAGCTAAACGAAGCTAAGCTAAACGAAGCTAAACGAAGCTAAGCTAAGCTAAACGAAGCTAAGCTAAGCTAAACGAAGCTAAGCTAAACTAAACGAAGCTAAACGAAGCTAAGCTAAGCTAAGCTAAGCTAAGCTAAACGAAGCTAAACGAAGCTAAACGAAGCTAAGCTAAGCTAAACGAAGCTAAACGAAGCTAAACGAAGCTAAGCTAAGCTATGCTAAACGAAGCTTAACGAAGAAACACGAAGCTAAACGAAGCTAAACGAAGCTAAGCTAAGCTAAACGAAGCTAAGCGAAGCTAAACGAAGCTAAACGAAGCTAAACGAAGCTAAGCTAAGCTAAACGAAGCTAAACGAAGCTAAGCTAAGCTAAGCTAAACGAAGCTAAACGAAGCTAAACGAAGCTAAGCTAAGATAAACGAAGCTAAACGAAGCTAAGCTAAGCTAAGCTAAGCTAAACGAAGCTAAACGAAGCTAAGCTAAGTTAAACGAAGCTAAACGAAGCTAAACGAAGCTAAGCTAAGCTAAACGAAGCTAAACGAAGCTAAGCTAAGCTAAACGAAGCTAAACGAAGCTAAACGAAGCTAAGCTCAGCTAAACGAAGCTAAACGAAGCTAAGCTAAGCTAAGCTAAACGAAGCTAAACGAAGCTAAGCTAAGCTAAACGAAGCTAAACGAAGCTAAGCTAAACGAAGCTAAACGAAGCTAAACGAAGCTAAGCTAAGTTAAACGAAGCTAAACGAAGCTAAACGAAGCTAAGCTAAGTTAAACGAAGCTAAACGAAGCTAAACGAAGCTAAGCTAAGTTAAACGAAGCTAAACGAAGCTAACGAAGCTTAACGAAGCTAAACGAAGCTAAGCTAAGCTAAACGAAGCTAAACGAAGCTAAGCTAAGCTAAGCTAAACGAAGCTAAACGAAGCTAAACGAAGCTAAGCTAAACGAAGCTAAACGAAGCTAAGCTAAGCTAAACGAAGCTAAGCTAAGCTAAACGAAGCTAAGCTAAACTAAACGAAGCTAAACGAAGCTAAGCTAAACGAAGCTAAGCTAAACTAAACGAAGCTAAACGAAGCTAAGCTAAGCTAAGCTAAACGAAGCTAAACGAAGCTAAACGAAGCTAAGCTAAGCTAAACGAAGCTAAACGAAGCTAAACGAAGCTAAGCTAAGCTAAGCTAAGCTATGCTAAACGAAGCTTAACGAAGCTTAACGAAGCTTAACGAAGCAACACGAAGCTAAACGAAGCTAAGCTAAGCTAAACGAAGCTAAGCGAAGCTAAACGAAGCTAAACGAAGCTAAGCTAAGCTAAACGAAGCTAAACGAAGCTAAACGAAGCTAAGCTAAGCTAAACGAAGCTAAACGAAGCTAAGCTAAGCTAAGCTAAACGAAGCTAAACGAAGCTAAACGAAGCTAAGCTAAGCTAAACGAAGCTAAACGAAGCTAAGCTAAGCTAAGCTAAGCTAAACGAAGCTAAACGAAGCTAAACGAAGCTAAGCTAAGCTAAACGAAGCTAAACGAAGCTAAGCTAAGCTAAACGAAGCTAAACGAAGCTAAGCTCAACTAAACGAAGCTAAACGAAGCTAAACGAAGCTAAGCTAAGCTAAGCTAAGCGAAGCTAAACGAAGCTAAACGAAGCTAAGCTAAGCTAAACGAAGCTAAACGAAGCTAAGCTAAACGAAGCTAAACGAAGCTAAGCTAAGCTAAACGAAGCTAAACGAAGCTAAGCTAAACGAAGCTAAGCTAAGTTAAACGAAGCTAAACGAAGCTAAACGAAGCTAAGCTAAGTTAAACGAAGCTAAACGAAGCTAAACGAAGCTAAACGAAGCTAAACGAAGCTAAGCTAAGTTAAACGAAGCTAAACGAAGCTAAACGAAGCTAAGCTAAGTTAAACGAAGCTAAACGAAGCTAACGAAGCTTAACGAAGCTAAACGAAGCTAAGCTAAACTAAACGAAGCTAAGCTAAGCTAAACGAAGCTAAGCTAAACTAAACGAAGCTAAACGAAGCTAAACGAAGCTAAGCTAAGCTAAACGAAGCTAAACGAAGCTAAACGAATCAAAACGAAGCTAAGCGAAGCTAAACGAAGCTAAGCTAAGCTAAACGAAGCTAAGCTAAGCTAAGCTAAGCTAAGCTAAACGAAGCTAAGCTAAGCTAAGCTAAGCTAAACGAAGCTAAACGAACCTAAACGAAGCTAAGCGAAGCTAAACGAAGCTAAGCGAAGCTAAACGAAGCTAAACGAAGCTAAGCTAAGTTAAACGAAGCTAAACGAAGCTAACGAAGCTTAACGAAGCTAAACGAAGCTAAGCTAAGCTAAACGAAGCTAAACGAAGCTAAGCTAAGCTAAACGAAGCTAAGCTAAACTAAACGAAGCTAAACGAAGCTAAGCTAAGCTAAACGAAGCTAAACGAAGCTAAACGAATCAAAACGAAGCTAAGCGAAGCTAAACGAAGCTAAACGAAGCTAAACGAAGCTAAGCTAAGCTAAACGAAGCTAAACGAAGCTAAGCTAAGCTAAGCTAAACGAAGCTAAACGAAGCTAAACGAAGCTAAGCTAAGATAAACGAAGCTAAACGAAGCTAAGCTAAGCTAAGCTAAGCTAAACGAAGCTAAACGAAGCTAAGCTAAGTTAAACGAAGCTAAACGAAGCTAAACGAAGCTAAGCTAAGCTAAACGAAGCTAAACGAAGCTAAGCTAAGCTAAACGAAGCTAAACGAAGCTAAACGAAGCTAAGCTCAGCTAAACGAAGCTAAACGAAGCTAAGCTAAGCTAAGCTAAACGAAGCTAAACGAAGCTAAGCTAAGCTAAACGAAGCTAAACGAAGCTAAGCTAAACGAAGCTAAACGAAGCTAAACGAAGCTAAGCTAAGTTAAACGAAGCTAAACGAAGCTAAACGAAGCTAAGCTAAGTTAAACGAAGCTAAACGAAGCTAAACGAAGCTAAGCTAAGTTAAACGAAGCTAAACGAAGCTAACGAAGCTTAACGAAGCTAAACGAAGCTAAGCTAAGCTAAACGAAGCTAAACGAAGCTAAGCTAAGCTAAGCTAAACGAAGCTAAACGAAGCTAAACGAAGCTAAGCTAAACGAAGCTAAACGAAGCTAAGCTAAGCTAAACGAAGCTAAGCTAAGCTAAACGAAGCTAAGCTAAACTAAACGAAGCTAAACGAAGCTAAGCTAAACGAAGCTAAGCTAAACTAAACGAAGCTAAACGAAGCTAAGCTAAGCTAAGCTAAACGAAGCTAAACGAAGCTAAACGAAGCTAAGCTAAGCTAAACGAAGCTAAACGAAGCTAAACGAAGCTAAGCTAAGCTAAGCTAAGCTATGCTAAACGAAGCTTAACGAAGCTTAACGAAGCTTAACGAAGCAACACGAAGCTAAACGAAGCTAAACGAAGCTAAGCTAAGCTAAACGAAGCTAAGCGAAGCTAAACGAAGCTAAACGAAGCTAAGCTAAGCTAAACGAAGCTAAACGAAGCTAAACGAAGCTAAGCTAAGCTAAACGAAGCTAAACGAAGCTAAGCTAAGCTAAGCTAAACGAAGCTAAACGAAGCTAAACGAAGCTAAGCTAAGCTAAACGAAGCTAAACGAAGCTAAGCTAAGCTAAGCTAAGCTAAACGAAGCTAAACGAAGCTAAACGAAGCTAAGCTAAGCTAAACGAAGCTAAACGAAGCTAAGCTAAGCTAAACGAAGCTAAACGAAGCTAAACGAAGCTAAGCTCAACTAAACGAAGCTAAACGAAGCTAAACGAAGCTAAGCTAAGCTAAGCTAAGCGAAGCTAAACGAAGCTAAACGAAGCTAAGCTAAGCTAAACGAAGCTAAACGAAGCTAAGCTAAACGAAGCTAAACGAAGCTAAGCTAAGCTAAACGAAGCTAAACGAAGCTAAGCTAAACGAAGCTAAGCTAAGTTAAACGAAGCTAAACGAAGCTAAACGAAGCTAAGCTAAGTTAAACGAAGCTAAACGAAGCTAAACGAAGCTAAACGAAGCTAAACGAAGCTAAGCTAAGTTAAACGAAGCTAAACGAAGCTAAACGAAGCTAAGCTAAGTTAAACGAAGCTAAACGAAGCTAACGAAGCTTAACGAAGCTAAACGAAGCTAAGCTAAGCTAAACGAAGCTAAGCTAAGCTAAACGAAGCTAAGCTAAACTAAACGAAGCTAAACGAAGCTAAACGAAGCTAAGCTAAGCTAAACGAAGCTAAACGAATCAAAACGAAGCTAAGCGAAGCTAAACGAAGCTAAGCTAAGCTAAACGAAGCTAAGCTAAGCTAAGCTAAGCTAAGCTAAACGAAGCTAAGCTAAGCTAAGCTAAGCTAAACGAAGCTAAACGAACCTAAACGAAGCTAAGCGAAGCTAAACGAAGCTAAGCGAAGCTAAACGAAGCTAAACGAAGCTAAGCTAAGTTAAACGAAGCTAAACGAAGCTAACGAAGCTTAACGAAGCTAAACGAAGCTAAGCTAAGCTAAACGAAGCTAAACGAAGCTAAGCTAAGCTAAACGAAGCTAAGCTAAACTAAACGAAGCTAAACGAAGCTAAGCTAAGCTAAACGAAGCTAAACGAAGCTAAACGAATCAAAACGAAGCTAAGCGAAGCTAAACGAAGCTAAGCTAAGCTAAACGAAGCTAAGCTAAGCTAAGCTAAGCTAAACGAAGCTAAGCTAAGCTAAGCTAAGCTAAACGAAGCTAAACGAACCTAAACGAAGCTAAGCGAAGCTAAACGAAGCTAAGCTAAGTTAAACGAAGCTAAACGAAGCTAAACGAAGCTAAGCTAAACGAAGCTAAACGAAGCTAAACGAAGCTAAGCTAAGCTAAACGAAGCTAAGCTAAGCTAAACGAAGCTAAGCTAAGCTCAACGAAGCTAAACGAAGCTAAACGAAGTGAAACGAAGCTAAACGAAGCTAAACGAAGCTAAGCTAAGCTAAGCTAAGCTAAACGAAGCTAAACGAAGTGAAACGAAGCTAAACGAAGCTAAACGAAGCTAAGCTAAGCTAAGCTAAGCTAAACGAAGCTAAACGAAGCTAAGCTAAACGAAGCTAAACGAAGCTAAGCTAAACGAAGCTAAACGAAGCTAAACGAAGCTAAGCTAAACGAAGCTAAACGAAGCTAAGCTAAACGAAGCTAAACGAAGCTAAGCTAAGCTAAGCTAAACGAAGCTAAACGAAGCTAAACGAAGCTAAACGAAGCTAAGCTAAACGAAGCTGAACGAAGCTAAGCTAAGCTAAACGAAGCTAAATGAAGCTAAACGAAGCTAAACGAAGCTAAACGAAGCTAAGCTAAGCTAAACGAAGCTAAACGAAGCTAAGCTAAGTTAAACGAAGCTAAACGAAGCTAAGCTAAGCTAAACGAAGGTAAACGAAGCTAAACGAAGCTAAGCTAAGCTAAACGAAGCTAAACGAAGCTAAGCTAAACTAAACGAAGCTAAACGAAGCTAAACGAAGTTAACTTAAGCTAAACGAAGCTAAACGAAGCAAAACGAAGCTAAACGAAGCTAAACGAAGCTAAACGAAGCTAAGCGAAGCTAAACGAAGCTAAGCTAAGCTAAACGAAGCTAAGCTAAGCTAAACGAAGCTAAACGAAGCTAAGCTAAGCTAAGCTAAACGAAGCTAAACGAAGCTAAGCTAAGCTAAACGAAGCTAAACGAAACTAAGCTAAGTTAAACGAAGCTAAACGAAGCTAAACGAAGCTAAGCTAAGTTAAACGAAGCTAAACGAAGCTAAGCTAAGTTAAACGAAGCTAAACGAAGCTAACGAAGCTTAACGAAGCTAAACGAAGCTAAGCTAAGCTAAACGAAGCTAAGCTAAGCTAAGCTAAGCTAAGCTAAACGAAGCTAAACGAAGCTAAGCTAAGCTAAGCTAAGCTAAGCTAAACGAAGCTAAACGAAGCTAAACGAAGCTAAGCTAAGCTAAACGAAGCTAAACGAAGCTAAGCTAAGCTAAGCTAAGCTATGCTAAACGAAGCTTAACGAAGCAACACGAAGCTAAACGAAGCTAAACGAAGCTAAGCTAAGCTAAACGAAGCTAAACGAAGCTAAACGAAGCTAAGCTAAACGAAGCTAAACGAAGCTAAACGAAGCTAAGCTAAACGAAGCTAAACGAAGCTAAACGAAGCTAAGCTAAACGAAGCTAAACGAAGCTAAACGAAGCTAAGCTAAACGAAGCTGAACGAAGCTAAGCTAAGCTAAACGAAGCTAAATGAAGCTAAACGAAGCTAAACGAAGCTAAACGAAGCTAAGCTAAGCTAAACGAAGCTAAACGAAGCTAAGCTAAGTTAAACGAAGCTAAACGAAGCTAAGCTAAGCTAAACGAAGGTAAACGAAGCTAAACGAAGCTAAGCTAAGCTAAACGAAGCTAAACGAAGCTAAGCTAAACTAAACGAAGCTAAACGAAGCTAAACGAAGCTAAACGAAGTTAACTTAAGCTAAACGAAGCTAAACGAAGCAAAACGAAGCTAAACGAAGCTAAACGAAGCTAAGCTAAGCTAAACGAAGCTAAGCTAAGCTAAACGAAGCTAAACGAAGCTAAGCTAAGCTAAGCTAAACGAAGCTAAACGAAGCTAAGCTAAGCTAAACGAAGCTAAACGAAACTAAGCTAAGTTAAACGAAGCTAAACGAAGCTAAGCTAAGTTAAACGAAGCTAAACGAAGCTAAGCTAAGTTAAACGAAGCTAAACGAAGCTAACGAAGCTTAACGAAGCTAAACGAAGCTAAGCTAAGCTAAACGAAGCTAAGCTAAGCTAAGCTAAACGAAGCTAAACGAAGCTAAGCTAAGCTAAGCTAAGCTAAGCTAAGCTAAGCTAAACGAAGCTAAACGAAGCTAAACGAAGCTAAGCTAAGCTAAACGAAGCTAAACGAAGCTAAGCTAAGCTAAGCTAAGCTATGCTAAACGAAGCTTAACGAAGCAACACGAAGCTAAACGAAGCTAAACGAAGCTAAGCTAAGCTAAACGAAGCTAAGCGAAGCTAAACGAAGCTAAGCTAAGCTAAGCTAAGCTAAGCTAAACGAAGCTAAACGAACCTAAACGAACCTAAACGAAGCTAAACGAAGCTAAACGAACCTAAACGAAGCTAAACGAAGCTAAACGAAGCTAAAAAAGCTAAGCTAAGCTAAGCTAAACGAAGCTAAGCTAAGCTAAGCTAGCTAAACGAAGCTAAACGAAGCTAAACGAAGCTAAGCTAAGCTAAACGAAGCTAAACGAAGCTAAGCTAAGTTAAACGAAGCTAAACGAAGCTAAGCGAAGCTAAACGAAGCTAAGCTAAGCTAAACGAAGGTAAGCTAAGCTCAACGAAGCTAAACGAAGCTAAACGAAGTGAAACGAAGCTAAACGAAGCTAAACGAAGCTAAGCTAAGCTAAACGAAGCTAAGCTAAGCTAAACGAAGCTAAGCTAAGCTAAGCTAAACGAAGCTAAACGAACCTAAACGAAGCTAAGCGAAGCTAAACGAAGCTAAACGAAGCTAAGCTAAGCTAAGCTAAGCTAGCTAAACGAAGCTAAGCTAAGCTAAGCTAAGCTAAACGAAGCTAAACGAAGCTAAGCTAAGTTAAACGAAGCTAAACGAAGCTAAGCTAAGCTAAACGAAGCTAAGCTAAGCTAAGCTAAACGAAGCTAAGCTAAGCTAAACGAAGCTAAGCTAAGCTAAGCTAAACGAAGCTAAGCTAAGCTAAACGAAGCTAAGCTAAGCTAAACGAAGCTAAGCTAAGCTAAACGAAGCTAAGCGAAGCTAAACGAAGCTAAGCGAAGCTAAACGAAGCTAAACGAAGCTAAGCTAAGCTAAGCTAAGCTAAGCTAAACGAAGCTAAGCTAAGCTAAGCTAAGCTAGCTAAACGAAGCTAAACGAAGCTAAGCTAAGCTAAGCTAAGCTAAACGAAGCTAAGCTAAGTTAAACGAAGCTAAACGAAGCTAAACGAAGCTAAGCTAAGCTAAACGAAGCTAAGCTAAGCTAAGCTAAACGAAGCTAAGCTAAACTCAACGAAGCTAAACGAAGCTAAACGAAGCTAAGCTAAGCTAAGCAAAGCTAAACGAAGCTAAGCTATGCTAAGCTAAACGAAGCTAAGCTAAGCTAAGCGAAGCTAAACGAAGCTAAGCTAAGCTAAACGAAGCTAAGCTAAGCTAAACGAAGCTAAACGAAGCTAAGCTAAGCTAAGCTAAGCTAAGCTAAACGAAGCTAAGCTAAGCTAAACGAAGCTAAACGAAGCTAAACGAAGCTAAGCTAAACGAAGCTAAGCTAAGCTAAACGAAGCTAAACGAAGCTAAGCTAAACGAAGCTAAACGAAGCTAAACGAAGCTAAGCTAAGCTAAACTAAACGAAGCTAAGCTAAGCTAAGCTAAACGAAGCTAAACGAAGCTAAACGAAGCTAAGCTAAGCTAAACTAAACGAAGCTAAGCTAAGCTAAGCTAAACGAAGCTAAACGAACCTAAACGAAGCTAAACGAAGCTAAACGAAGCTAAGCTAAACGAAGCTAAACGAAGCTAAACGAAGCTAAACGAAGCTAAGATAAGCTAAACGAAGCTAAGCTAAGCTAAGCTAAGCTAAACGAAGCTAAACGAACCTAAACGAAGCTAAACGAAGCTAAACGAAGCTAAACGAAGCTAAACGAAGCTAAGCTAAGCTAAACGAAGCTAAGCTAAGCTAAACGAAGCTAAACGAAGCTAAGCTAAGTTAAACGAAGCTAAACGAAGCTAAACGAAGCTAAGCGAAGCTAAACGAAGCTAAGCTAAGCTAAACGAAGCTAAGCTAAGCTAAACGAAGCTAAGCTAAGCTCAACGAAGCTAAACGAAGCTAAACGAAGTGAAACGAAGCTAAACGAAGCTAAACGAAGCACTGATCGCACTAAAAAGTGCTTGATCTTGAAATTCTATGTAAATCAACCTAATTTGCATATTTTTAACATGGCGATTCAAGATCATGTTCCTTTTGGTGTATAACCGGAGTCACCATTGTAAAAAACTTCCTCCATGGTTGAAATTTCACCAATATGTGTAGTCTGCTTTTAACGCCGCGCTGTCACCGTAAGGAAGGAAAAAGCCGTGCCGGGAGTGTGGCGCGCTCCTGTAAGCCCAGCTTCTGGGCGGCAAAGTTTGAGGGAATACGACACATGTCGGCGATCCTACCCTATAGGTGCCGACTGTCCCGTGTCCGCCGGAGGTGACTAACCCCAACTCCACCTTCCGTCACCTCCCAAGTAAACCTCATTTCCTTCCCTGCTTATCCACATACGACCTAGCGGCCCCCGTCTGTGCTGGGCCGCGTAGGGTCTCCCGCTCCATTCTTCCTGGTGCTCAAGGCCTAACGGCTAAGCACTAGTGCTCGTAGGTGGAAAAAAAAAAAAAAAAAAAAGGAAAAAGCCGTAAAGATGTAACGCCCTATTCGAAATAACCTGTATTTGGTAAATTATTAATGTTTTTATTATAATTTTTAGTCGTATTATAAGTAGAAAGGTATGTTAATTAATTAAAATTAAAATCACGCGTTGGAAGTCTTTGAAAAATTATGCTATCATATTAAGTTGCTGGTCGGACCATCACACACAGGTTGCACCAAGGCCCAAAGTAGGGGTTGTGGCAATGGACCTGATTATGGGGTTTTGATTTTGCTTTGAAGTTGAAATTTTGTTAGTTTGCATTGATACATGAATTATTTTGTTTGATTGAATAGTTATCTCACTGAACAAGGATAACTTTAGCTTTCTTGTTTTCTCTTTGGTTAATACCGTAAATATATGAACTTTGAGACTATTTTTGCAAAGAGGCTCCCAGTATTTCAGATTGGCAATCATGACATTAATACATGAACCCATGCCCTGCCACCCTTTCAATGGGAAACACGATTTATCGAGTGTTATTTAAAATGTGGGACCAGACACTTTTTGGGATGATAGTATAATTTTTTTCTCCCCAATGGGACTATGGCAATAGTTAGCCCAGTCATAATTGGAAAATTTATTTAGTCTTTTTATACTTTTTTTTGGTGTACTGAATTTTAGAAATAGTTCCTGATTTTGGACAAGTCAATGAAGGGACCTCCCTTTATCTGTTGCTTGACACAGCATATATTCTTAATTTTAAATCAATTTAGTTTTCAGTACCCATTTGAATTAAGAGGATTTATATTTAGCTATCATCTGATACCAAATGAGCAATTTGTGTAGATGCTGGAACAAATTATTTTTTGTTAGTTTGAATTGGTCTCTTCCCAATAAGTGAGAATAGCTTTTTCTTCACAGATTGGGTGAATGATGTAAATATTTTGGCTTTGCAAGTATTATTTGACAAATGACACATGTTATTAATCAGATGCAATTCCATTCTTAATTTAGAACCTCATTATGCAAACTATTTACGCAACACGTGAAATATTATTTATTCAAGCTTATTTATAATAGAAATTCAAGCAGGACCCCTACACAATTTCATCCTTGATTCAGAACCACATTTTGAAAGGGGATCTCATTATTAAAACTATTTAGGCAACGCGTGAAACATTTTAGGCGTAGAAATAATTCAAGCTTCGTTATTTGAAAGAAATTGAAATGTTTCCTAAAGCATTTCTAGATTACTTTATTTATTTTTAGACGAGAAAGCATCGGTCCTTTGAGGGAGTTTTGCAGGATCTCAATAAATTCTTTATTTATATAATAGGTAGAAGACTGGTTATACGTTTTCTCATTTAAAAATAATGAAATTAATCAGGATTTTAAGCCAAGCGTTAGCTTTAATGTATGAGATTCCCTTCCCAATAATAATTTTTCAAGTTAGGGGTTTTAATTATATTTACTTTTAGAGGAGACAGCGCTTGTCGAGTGGCTCATTGAGGTAGTTTTGCAGGAACTAAATAAATTATGTAATAGTTAGATGGTCTCTCGTACGCCATCTCCTTTAAAAGTAATCAGTATTTTAAGGGAATTTAAGGCAAGGGTTGGCTTTTATCGTAGTAAAATCTCTCCCCCTATTAAGTTATCGAGTTTAAAGTTATGCATGTGCCATTTTTTGACAAATAATAAGATTTTGTCTTAAGTTGGAACATTTTATTTACATCATGCGAGAACATTGAAGTCGACTGTCATAAAAAGGTATGTAATTTGAAGTAATGCATGCACAATTTGCCTAAATAATAACAATTTATCTTATGCAGTAACGTTCTTCTTGTGGACATGGTGCGACAAAATTCTTGTGGACATGGTGCGACAAAATTCTTGTGGACATGGTGCGACAAAATTCTTGTGGACATGGTGTGACAACTTTCTTCAAGTGGACATGGTGTGACAACTTTCTTCAAGTGGACATGGTGCGACAACTTTCTTCAAGTGGACATTCATTGGAAATCCCATGCTAAGGACGACGTTTCCTGGTTTTGGGGGCTCCACAGCGGGCCTTAGTTTAAATTTAATGATTCCCGAGTTGAACAGGGGCTTGTTAAATTTAAATTGGGCTCGCAAGGCTTACTTTGGGGGTGGTAGCTTAAGTTTAAAATTTAAGTTTCGATATTGGGGAAGGAACAAAAATAGTCGAAAAACACTTAGGGTAGTTTTTTTGACAATTTTTGCGTGCTTTTTTTGTATTTTTATTAATTTTTTCATTTTTTTTTATAAAAATTTTTTTTTTTATGTTATTATTTTCTTTTTTATTTAGTGAAAAGCTTAAAAAGGGGCCTAAAAAATCAACCTAAGTCCAGAGGGAAAAAAATCGAAACCAAGTCTAGTATATTAAAAATTCAAGAAAAGAAAGAACGAGGTTTAAGGCAAAATTTATTCAATAAAAAACAAAAAAACCAAAGTGTTTACAAAAATTCCGAACAAAAAAAAATATTAAAGAGGTTTGTAAGTTAAAGTTTGAACGCGAAAAAAAATTAAGTAGTTACAGATAAAATTTGCAAGCAAAAAAAAATAATTAAGTTGTTACAAATAAAATTTGCAAGCAAAAAAAAATAATTAAGTTGTTACAAATAAAATTTGCAAGCAAAAAATTAAGTTAAGTAATTGCATGTAAAATTTGCAAGTAAAAAAGATGTATTTTGTGTCTTCTAGGTTTGACGATTTTCTTTGGGTCCGGCGCTGAGAGAGATACCAAGTCCAGAAGAAGACATGTGTAACGTAAATCCAACAAAGGTCATCTGGAAGGATACGTCTCGAAATGACCAGCGACAGAAAAATCCAAGAATATCAGGAGGTCATCGGGAAGGTTACGTCTCGGAATGACCAGCGACAGCAAAATCGAAGAATATCAGCCGGATCTATAAATTAAAACATTAATAACACATCTTAGGCTATTGCCTTTTTCTGGGCCAAACACAAAATAATCTTAGATTTAAATATTTTAAGGAAAACGTCTGCTTAATTAAAAACTGGCTACCAAATTTAGAGAAAGACAAACTACCACCAACTAATTGCCACGACGAATTAAAGATACTCTGGCTAACTAAATTGTTTCCCATAATTGTAAAGGAAAAAATTAGTTTAAATGGGTAATTAAATTAAAGAAAGGCTCGACTTCCGGGATTCCCACCCTGAATTAAATAATTACCCTGGCTATCTAATTATTTCCCATAATTGTAAAGAAAAACTTAGTTTAAATGGGTAATTAAATTAAAAAAAGGCTCGTCTTCCGGTATTCCCACCCTGAATTAAATAAATACTCCGGCCAACTAATTATTTCCCATAATTGTAAAGAAAAACTTAGTTTAAATGGGTAATTAAATTTAAGAAAGGCTCGTCTACCGGGATTCCCACCCTGAATTAAATAAATACTCTGGCTAACTAATTATTTCCCATAATTGTAAAGAAAAACTTAGTTTAAATGGGTAATTAAATTAAAGAAAGGCTCGTCTACCGGGATTCCCACCCTGAATTAAATACTCTGGCTAACTAATTATTTCCCATAATTGTAAAGAAAAGTATCTTAGAAAATCCTGCCTTTTAGTTATTTTAAACAATCCATAAATAAAAACTGAGTCAAAGAGGACAAGGCTTAGCTCAGGTTAACCTCGTGCTATAAAATTATCTTGGCGGGACTTGATTTTCGAAAATCTGTCATATTATCTCTAAATTAATTGCGTTCCCTGCCATTTATTTATTTTAAAACTATTCCCACAGACAGACCACGTAGATAATAGAGTTTCAATCGGTCAAGGCTTAGGGCAACAGTCCTCGTGTCCTAAAGTTCTCTCGGCGGGACCTGATTTCCGAAAATCTGTCGCGTCATCTCTAAATTAATTACGTACCCCGTTTAATAGCTTATAATAATAGCCATTAAACTAATTATTAAGGGATTCTCTCTTGTCGAACATCTCGTTGTAAAATTTCATTTATGGTACTTAATTTTCAATAAATAAATATAATTCACTAACATTTAACACTGCCTAATTGATTTAAATACTCGAAATAAAAGAAATAATTTAAGGGGAGCTGGATGATTTCGGATTATTGTAAAGTTTACGCTTACGGACTGTTGAATCACGAGGCGGTCAAGTAATGGACGCGAAGAAAGTTGAAGAGCTACGAATTCAGCTTGCGTCCTCAGCAAAAACGATCAGCGAAATGGCGGAATTATCAAGAATCGACCTCTAAAGCCGGGATCACGATCGAACCAGCTGAGCGGGGCAGGTTTTTCCAAGCGACCTCCTCGATGGCTTCCAAGCATAGAAAGAATGAGCTCCGTTCTTACTTCCAACCAAGAAGTAAATTTTAACGTCGGGGGGCGCTAAAAGCTCCTATGGGCGGACTCGGATGCGCCATATCACAGGCACGAAATTCAAATAGCTGAACACAGCTAGGCCTAAATGAATGAACGCTAGGCCTAAAAGAATTAACGCTAGGCCTAAAAGAATTAATGCTAGGCCTAAATGAATGAAATAATTATTATAATAAACATCTGTCGTGACGTCACAAGTCAATTACTTCTATGACGTCATGCCACGTCACCGGATATGACGTCATGGCACGTCACCGGATATGACGTCATGCCACGTCATCGGATATGTCGTCATGTCACGTCACCGGATACGACGTCATGTCACGTCACCGGATACGTCATGTCACGTCACCGGATACGACAGTTAAGGTGGCATTGCCATTTAGATGTCAGTAAATACGTAACTACGTATGCAGCGCCCCTATCGGCAAATATTGCTTAAACCTTTCATAAATTTCTAAAAGAATTTGAGACCTTTTTAAATGTCATTTAGATGTCAGTAAATACGTAACTACGTATGCAGCGCCCCTAGCGGCAAATGTTGCTTAAACCTTTGATAAATTTGTAAAGAATTTGAGAGCTTTATTGCATGTCATTTAGATGTCAGTAAATACGTAACTACGCATGCAGCGCCCCTAGCGGCAAATGTTGCTTACACCTTTCATAAATTTGTAAAGAATTTGAGAGCTTTATTACACACAAAAGTGTTTGTAACTTTTTTCTAACTAAAGTAATAATAAAAACAAAACCCTTCTATTTAAGATCTGATTTCTTAAATTGTGAAATATTAATAATTAGCTTTGTAAACAATTACAATAGCTATCTCAGTTGTTTCGTCAGTGCCTAGGGCTTAGCTTTGGCAAAGGGCGGCCATTTTTGGTCCCTTTTTTGGTTCTATAGGGAGCTAACAGTTCTGACCCTGAAACGTCACACCCTTCTATCTCTTACTAGAGTTTCATCCCCCCCTAACGGTTGGAAACAGTATTCTACGTGCAAAAATGTCAACCAGAGAGGGGCTGAGTGACGTCAGACTATCTCTTCCCCCTAGCCAGTTGTTAGCTCCCTATAGACAAATAGCGTGGGTGACGTCACACCAAGACTTTAGAGATAGCTCTATTATAGTGGGTCCCTGGTAAGCTTATAAATAAAAATGATTTTATAACACAGACTTATTCACGCAAGTTTTATTTTGAAATATTACATTTTATACATTCGATTTGATTGAATAAATTAATAAAATAATTTAAAAATGTGTATTTTCTGTATGTTGTGTAAAGAACCCTGAAAATGAACAAAATATTTCTTTTATTAACAAGAGCTTAAAAATAAAGGATGCGCGTGAGGAAATAAAGCCCCTTTCAGACGATACAACCTTTTGACTCATTTAGATGGGTCAACTCGCGTTGAGTGAACTAGTTGGGACTTGTGAACGGAAGTTGGACTTGTTGAACCACCAAATTATAAATTGATCACTGACCAATTTTTGCTCACTCAACTTTTTAACATCATCTACTTTGAGTCGAAAGTTGTATCCTCTGAAAATGCCTTAATTAGAAGTCCTCTTGACTCGGAGAGGTAAAATTTTGGTTTCCCAACTTGTTTTTATTTGTCGTGGAAAATTTAAATCTATCTCTAAATTTTTCAACCTTTTTAGTATAATAGAATACGTTGAAACACGCATCACGCTAAAATTTCACGTCATTTGGATCAATAGAACAGGGGACATGGATAAAACACCATAGAAATGGCACGTTGTATTGTTAATATCATAAGTCTATTATGTAAGGTCCCCATACATAATAGACTTATGTTAATATTATCACCCGAATTGAAATAGCTCTATAGGTGAGGGGCCATAGTGATTATATATACATATATATATAGCTGGTTTTTAACACATGTTCCATTTAGTGAAGCATTTCTCGCTATAAGTGTAATAAGACTTAAGGGATGGTAAAATATGTCAAACTTTGGACGAACCATCAATTAAATAATTATTATTCAAAGAAATAATGATTTTTCACGGCAAATAGCGGAACAAGAGAATAACTACGGTAAAATTACTAAAAATTACTAAAAATAACCAAAAAATATAAAGAAGACACAAGGAATTCTTAATGTTCTCGTTTCCATTAGATAAGGATGATGTGGGTGGATAATATAGCAAACTTGTTACTCTAGTGTCATGGATATGTATTTATACATATCCATGTTTGTGCCATGTTGACGTCAATTAAGTTTTCCCATATCTCAAAGTATCATCACAACACAAAAAGAATTCCCCGTGTCACCTCTATAATTTTATGAAAGCGCCAATATTGAAAGTTAAGTTAGTTAACATATACTTACAGATAATGAAATTGAAAATCAGTCCCAAACATTCCTCAAACTAGTTGAAACGAAAACATAAACTACGACTTTGCTGGTAAAATAACGTAGGCAGCGTTTTAACCATCCTGTAGAGTAAAGAAAAGAGAGAGCGCATTTATGTCAATAGTAGCAAAGGTTCGTAAGATATGTGCCATAAGTTTGTCACTGGTTACTGAGAGCTTGTCATAAAGTTACGTAGGAGAAACGTCATAGATTGGTGAGGCGCTGTTATAGCATAGAACAGAGTAAATAGGAAGATGGACTCAAAGAGAATATAAGGGAGGAGTGGAACCTCCCCCGCTCCACAAGGCTAAATTACATTGTTGCCCCTAAATTATACTAGTGGTACGAGGGAGATTCCGGCTCAGTCGCGCCACCTACGATTCCGTTAAATGTCTCAAACGGAAATGCCTCGGTACTGCGCATTGAAGATGAGCGGTAGAAAAGAGCAACAAGATTTTCCCCTCTTTCCACTCCTCCCTTATATTCTCTTTGATGGACTGCAAAACCAACTTTCGTTAATCCTCGCGGCGTTCTCAAACAAGCTCTCAGTAAGTCTCTAGCATTACGAAGTATACTTATGGAATGTATTTTATAAACTTATGATATTACTTGTTTTTTTTTGTAATTTTACTCTTTGATGTTTAAACAGCACAATTCCCTATCAGCAAAAGAAGTATAATTAATCCGGCGATATACTTAAATTAAATAATTGAGATTAAAATAAATTTCATTTTAGACTTTAAACGCTAGACTTGAGAATCTTATTAATTCAGCACCGTGCAGGTTATTCTAAAGGCTAGCGCACACCTAACGTCATCGGACGGACCGCACGGATCGCACGCATCGGATAATTTTCTTCAACTGCGCACACTAAATTCGGAGCATTCGGATTTCCGAAATTCCGAACGCGCGTATGAGCAATTGAGCATGCGCGGCGGAATACTCGGGAATTTTCAAAATGCGCAAAATTTCAAACTAGGTTTACCATAATGGCTATAGTTGTTAAATTACTAACCGGAAACACCTTTCACTTGGAATAATGTGGTAAACCTAGAAAGTTTTCCTAATCTTAAAAGAGTGCCATTTTATGTTTCATCAACACATAATTTGAGCATTCGTTAAGCGATTTTTGTCTTAGCTCCGTACGGACCATACGGATTGTATGCCCCTATCGGGAATCCTCGTCGGCATTGCCGACCTCCGATACGTACGATGCGGACAGATGAGCGCGTTCTCATTTGAAACAATGGTAATAATAATAAAATCCGATGCGTGCGATACGTGCGGTCCGTCCGATGACGATAGGTGTGCGCTTGCCTATAAAAGGCAATCCCGAAGCTCCAAAATGCGGATTTAGCAAACAAGAAATTGCTCTATTGAATGAAAACAATGCTAACTATAAAACCTTTGATATTCTACAAGATGAAAAACGCGCGTCCCTACCCCATGCGCGCAATTTCACGTAATATCTCTTTAATTTTAGGTCTAAAAGAGTATAGTAATTGGCCAACTTACCCTCAACTTTACGTTAAAGGAGAACTTTTAGGAGGTCTTGATATTTTGAAGGAATACGCTGAAAATGGGGAGTTAGAGTCACTCTTACCAAAAAAAGAAAACATTAAAGATAGACTAGAAAAAATCTAGGGGGAAGACACTTGAGAACTCAGGTGTACAATATGACTTGAACTCAAAGTACTGTCAAAGCTGAACTCTGAGTTCCGAAGGATTTGAACTCAATGCACTGTCAAAGCTGAACACTTTTGAACTCAGGTGTACACAGAGATCCAAAGCGTCTACCCCCTCGGAAAAAATTTATTTGAACGTGTTCTTGACTATAGTGTTCCATATAGTACCTTTGATATTTTGGAAGATGAAAAAGTGAGGCAGGAGTTAAAAATATTCTCAAATTGGCCCACTTATCCCCAAATATACGTTAATGGCGCCTTAATTGGGGGTTTAGACATCATTAAAGTAAATTTTTAAATTATAATTAAATTAATAATATTAATATTTCCCAACCTTTTTTTTTGGAATTGAAAGAAGCTGGTGAATTAGAAACCACGTTAAAAGGGGATTAATTACCCTTGGAATTATCTCTTAAATCTTATTCTTTGCATTTTGTTTATTTATTTAATTAATTAATTTTTGTGCTAAGATTAAATTCTGACGCAAATTTTCAAAAAAATTTCACACCACTTAACTTGTTGTCGTTTAATTTCAAATTAACAACCAATTGGGTATTCAATTTTAAAGGGATACTTGATTGGGCATTAAAAAATGTCTATTTTCGAATAGGGATAAAGGGGTGAAAATATCCCCCCATTAAACGTCATGCCTCTGCTTAACCAATCACCACAACCCTTCTACTCTGTAAAGTTTGTCGCCGCCATTTTGGTGGAAAGGGGAGGGAGCCATATTAAACTACACCCCTCTGACCTCTCTCTCTCTATAGTTCAGTTACCACATCGTGGGGTTTTATTTTTATTAAAAATTTGGACCAGGGGCACGCATTTTAGTCTCCCTTTAAGACAATAATATTATGCAAATATAAATAAGCAAATAAACATAAACAAACCAGTAAAAAGCAAACAAACTTAACAAAAAATTTAATTAGAAGTTTTCATTATGGTTAGGTTATTTCACTTACCATTTATTAAATTAAAAAATAAAATGCAATGTCACAGGGTTCGTACGAAATTTTTACATTGAAAATCCCAGACTTTTCCAGGTTATCCCTGACCAAATTTTCGCAATACCCCTGACCATTTTAAGGTATTTACCAGAGCCCACTTTTCACACCTGGCTCATATTTAGCATTTCTCGAAGCATGCGGTTTTACATACCAAACGAAATCCCTGACATATCCCTGACTTTTTGGGAAAATAGTTTAAATCCCTGACTTTTTCCCCTATTTTCCATATCCCTGACTTATCCAGGTTTTCCAGGTTCCGTACGAACCCTGTCTTGGTAAATCTCTAGTATTATGAAGTATAGGTAGTGTCATACTTATGGAATATATCTTATAAACTTATGATTCCAAAAATAATTTAGTCCTAGTATCAAATAGGGAGCTAACAGTTCTGACCTCGAAACGTCACACCCTTCTATATCTTACTGGAGTTTCATCCCCCCTAACGGTTGGAAACAGTATTCTACGCGCAAAAATGCCAACCAGAAAGGGGCTGCGTGACGTCAGACTATCTCTTCCCCTAGCCAGTTGTTAGCTCCCTATAGGTAGAGACGAAAGGAAAAGCATGTTCGACTCAACTGATTTACCATTTAGAAACCCGTGTTGAGAACTGCTCAGGCGAGGGCTGAATTGGGACAACAGGGCTGGGTACAAATCATTTCTCAAAAACTTTACAGACAGCTGATGTCAGACTTATGGGAAGATAGTTGGTCGCGTTGCATTTACTACCTTTTGCCTTTATATATGGGGGTGACATGGGCAATACACCAGTCCTGCTAATTATTATTATTATTAATAAAGGCTATCAATACATTGTGCCAAGGCTTAGCGACTTTCTAACTTTTGTTTTGATTCAAAACTATTTGAAAGAGTAGATTTTAATCATAATTATCGAAAATTAAGTCGTAAAAGTTGAGATTTGTCAGATGAAAAAGTAAAATACAGGTTGAAATAGTCGAAATTCTAGTGTTATAATTAACCATTTCATTTAAGGGAAGGCCACCTTTCGTAGAACATGGATTAACTAACGCTAGCGTTAGTTAATCCATGCGTAGAAGATGAGGAAAAATATAAACTAATTTGGGAGAGTTATGAGCCTCTGGCTAAGTATATAAGCCTGAACAGAAGTCCATTAAATTGAAGTGGGAAGTTTCCTTTTCCCATTTAGGGTCATGTTGTTTTTGGCTGGACGTGAAGAGGTTAGCTAGAGTAAGCATTAATTTGTGTGTCTTTTACAACAGAAGGAAAGATTATACTAGCGAGAGCCATCGTTATAATGAGGACTGGCTCTAATATAAAGTTCAGTCGGTTTAGGTTAAGAGTGGCTTAACTAACCATCTCAAATTCCAAGTCAAACTAGCGTGCGTCACTCTGGGATTGACCTTGGCGCCCGGTTTTTAGCATATCAATGATGGCAGATGGGGATATTTTTACTGGGTGAATCAATATCATTCCAAATATGTGGCCGTGGATAAAGAATGCGCTTGAGGAAATTTGGACAGATCCCCCTGCTGTTCAGAGCCCGAACCAGCTCTCTACTTTTGGGCTGTTATACTGGGAACATCCCCTGAATGCAAACTATGCATTGAAAACTTCGAGCATATATTATTGGAATGTCCTGTAGTGGAGCGTGAGTCCGGAAGTTGTAGCCAATGAGTACTAACTACATAGGAGTAGAATTAGTAGAAAATGTGTTGAGCCTTGAGCTAGAAGTTTTCGAACAAGGAACCCCGAATTAATAAACTGGTCCCACCGTCTATTTTTTCCGAAAACGATAATTAATAAAGTGGTCCCTGGGACCACGGACCCGAGCAATTAATAAACTGGTTTTGGACTTGTAAACCTGTCTTATTTCCTACCCTGGGAAATTTCACCAATATGTGTCGTCTGCTTTTAACGCCGCGCTGTCACCATCATAGAGATACTAGTATCAAAAGGGAATAAGAGAGAAGGGACACACTTTATATCTCCATAATGTTTTACACTCGTAACAACAGTCTTACTAACCTCAAATCAACTACCCTTCACTGATTGGCTATCTAACTTTTGTCTTAGCTGTGATGTCTCAGTTGACTTATAAAAAGTAGTTTTGTTTACAACTTTACATTGAAGGAGATAAAAATTACCGAATTTCATGTTGATAAACGAAATCAAGCTGTGCAATTAATTTAGATGC
Organism: Phalangium opilio; assembly: GCF_054372755.1. NCBI lineage: Eukaryota > Metazoa > Arthropoda > Arachnida > Opiliones > Phalangiidae > Phalangium > Phalangium opilio. The sequence continues at coordinate 4,219,936 of NW_028324170.1, forward strand.
ACGGGAATTGAGAACATACCAAAATCAGATAATTTGAAGGTAATAAATAGATGAAAACTAATTATTCTGAATTAATATTAAAAAATAAAAATTATTTTCAATAAAATACATACTTGAGGTTATAATTACACAAGAACGAAACATCGACAGCCCTAAGCCTTTGGAGAATGAAAATCTAGCAGACAAATAGGCCGCCTGATACCGCGGAGAACTTAAGAACTATATTTGCAGTAAATTGGTTAAAAGCTGTGTACTTGCGCAAAGTTTTCGCGGTTTTCTTGAGGTTGGTCGGACCAAAGAGGGTAGAAAGAGGGGGAGTAGAAGCTAGCGGCTTTGGCAAGGCATTTTGGGTGTTCTCGCTTTTCTTTTTTATTTATTTGTTATATTTCCCTCCTAATATCTGGTTCACCGTATTTCAACCAATAATGGGGCAGAGAAAGATGCGCGCGCACACCGGAAGCTTAGAGGTAAACTTTCAAAGCGAGAACACTCCAGCCAAGCCTTCTACTCCCCCTTTTCTACCCTCTTTGGTTGGACTCTCGTTACCAAAGCAGGCTCTAATGTCTCCCTTCTCTCTTATTCCCTTCTGCTAGTATTCTAATGTCTATGGTGGCAACAGTCAAATTCACAAACTAAAGACAAACCTCGGCATAATATAACAAAGGCTAATTAAAAAATATAAACTTTTAAGTGTTAATACTTAATTTTAAACAACTATTTGGGTCATCCATAACGATGTGTGAGTTATCGTTCATCTTTACTTGTAAATAGTTTAAAATAGCTACTATTTGGCCCAAAATTTAAGCCTAAAGTTGGCTAATATGGTTAAAAACCAAGGCTTAGCGTATTGTCTCTTAGTGTTGTTTTTCAAAATTCTACCTGAATCCTTGAAACAAACAAGGAATGGCCTTCTAATTTTTTTTTCTAGGTCTAATTAAATGGTTTCAGATACAGAAATGACACGAAAAAAAACTTAGTTTGATTTCCAATGAATCTAAATTTTTAAACTAACGGTTTCAAATGAAAACCTTTGTATAAAACAAGTTTTTATTCTACTACTGTGTATAAATAGCAATGGCTCGTGAACCTGTCATTTTAAATATATATGATATGGTATGATTGCTTAAATATTAATTAGTAATAGGAAATTGATCCAATCATTAACCTTCTCTGTAGTATTGGATAAATGAATACACATCTACATTGGGATTAGGTGTATTTCATTCTGGGGTAGAAGTTTATGGAGCTGGTAATAATAATTTTTATTTCAAATTAAGAATAGTTAAATTATCTTAAACCTGTTATAAAAAAAAAACTCTTTAGAATACGCGTATGGTGGTCATCCATACCCAACATCGGGCATATTTGAAATTACCCCAAAAGATGCTGAGGATTTAGGAGATCATTTTAAGTTCAAGTCAGTTCCTTTGTACTATTTTGTTAATTTAAAGGGCAAGCGTCACTTATCATTGTTTGATTTATTCAAGGCAAAGTATATTAGTTGGTTATACAGATTTTGTCGAACCTGATGTTAGAAGAATTATCGAAGAACTTGGGAAAGACTTTAGAGGTTTTTGTTAAATATCTTTATAGCTCAAGAAAGTTAATTAATTAATTTCAACTAACGATTTTATTATTTTAATTAGGAGATAGATACCATTTAATGAATCGCAATTGCAACCATTTTTCTGGAGCCATGACTTTGGTATATTATTAAATAAATCCTTCCTTAATCATTAGAAACAAAAATTAGACTCACATTCCTTTTCAAAGTTTCTGTGCGGTAAAGAGATTCCAAGTTGGGTGAATCGTCTAGCTTATTTTTCATCTTGCGTCCCATTTTTGCAACGATGTTTACCTAAAGAGTGGTTAACTCCAATCGCTCTTCAAGCGTCCTTAGAAAATATGGAAAATTCAGAGCGATCTCATTCTCAACCAACCCCGGATCATCGCTTGTGAATTAAGAAAATAATTTAACAATCGTGTTGCCTTAAATATCTTCTAGGAAAAAAAAAAAAAGAAATTATACTAAAAAAAGCAACAAATTTGCATTTTTTTATACAATGAACTTGATAAATAATATAACACTTTTAAAACAATATAAAAAAAAATGGGTGGGAAATTAAAAGACCAAGGGTTTAACGAGGTTAATGAATGATTATCTTAATTAAAATTTAAACGTCACAAGTTAGAAGTTATTTTAAAAACATCCATAGTTCAAATCAAATCAAATTCAAAACTTCCAATATAATTTTTTTAAAAATTATTTCAAATAATTTTTTGCGTAACTTTGGATAATCAGGGTGCTAGTAATATTTTAAAAAATTCCCCCATAGTAAAAATTGTCAGAGATAATTGGCAAAAAAAAAAAAAAACTGAGAAAAACAGTTCAAAAATTGTGTCAAAAAAATAAAATTAAATAATAAATTATAGCAAAATTTAAATTTAAATGTTTTTAACCTAAAGAAAAAAAAAGAGATAGTTACCGTTAATGTTAGCCAAAGATAACAAACGAAAATTGAGCGGGAAAAAGTGCAGCAAAGCTGATGCAAAAATAATCTTTTGTGCCACAGTAAAAGAATATGCTCAAATTAATTAAGAGGCTGTAAAATTAAATAGGTTTTGTTAATGTGAGATTAACACAGTTTAAACAACAATAAAAAGGCCTCAAAATACCAAAGATGCCTCAAATCTCGCATCATTCGTGTGTAATATATTCAAACTTAGTATAGATTAGGTTAATTGAATTAATTCATTTGTTTTTAACTAATTTAATTAATTTCCCCCTTGAGTGAATGTGTTAAGAGTTTTTGCAGTGATTCACTACAGTCAAGTTTTTAAACTAAAATAAAAACTAAGTGTCTTCTTTTGAACAACAAACAAACAAACAAAACATCCGAAACTTTTTAAAAAAAACAAAAACAAAATGAATGCATTTGTTACGGCTAGAATAACTTATTCTTTTAAATAAAATAACTACTACTACTAAATAACGTGTTTGTGCGTGATGCGTTGTTGTTAATAAACGTTAGAATAGATTAATTAATTAATGGTAATTATTTTGTATAAATAATCTTCTAAATTAGTTAAATTACTTAATACCCAATCCTAATGTATAAATAAACATTTAAAATTAACCATAGTTAATCTAATCCCACCATTTAAATAATTTTATCGATTAGTAATTAACCTAATTAGATCTATTTAAACTCGTTTTGACTAGATAATAAACCCTACAATATTTGTTCTTCCAAAATATAAATATTTAAAATAACCTTTCCCATCTTAAAAGAAAAAATGTTAAAATCCCAATAAAACTAATTAAAATTTCAGGTTTTAACGACAGTATTAAATAACTGAAAGAAAAGAATGTTGAAATTATTATCACTTTATAAAAACTTTCAATTTTTCAATAAATATTTTTAAAAATACCAGAATGTTTCGTGGTTTTTCTTCTCTCCAACTTTCTTAAACGCCTGAGCTTAATAATAAATTAATAACTAGTTTGGTCTACTCTTTGTTAAGCCCAGTTTGGTCTACTCTTTGTTAAGCCCAGTTTGGTCTACTCTTTGTTAAACCCAGTTTGGTCTACTCTTTGTTAAGCCCAGTTTGGTCTACTCTTTGTTAAGCCCAGTTTGGTCTACTCTTTGTTAAGCCCAGTTTGGTCTACTCTTTGTTAAGCCCAGTTTGGTCTACTCTTTGTTAAGCCCAGTTTGGTCTACTCTTTGTTAAGCCCAGTTTGGTCTACTCTTTGTTAAACCCAGTTTGGTCTACTCTTTGTTAAGCCCAGTTTGGTCTACTCTTTGTTAAGCCCAGTTTGGTCTACTCTTTGTTAAGCCCAGTTTGGTCTACTCTTTGTTAAGCCCAGTTTGGTCTACTCTTTGTTAAGCCCAGTTTGGTCTACTCTTTGTTAAGCCCAGTTTGGTCTACTCTTTGTTAAACCCAGTTTGGTCTACTCTTTGTTAAGCCTAGTTTGGTCAACTCTTTGTTAAGCCTAGTTTGGTCAACTCTTTGTTAAGCCTAGTTTGGTCAACTCTTTGTTAAACCCAGTTTGGTCTACTCTTTGTTAAGCCCAGTTTGGTCTACTCTTTGTTAAGCCCAGTTTGGTCTACTCTTTGTTAAGCCCAGTTTGGTCTACTCTTTGTTAAACCCAGTTTGGTCTACTCTTTGTTAAGCCTAGTTTGGTCAACTCTTTGTTAAGCCTAGTTTGGTCAACTCTTTGTTAAGCCTAGTTTGGTCAACTCTTTGTTAAGCCTAGTTTGGTCTACTCTTTGTTAAGCCTAGTTTGGTCAACTCTTTGTTAAGCCTAGTTTGGTCAACTCTTTGTTAAGCCTAGTTTGGTCAACTCTTTGTTAAGCCTAGTTTGGTCAACTCTTTGTTAAGCCTAGTTTGGTCAACTCTTTGTTAAGCCCAGTTTGGTCTACTCTTTGTTAAGCCCAGTTTGGTCTACTCTTTGTTAAGCCCAGTTTGGTCTACTCTTTGTTAAGCCCAGTTTGGTCTACTCTTTGTTAAGCCCAGTTTGGTCTACTCTTTGTTAAACCCAGTTTGGTCTACTCTTTGTTAAGCCTAGTTTGGTCAACTCTTTGTTAAGCCTAGTTTGGTCAACTCTTTGTTAAGCCTAGTTTGGTCAACTCTTTGTTAAGCCTAGTTTGGTCTACTCTTTGTTAAGCCTAGTTTGGTCAACTCTTTGTTAAGCCTAGTTTGGTCAACTCTTTGTTAAGCCTAGTTTGGTCAACTCTTTGTTAAGCCTAGTTTGGTCTACAATGTGTTAAGCCTAGTTTGGTCTACAATGTGTTAAGCCTAGTTTGGTCTACAATGTATTAAGCCTAGTTTGGTCTACAATGTGTTAAGCCTAGTTTGGTCTACAATGTGTTAAGCCTAGTTTGGTCTACAATGTGTTAAGCCTAGTTTGGTCTACAATGTGTTAAGCCTAGTTTGGTCTACAATGTGTTAAGCCTAGTTTGGTCTACAATGTGTTAAGCCTAGTTTGGTCTACTATTTGGTTGTTTTTCTTCTCTCCAACTTTCTTAAACGCCTGAACAATTTAAGCCTAATTAATAATAATAATAATAGTCTAAAATTAAGTTTAAAAAATGATTTAATCTAAATAATAATTAATTTATCAAATGATGTTTTGAAGCTTTCAAAGAAGAAACTTGTTACAAATAGAAATTTCTTTTACTGTTTAATTAATATTATTCCTTAATAAGCCTTTGCAATTAGTTATTGATATTAAAAACAAAAATAAATCATTTAAGGAATTATTTTTAGGTTTTTTTTTTTGTTATTTTTTTCACAAATCAACATTAATAATATCACCGTCTTTCAGTTGAAAGAATGAAAGTGTCTGTAAATCGTTATCCAGACTATAAAATGTTCCTGGATTCTGCCAATGATGCAAAAATATCCAGATATTTAAGAGAACTTCGTAAAACGTTTATGTAATACATAAAAAAAGCGTTATATTCACCCCAGAAGTCGAATATGTTAACTTCAAATCTCCAACATCGATTTTGAATAAACGATGAACCATTGACTTTAATTTTCCTAAAGTCATAGTTGCTAAAGTAAAAACATCTTTAATTAATAAATTCATTAATAAAACCTTTAAAGGGTTAGAGACACCTTTTTTGAAAAATGGCTAGTTTTGGTTTCTAAACATCTATTGGGTTATAATAAGCTTATATCCCAAGTGAAACGATTCAAATAAATTTATTCTTTTTGTAATATGAAAAAGAAAACCCACCTTTGAACATACTTCAAAACAAAGAAATGTATTTGTACCCCTGGTGACGTCATTAAGGGTACCGTTTGCTAGGAAAGCGCGTGAAGCATTTGTCATTTCTCCTTGCAAATGCTAAGCCTAATTATTGGTTTAGCGCCTAAGCTGCTGATAAAGAGTTCGGGGCATGTGCTCACGTGCTCTCGATCGTGACGTCACCAGGGGTACCTCAATTTTAAATTGATAGAATGGTTGGATAAAATTCAGTAAGTAGGTTTTGAATAAGACTTAAAAAATCAGAAAGAAATTATAAACTGCATATTCTGAATCAAGAAGATTTGTTCTTTCGGATAGGATTGCAATGGTTTAATTTTAAAAATTTTGATTTTTGGTGTCACTAACCCTTTAAGGCGTTTAAGATTTAATACTTACCAGGAAATTTTTTAGTTATTTGTTTCTTTTCTGTTAATTGTGGACAATTTAAAACCAAATCTTTGAATTTAACGTTAAGGGATTTTGTGATTCAAAAAACAGGGTTGCCAGACATAAAAAACTTTAAGGTTTAATTTGACATTTGGCAACCCTGATAAAGTTATTTATTATACTATTATTTTAAAAGGATACTCATTACAGAGATTTTCGTGACGTTTTTAACACCAGTTTCGTGTTCCTCAGCAGCACCATAAATTTTAACTAGTTTAGCATATGTTGGATGAAGTCTGGCAAATTCAAATTTTTCATTGAGTTTATTTTGAGCGTCTCCAGTTCCGTTTCCTCCTAAACTAGAATATTCCTTATGGAATTTCTTCAAATAGTCGACTTCAGCTCCTTTACGTTCTTGTCTACTAATCTGTAAAGAAAATTAATTAATAATTTACGCAAAATCTTCTATAGAAGTGTTTAATAAAAGTGAAACAAAACAATTATCGTACTTCAACCGCGTCTAAACACGTAATATTCTCAAGTTTGGCAATAACCAATTGTCGACTTGTTTCCCAACTTTCAAGCATCATAACGGGATTTCCGCAGATTTTAAGCTTTTTCAGGTTTGGCAGTTTTCCAAGCTCAGCTACGTCTAACCACTACAATTTAAATAATTAATTAATGGTATTACGTATGTTACTTTCAATTAAATCTAGTAATTAATAATAACGTACAGAATCCAAATTATTTCGCGATAAATTGAGAATTTCCAGGGTTTGAAAATATTTAGTTTTGGAGCCAGTCGAGCAGTCATCAAATAAAATATTAGAAATATTGCAATCAGATAGATTCAATTCGGCTAATCTAAAGATAAAACTGATTAATCCTAAATCTAATTGTTAATTTTAATTAATTTAATATACTTTGGTAATTGGCCTAATTTCAAAATATTTTCCCAATATTCAATAGAGTTTAACGATAGATCTAACGAAGTCAAGCGTTCGAGGTATTTTAGAGAGCCCTGTCCAAATTCCGTAATATTATTTTCGCTTATAACAAGTCCTTGCAAATTAGGCCACATAGTGGAACAAGTAACAATATCATTCCACGTATAATTCATTCGATTTAAGACCAAAGTCTTTAAGTTTTTAAAGACATCAACAAATTCTTCGGGATTATTTGGAATAATCAAAGAATTATCGCTGTAAAATATATTTATTATTACAATTGAAATTTTGTAGAAAAATTAAATCATCTTATTCTATTTCAGGATGTAAATTACTTTAAAATTAGAGAATGTAAATTTGGGAGTTGTTTCACAATATTAGCCACCATTTCCCAACTATTAATCAAATTTGAGGAGAGATCCAGCTCTGTCAAATTTGGAACCAAAGATTCTAAATCATCATTTTTCGGAGTTCCATTTATAAGAGCGTTTTTTAAAGAGGCAATATTTAAATTGGCAAGTTGACTATGAAACGGATTAGAACATTTTAATAAAATTTACTTTGGTTTAAAAATAAATATTAAATAACCAAAAACTGACTTAATTTTCTTGGTCATTTTCTCGGCACCAACAAATTCAATAACTTTATCAAAAGATTTTGAGATTTTACGATCTTCTTCAGGCATAACTACAACTTCAGGGTCACCGTAACGTTCTAATATAGCATCCTTTATAGATATTCCCAAATTAACCCTTTGAGGTCTAACAAATGACCCAGATGTTGGGTGTCTAATTAAAAAGTTACGATAAATTAGGCCTTAATTTCTCCAAAACATCTGGTTAATCATACCTTGTAGAAAAATAACGAATACCATTATAAATTCCATCGTGTTTCCCTCTTTCTGGGTTTAGCCATTCAATGCCAACCCAAAAACCTTCATAAACACTGACCATTTAATTTGATGTTGATGAGCATTAAGAGATTAAACTAACCTTTGGTGCCTTTAACTTCGCCAAAGTATCGTACGGTACCCCTAACTCCATCAACATCAACTATTGAACCAACTTTAGGTATATTTTGACATAATGCTTGATCAGACACCACTTCACGCATAATCATGACTGATAATGGTGTCAAGGCCTCTTTCTAAATATTTAACTTTAATTGCAATTAAATTCTGTGTATTTATAACGAAAATTTTTATGCTTCATCAATTAAATTGATTTACTACACGAATATTAGGTTTAACAATTAAACTAATAGAACACAAGAGGTTTTTGGGTGTTGGTTCACCAAAACAGGATGACCAAGGCTTAGTATTACCAACAGATGAAGTGATTTCCTGATTGGATTACTTTTTAAATTATACTCTTCAACCTTCACTCACATTATTAGAGTTAAATTTAAGCAATTAACTACCATACATATATAATAAAAGTATTTAACTTACGTATAAACTTGAAACAACTCCCACAAGGAAATGAACTGACAGGCTGACACAGCTCGGATGATTTTCGTGGTCAACTTAAGCAGACGATTGTTTTAAATTTCTATTACGTCACTTTACGTGATTGGATACGTCATTTTCTTTTAGTTCCCTTGGTTGCACTGGGATGGCGCCACAAGCGCGTGATATGGTGGTTAATTGGGTCTTCCCGCCTTTTCTTTTAGTTCCCTTGGTTGCACCGGGATGGCGCCACAAGCGCGTGATGTAGTGGTGGTACTTTTCTCAACTCAATGGTGAGAGGAGTATAAAGTGTAGGTGAGTCGTTTCGAATATTGCTCCATGGTGGAAGAATGAAACAAGCTGGTGAAAACTGTATTAATGACGTTACTCGTAAATCCAAGACACCAAATTGCAATGAAAATGATTTATTTTAAAATCATTTCATAATGAAAATTACATAAAACAAGTGATAAATAATGACAATTTCGATTGATAAAACACACGAATGACGTAAACAAATGATAGGCCCATTCATTATCAGGAACTTTTTCACAAATTTAACACACGAATCAACAAAAAACAAAACGTATTTCTGACAATATAATTTGCATATTTAATTTTCTTTTTTTTTTTTGCTTTTATATATATAGTTGTTAAACTTTGACTTTTAAAAATAAAAAGGCACAATTAATTCAATAAAAAAAGTTTAATGTAAATAAATAAAAACTGATATTAAATACGTAATTCGGTTCGTAGCACATTTTGTGACCTCACATTTCGCCTAGAGAAATGTTTTAAATCGTAACAAATAAAACAATGACGTAAAAAACGTCACAAATCTCTGACAAAGGGTGGTTTTTCACATTTCAGAATGAAGTATTTAGTGGAGCAAGGTCAAAGGTCAAACATAAGGAGAATAAAAATTCTAAACACAACCTAAGCCTAAATTTTAAAAATCTTCAGGATTTGAGAAGGATTTTGTTTGAAATATCCTAGCATTTAATTTAAATACAATCACGTTTAATTATAATTCACATTTGGACACAATGATACTGTCAGTTAATTTCAGGGGGGGGGGGGTAATGGTAGCGTGTTTTTGCATGGTGAGAAAAGGTTAGACGCGAGCTAAAGAGTTCAATAATCATCATCTTTTGCCATCTTATAAATTGCGTAAATTAAACCCACATGGCAGGATCGGATTTATTTCTAACAAGAAAACTCATTTAGTGATCAAGTTTATTAATCTAATTAGTTTAATATACAACTGTTTATCACTTTTAATTAAATAAATAACCCGATTAAAAAATTTGTATTAAGAAATTGTTTAAGTTTACGCTATTTTTAGAAATGTTATTTGTTTGTTGCATTTTCTAGTAGAAATATGTAAAAATTAATTTTTATTTTATTTTTATTCTATTTTGCGTTTTATGAGTGTTTGTACCCGTGTTATGTTAAGATTTATTTAAGCTATGAGTTTACCCACATGAGTGGAATGTTTGTTTGTTTGCATGTTTGTGTTTTAAGAAAATATTTATACCTGTAGTTATGTTATGGCCCGGGACAATTTCTTAATACAAAAATGTTTAACATTCGTGATTTAATAGCTGATGTCAATAAAATTAATAATTCGGAGCTTGATTTCATATTTTATCTGGGCTTATACAAGCTTCTTTCTCTAAGAGATAACTCATGAATGAGAGAATTCGGTTGATTTTGGGTTTTGAATATGTCATGTATCATGAAATTCGGATGCTAATTCGGATGAGGATTTCATTAAACATGAGGTATATATAAATAAAAAAATTAATATTGCCAAATATATATATGTGTATAATACCTATTCGTGAGTTTTCATATGTTTCATTAACATACGAATATTATATATATAGACAAAATGGCTGTCTAATGAGTTAGACCAACTTTTAATACTACCGATAACTAATTTTGTTTTTTTTTTAAACGCTTTCAAAGTTCATGACTTATAAATTCATGACTTTCGTAATTGTCTAAACACTATTCACACCTTATTGCAAAAATGTACCTTCTAATTATTAACTTTTATCTTTTTAAGCACCGTTTCGGAAATATAGTACTTAAGCCTAACTCGACTTGGAATTTTATTTTTGATATAATTTTTTTTATATATATAATCCGGTTTGGTTTAATAACCACCTCAAAATTGACTTGTTTGAGGGATTAGCGTGATTTGTTTTGGTTTTGGATAGTTTGTTTACCCTGTGTTTATTAATTCTCGTTTCTTTAATAATATTGTAAATTTTTAAATATTTTTTTCCCGCAAACGTTTATTTATAAATTTGCCCTGTTTTTGCCTGTTTAATTCGTCATTTTTTTTTTAAACCAGAAAAGGTCAAAAGGTCGCTGGTGAAATTTGGTTTCTAAGCCTAATTAATACGTTCAAAAAATTGAGTATTTTCTAGCAGACTACTTTAAAATAATTAAATTCATATTTTACACTAAAATACGTGAAATAAACTTTGTCATCACGCGTTTTAATTTAAATCATGGACCTTTTCTGGATGTTTAAATAATTTTCAAAACTTAACATTTTTTAAGAGAAATTGTTTTCTTAATTCGGATCTTGCGTTAATTCGAAGTGTTTAGGAATGAAATAGTATGATAATTTCACACGTTACGCGTCACTCACATTAAAAATGAGATCCATAACATAATGGATATGTGTAATAAAGTTCACGTGTCACGAATTAGTGTTTTTTTATCTCACACTAAATTTGAACAGTTTTTTGATTGAATTCGGTTCACAAAATCTCGAAAATTGTTCACTCAAACGTGGATCGAGGCGTAATGTTGCGTTATGATTAGAGAGAATGATTCGTACGAATCACGTTATGTTATGTTATTGTTTGTAAGGTGTATAAGTAGGCACGCACGTCTTACAGTGAAATGTCGCGGGTGGTTTTTCGTCATGACTTTGTGGTTGATTTGGTGGCAATGATGACGTGACTGGAGGTTGCATAGCCATTTGTTGAGGGGTGGGTTCTATTAAACTAGCATCTTTGTGCATTCTCTTACGATGAAAATTGCGACTACTAGCTTGTGTAAATCTTAAAAACGACCCAATTGTTTTAATACATAGTTTTCAAACTAGGAGAACTGATACCATTTACACGAGTAGGCCAGGCTACTTGATTATGCATTTTGTCCTTAAAGTAGCCTGGCTTCCTGGTGTTAATGTTATCAATCCTCCTAGTCTGAAAACTATGTATAACTCGCTAGATACTCTCACGACGTTCCTTATAGCAAATGCAAATAGAAGCAACAGCTAGCCATAAATTCTAAATTATACCCTTATATACTCGCGATACCAGTCACGAGGATAGAGTAGTACCATAAGTTTATAAGATATGTTCCATAAGTAAGCCACTACCTATACTTCGTAATGCTAGGGACGTACAAAGAGCTAGTCCGAGAACGACAAGCGTGAATTGACGTTTCACCTACATCACTTCATGACAAGCTCTCAGTAACCAGTTACAAACTTATGGAACATATCTTATGAACTTATAGATAACCGAAATGAAAGATGCTATTAATGAATCGTGGGAGTATTTTTTTTAACTAAATGAGTCATTAAATACCTTCTAAAGCATAAATCACAGGCGTACGGTTTTTCCTTACTATGTACCTAATAGAAGTCACCCCCAAAATTAAATACAAAATCCATAACCAATGAAAATAAAGGACTTAATACTTACTCGTAGATGACTTTTCATGTAATTTTTAAACGCAAATATTTTACCACACACTTGACACGGATCGGAATTCTTCTTCTGCGATGATGAAGAATGGTGGTTTGTACTTGAAGTTGACGCCGCCGCACTGGCTGTACTTCTCTGATGAGACTGTTGCGAAGACATATTGACAGTACCACTCGAAGTTGTCGTTTCAACTTCGCACCGTTCTTGTTTATGAGTTTTCTTCCGATGTCTGTTGCGACTACTCGGTTGCGAAAACTTTTTGGGACACAGATCACAGGAGAAATTTTTTTCCTTGGTATGTACGCTCTTGTGGAGGGACAAGTAATTGGAGAAAGAAAAAGATTTCCCGCAGGTGTCGCAAGGATTTGAACGTTTACGGTGATCTTCGTTTTGCGTTGCTGTTACAATTACATAACAACCAGCAAAGAGGAGATCAGAATAATTTTGCTATTCCATTTTAGATTTACGTAGTCCATCTCATAAGTTATAAACCCTATGGCGGAGGGGAAACTCTACGCTTTGTACAACCAACCAGGGGAGGGGTATGCGCTAGCGAGGGGATCGTTAGGATTCTTGAATATCAAAATAAGTCATTCTAAATTTAATTTCTGAATTCATTGTCTAAAGCTAGGCGCTTGGGAAGACGTTAAAAATTAGGATCTGCGTTTAGTTGGTGACTCGAAAGCATTGTTTAAAGATAGGTGCGGTCACCGTCGCGGTGGTAGGTCACTATGCTCACATCGCAAAAATTATGCTCTTTAGAATTACCAAGTTTTAACTTACCTACGTGATGTTGTCCCTGTGTAGCGTGCGATAAATTTTGAACCACGTGATGCTGTTGAACAGTTGACGTATGAATATGATCAGAACTGTGATGTCCTTGTAACAATTCGTTCTGAATATGATGGTGATGGTGGTGACAAGTATGTCCGTGCGCTTGCGATTGCGACTGTTGATTTGAAGATTGTATGTCGTGTTGATGTTCACCGGTACTCGCGGGGGAACCTTCTCGAACACTGTTCCCTTTTCGTCTATGGTTATGATTACTTTTAATACTCGATTGATGACTATTATGAGCTGGATGTCCACTAACTACGGTACTTGTACCGTAAGGTTTCTGTTTGGTGTGAATCCACAAATGCGATTTTAAGTCACCGAGACGCGTGAAGAGTTTATGGCAAACTTCGCACCGACAACACCCGGTGTAATTATCGCGCCCGGTTATCTTATCTTTGATATCGAAACTTTCGGTCCAAAGACCAGCGTGAAATGTGTCTTGAGGTTGAGGGACGCCTAGAAGACGACCCTGAGAACTGTCCATTCTCCTATCCGTGATTAAATGTAAATGCGTTGGACTGCTTAGATTAAATAGTTAATTCGTTTCGTTTAAGTTAAAATACTTTTTCACATATAACCACCGAAGTTATTCGTACACCCTTTGCAATTAAACCCTTTATTGTCCGAGTGCACCGAACCAGGATGCGTATGAGGAGGTTGAGGTTGCAAACACAAAGCTAACGGTTGAGGCGTCGATGCTTGGGACACGTGACTATTATTGTTCGATTGAGGTTGAGGTGTCCCGATTGACCTCAGTTGTTCTTGTTGTCGTAAATGTTCCTGATTGCGCAAATTTTCTAGGGTTAAGTTACTATCGTGTCTCAAAGGTTGTCTCAACGATTCGTGTCGTAACGTTTCGTGACGAAGACTTTCGGGAGATATATTCTCGTGTCGTAAATTGTCCGACGACGTCAAATCGTGACGTAAATTCTCGTGTCTTAGTAAATTTTCTTGACGTATACTTTCCAATCTCAAACTTTCCAAACGGTGATTCTGTTGACGACTGTCTTGCTCCTGTCGCAACTCTTGCCGGATTTCTTGCCGTAATTCTTCGCGTAACTCTTGCCGTAGTTGTTCCTGTCGCAACTCCTCTCTCAATTCTTGACGTAACTGTTCTTGGGTGCTAAACTGTCCAGGGATATGAGAATTACCGTGAGACGTATGCGAATGAGACGCGTTCGGTGAGGGAGCTTCTTTATGTATTCTACGACGATGAAAATTTCGACTCGATGCTTGGCTGAATGTTTTCCCGCAAAGATCGCAGTTATACGGTTTTTCTTTGCTATGAACCTGTTAATCGGGTTTATTCGATAAATTTATTAATATATTTGTCACTAATAAACTTATTTCCTAAAGTAAATAATTTTACCCGTTGGTGAACCTGATCGGCATGTAAAATTATACATCGTTAGTGTGAGATTTAATTCGAAACTAATTAAGGGTTTTATTTATACAAAAGCGTACTTCCAAATAGTTTTTGAAGGCAAAGGTCTTGCCACAAACACCGCAGGGAGGTGAATTTTTACGTTGTTGATTTTCGTTAACGTTTTGATGTGTTTGTTCGGAAGATATGCCCAATTGCAGTTGGCTCTGGTTTTGATTTAGTGGAGTAACAATGCTTACCTCTTTATGAACTTTGCGTAGGTGAAAATTTCTACTGCTGACTTGCGTGAAAGTCTTCAAAACAAAGACTTAATTATCACCCAAGGGGTCAACGATTAATTGTCAACTAAGTTTTAATTAGATATCTTCCCCTGGCGCTTCGCTTGTCTAAGTAACCAACAACAATACGTATGACACTCTTTATTTATTTTGTTGCCAATCAAAACTAGAGCTCTTTGGTAGAAAAGAAATCACCCCTTTTGGGTGGGGCAAAACCAAGGAGCCAGTAATATCAGAAGGGGATAATTGAAGAAGGATGACACTCTGCATCCTCTTAATACTTCAGTTATGTAACATGATTCTTCCCGGGCTGACCCCTTTTTGTTTCCTTTCCTTCTCATCAAACTTCAGATGGGCATCGCACCGTGGTGGGGTGAATTGTATAACTGTTTGGTACTAATTCCTCAGCAATCAACCCATAAACCTCGATTGTCTTGACGTGGGACAAAAATTCACAAGCGCATGCGCCTTGGAAAATAGTTTATCGCTAATAGAGTAATGATGAGGGAACTATTTATCGCGTATGTGATTCGGTTTAGTAACCTTGCTCCAAATGTAAAGGGATGTTGGGAAGAATCACGTTACAACTACCCCGCTTTGTGGTACACTTCCCTCGAAGAGAAGTGTTATATACTTCTGGGGTAATACGAACGGTTTTCGAACTGCCCAGAATTATGAACCAGTTTTCAGGCAAAACACCGATAACGGAAACAAATTTTCCTTAATAAGCAATGTAAAGTACGTACCATACTTATTGTACGTTATTTATAGTAAAGTTGAAAGGTAGACAAGCTGGGACAATATCTAAAGAACTTAGAAGAAGAAATTCAAGAACATATGACAGTTTTTCTAACCTTAAAGCATAGATCGCAAGAATATGGTCTCTCTTTCGTATGAACTCGGTTGTGAATTTCTAGTAAACTATATAGTGACAAGGAAATTTATTACAATTTGATAATATGAACTTCTAAAGGAAAAGTTTATCTATTGGCTTATCACCTTTTGCAAGGGAAAATCTTGCCACAAACACTACAAGGTGGTCCAACTTTAGGCGGTAATTCACCGAGAGCATTTTTTTCGCGGTGCATTTCTTTACGATGCCTATTACGGCTACTGGGTTGAGAAAACTTCTTGTGACACAAATCTGTTTCATTGTTAACAATACAAACCCATAAATCTCCCTGAATACTAAACCACATGATATATTGCATAGGTACGCACGACTAGTAACAAATGCAAATAGAAATAATAGAAAGTGTGCTAGGCACTGGAATTGATGTTTCTTTTCTGCGCATGTCGAGTCGGGCTCTCCAAATTTGGAAATTTTATTGGGCTGGGTCGGGTAGGGTTTTAAAAATTTTGGAAATTATGGGGCCGGACTTTCTTTATTTTTTAAGATTCGGGCCGGGCTTGACTTGGTTCTCCATTAATTAAAAATTCAAATGAAAGATAATTTAAATGAATATATTTAAATGTGACGTTGTGACGACAACGCTAAAGCAAAGATGAACGCAATTCATTGACGATAAGAAAAAAGAAAGAAATACCAACTGCACTACATGTAACGGGCCCGGGCTCAGATCGGGCCTGAAAAATTCAGTCCGTGCAAGTCTCTGCTGGCGGCCAATCACTGCTCTAGTTCAATATTACGTTTTATTTCTTAAATTTATCCGCGACGTCAAGAAAATAACCAGATTCAGCTTTCCTGACGTTCCACTTTCTATTATTTTAATTTGCTTTTGCTAATAACCAATGCTAACTTAAGGAGCATGAATCTGATAAAACTAACCGCATCCATATGGTTTTTCTTTAGTGTGAACCTAATTAGAACCCGAGATAACATTAAAAACTAAATAATATAAATTGACTAAACCCAGGGTTCTTAAAAACTGGATATAACTAACTATAACCAGTTAAATGAACCCTGTTATCGATGATACAATAAAACCCCTTACAGTTTGATGAATTTTTATATAGCTACGAAATGCGAATGTTTTGCCGCAAACCAAACACGGTGCGCTGTGTTTTCCTCTATTGTTACTATTACTACTTCCGGTTGACGAGTTAGCCACTTGACTATTACTTTCGACCACAACCCTAGAGTCTCTCGTCGGGACAATTGGTAAGGGTTGGACCGTATGAGCCGAGTGACCTCCGGCGCAACTTTGAGGACTAGAGACGTTTTCTTCTTTGTGCGTCCTGCGGAAATGGTTATTTCTACTGTTGAGGCAAGGGAAAGCTCTGTGACAAATATCGCACGAGAAGGTCTTTGATTCTTGGGTATGAATCCAGAGATGAGATTTTAAATCAGATTCGCGCGAGTAACGTCTCCAGCAAATTTCGCAAGCAAAAGACTTTTCGTCGATGGAGACTCTATCATGCGCTTGCATCATTTTGCGTCATCGGAAACACAATTCTCGTCCGCCTCCTCTCACTCCTCGTCATCAACAACAACAACACCCAATTGCATCTTGAAGACCGATCAATTTTTCTTTTCACTCGAGCTGGAAAATAAAATCAGGGACAACACTAATTGATTAACTAGTTAAAGTAAAATAGATCTTCATTAAGTTTGGTTGTTTAGTATCTTCGTGGTAATAATGGCGATATTAGCGTTGCTCTGGTTTTTATTAGCTTGTCTATGAAGTGAAGTTTAGACAAGCACTACTTTATGGTAATTTCATAGTAAACTTAATGAAGATTTATTTTACTTGAAAGGGTTGCCACAGTTTTCATTTCAAAATTCCCCGACCGCCTAAAGTCATTTTCCCAAACCAATTTCAACTCACATCTATTTGTAGAAAACCGAGAAAAGTCAGTAGGTTGTGGGTAAAAATAGGTAGCATAACACGAACCATAAGTTTATAAGATACGTTCCATAAGTATTATACTTCGTAATGCTAGAAACTTACAGCTCGAGCTAGTTCGAGAACGACAATCGAGCATTGACTACACACAGTTTTGCAGTCCATCTTCCTATTTAGTCTTTATAAGCATTTGAAAGCGTCTCACCAGGCGTCGCTATATGAGAATCTATGACCTACGTCACTTCACGACAAGCTCCAGTTTGTAACCAGTGACAAACTTACGGAACATATCTCATAAACTTATGATGAACTCGCAAATAGTCTGCTACCACGAACTTTCTCGTGACGTCACACCCTCCTATCCCTTACCTCGGTTTTGGCGACCATATTCGCGTTAGTCGTTAGTTCAGGCCATACAATTTAGACTACCAATATTGACGTCACGTCCCCGTAGCTCCTCCCTTCTCAGTACCACTCTATATAGTAGTTCGTGCTAGCAAAAGCGTATAGAAAACCATGGTTTTCTATACGCTTTTGGTGCTAGTACTACTTTTATAGTAGTAAAAACACCGAACCAATATGAATTACCTCCCAGAATTCTTACAGTTAATTTTCCAGAATTTTCCGATACCATGGCAACCCCTAAACTAAATAAACTTAAATTATTTCTAATCCTAATAATCAAAATATAAATATTTTTCATCGTTTATTTTAACTGGAGTATACATATCCAAGTTACGTGCTATAATCTGCTTATTTTTCTGTTTTATTTTTTTTTATCTAAAACGTCTTCAGGGGTGCGCAAAACAAATAAAATAATAATAAAAAAAGAAATTACTAATAAATGTATTCTTGTAATTAATAAGTTGTTGGTTAAATTTGCTCTGTACATTTACACGTAACGCGTAAGCCATAAGAAATAAAGCTCAAATAATTAACACTCGCTTGTACTAATTACATTTCGACGGCGAACGAGAGGGGGAGGGGCGGGGCGAGGGGAAAGTGGTTGTTGTTGTTGTTTATAACCTATTGTTATTGATTTATGAATACATATATTTATCTAATATATGACACTTATTGGTAATTTAAATGGATTTTTATTCTCTAAAATCCTTAATTTCCATATTTTTTTTTATTTGTTACGAATACGTTTAATTGTTCCTAAAATATTTATTTATTTTAATTGAATTGGATGTTAAACCATATTGGGGAAATATATATATAAATATTTTCATTTAAAATAATTTGATTTTAACGGAAATTACTATTTAGGTATCCTTCGTTCCAAATTTTACTTACTTTGGTTCGTTACCATTCTGATAAAATCAAATTATTTATTTATTATTTCCCTGGATGATACATATGAGATTATATTAAACCTGCATACAATGAATTAAATAATTAATTAAAAATAAAAAATAAACCGAAAGAAAAATAATGTAATATTTTTTTTTTTTTAGATACCTAACTTAAGGCAACGGGATGTATCTTAAATATATACATAATTAATATTGCGACAAATCATTAAAATCTAATTAAATTAGTTAATTAATTAATTAAAGAATAATGAGTGTGAGGGGCAAAAAAATGGGGGGGGAGGGAGAAAGGGGTACGATGTTATACTTTAAAAAAAATCTTCGAGCTTGAAGAAATCTTTTCGTTTTGGTGGTGGCTAAGTTTTTTTTTGTTTTTACCTTAATTTTTAATTTTTCAACAACAATTTTTTTTTCTCATTTTAAAACAGTTAATAGATATTCTTTTAAGAACATTTTGAACAACACTAAATATTTACGTAAATTGTTTTTTGTTTATTTTTTGAAGAGTTTTGTGGCAATATTTGAACCCGCATAGCTTTCATATATTTATAATTTTTTCGTTTTTTTTCTGAAGCGAAAAATGTAAAGAAAACTTAAACTAAGATCAGGGGGGAATCTAAACTAAACTAAACTAAACCTTTTCATTAAATAGATTAGATTAAAACGAATTAATTTAAACCATTAATATAATTAAAACTGAGGTTGGGTAAACAATTATTGTTTTGTTTACTCGGTTATTTATTTAAATATAGGGCTATTTAAAGCACCCGGTATGTTATGATTTGACATACTTTTAATTAGCTTTTAGTATAATTAAACCCTGATAATTTATCCTGAGTTTTAAACCTTTTTCAATTCGATGACGTAAGAATTTTTTTTTTTCCTTACTGTATCTTCGCAACACCCCCATGTTTTTTTGTTTATAATTTAAAATAAATATTTATTTTTATTTATTTATTTATTTGTTTGGTTTGCATAGAGGGCCCCCTGCCTAGCTGACATCGGTTTCAATTATCCCTGAAAAACAAAGAAAAGAAAACACATCTAAACAACAACAAAATTAAAATTAAAAAAGAAATATAATTAATTAAAAAAAAATTAATTAAAAAAACTTGGAAGTAAAATATTTAAGGGTTTGGCTCATGCACAAAAATTTGACTAATTTCTCACACATGCCTCATAATTCGCGCGTTAACCATATATACGATATTTTGTTAACCTTTTTTTTGTTTTAACAATTAACGGACTTAATTAGGTCCCATTTAATTAGTAATTAACAAAATATCATAGAATTCATTGTAATTATTTTAAAACTTGAATCTTACATTTATATTAGTTAAAAATCAACGTTTGATTTAATATTATTTATTTATTTACAATCTCGAATGCGGGACATTTTCGTATTTAATTTCAATAGAAAATCAATCAATTTTAAGACTGATTTTGAAATTAATTTAATTTAATTTAATATAAGATTCAAGATAATTCAAGTTCTACGTGTTTTCTGTTTATTAAACTACTGGTTTGATTTTCAATGCACAGCCAAAAAATTAAGAACTACTACGGCAGGTTGTTTAAAACACTACAATTAATTAGAAATACTAATTTTAACCTTAAATTTATTTAAAATATACTTCTACTACATTACGGATATGAGGTAGGAATTTTACACTAAAATTAATCTATTTGCTTTAATTTTTAAATAAAATTAAACAAAATAAATGAATGGGACTAAAACGTTTCGCTCTTTGAACATGCAAAGACAAATTATATAACACAATTAACGAAAAGCTGATAATTAGCACCACTGACATGACATTAATTACTAATTAAAGTGATTAAGAAAACAAATTCAAAGCGTAGAAAATAAGTTTTAAGTGGAAAAATGAAAATGGGTTCAGGAAAATTTGTTTCTGCAACGCGTGAATTTCTTAAGTTCAGTTTATAAAACTAGAAGCCCATAAACTGAAGTGAAAAAGATATATGAAAAAAAATGTGTATTAATTAAAAAATGGACGAGAGACACGTGTTAAAAAATTTTGCATATGAATTTGCACAGATTATATTAGCGAAAAATCAACTGCAAAAATATTGTCTACAAGTTTAATCCATTCGGAAGTAACTTTATGAATTTTCCCTAACAGAGATTGAACTATCCGTAAAAATCGTACGCGAGCGTGTAAGCCGATTATCGACGTTCCTGTCAATGATTCGTTAAGCACATCAACCATTGAACGCGAACCTATACGTCAAGGTCACACCCGTAAGTTCCTAGAATCTTACCCCCCCCCCACCCGTTTTATTCCCCCGGATCGGTTCTTGGTAGAGCATAGAACGTCAGACCTCGACGTTCGCACCGTTTGGTATGTTAAAATAAATGAAGTGTAAGGTTCGCGATGTACGTTAGGGAAACATTTACATTCACGTTCACGTTCGACGTACGATTTTAAAAGACGGGACAAACTCTATCGCTTCAAATTGACAAAATTGCTATGAAACCGCGCTTGTAGACAAAATCCAGACTGATTTTTTTTTTAATTCTACATAAAACTTTCTGTGGAAAAAATGATTTTTGTTTAAATTTTATTTCGTTAGGAGGGTTTAGGGGTAACGTTAGTTATAAGCCTATTTGTAATTAAAACTAGAGGTCGTAGCACACATTTTACAATGAAAACTCTTGCCATCAGGGTCTCCGAGGAGGGCTTGACCTTGTTGCGACGGTGAAGCACCCTGATGAAGATTAACGTGACTATGCGAATGTTGATGAAGATTCACCCGCTGTTGCTGAACTTGCTGTTGCGTATTGGGTGACGGAGATAATTGCGGATTGGGTACTTGCGATGTCGGCGATTGCCGTTGTTGAGGCGAAAGAGGGGATTGTCTATGGTGTTGAGCGTGATGAGTAAGCTGGCCGTGGCATTGTTGTTGCTGCGAAAGTGGGGACATGGGTAAAATCGCAACCGTATTTTGTTGCTGTTGCAGAGAAATTTGATTTTGCTGCGCATTCTGGGTTTGTTGTTGTTGCTGCTGCTGCTGTTGCTGTTGGGCGATTTGCGATTGCAAATTTTGCAATTGGGTAAGTTGCGTTAGGTTTTGCTCCTGTTGCTGTTGGTTAGATTGCTGCATCATTTTGTGATGGCAATCCTGCAATATCGGGGTGGAAGGTGGTTTAGGAGGGCACGAGGTTAACCCTAACGATGAGGGTTGTTGTTGCTGTTGCTGAACTTGCGGTAAACTACTTTGAGACGACGAAGAATTTTGACTGTTCGGAGAGGAAATCTGCTCCTTGTGTATCTTTCTTCGGTGAAAATTTCGACTCGAAACTTGAGTGAACGTCTTAAAGCATAAATCGCAAGAATAGGGTCGTTCCTTGGTATGCACTCTCATGTGTATCTCCATCAAACTCTTACAGGGGAAACGTTTCCCGCAAACTCCGCATTCGGGAACTAATTTACCTCCGCTTTCGACAAGCGTGGTCTGCTTTAAAGCCAACTGTTGCTGCTCCTGCTGTTGTTGCTGTTCTTGGGTAGGTGGTGGAAGTAGATTCAAAATCAAATCCTTGTGCATCTTACGTCGATGGAAGTTACGACTGGACACTTGCGTGAAAGTTTTAAAACAAATCTCGCACGAATAAGGTCGTTCTTTGGTATGCACACGCATATGGATTTCGAGTAAGGACTTGCAAGGGAAGCGTTTAGAACATACGTGGCAGGAAGGTCCAACGTTACGGGTTAAAACGCCAACGGCGCGACGCGTCCCGGGTGGACTTTCACCCGGAGGCAAGGGAGTATCCCCGTCCTTATGCATTTCTTTCAAATGTCGATTACGACTGGACGCCTGCGTAAATCGTTTATGACACAAATCGCAAATGTAGGGTTTTTCCTTGGTTTCGGTTACGGGATGAACTTCGTACAACGCCGAACCTCCGCGATTCGGAGAGAATTGTTTACCCAACACGTCAAATTGCGATACAATTTTATTTTCCGAATTATCCGATATTTGTAATTGTAAGTTTGTACCACCACCACCACCGCCACCGCTACTTCCGTTTTGTTGTTGGATTTCCGTTCCCTCTTTGTGCATTTCTTTACGGTGGCGGTTTCGACTCGAAGCTTGGCTAAATGTTTTATGGCACAAGTCGCAAATATATGGCTTCTCTTTCGTGTGAACCTGAAGCGAAAGACGCGTACCAACTTTTTAGGGTAAGTCATTCGATATATTTGTTTTGCCCACATATGTATATTTCTTTTTGAACAACTATATCTATAAACTATCCGAGATAGTAAAAAATTAATTCAAATAGAAAAACAACTCTTTGAATCGCTGACAACGTCACTTTTGCTTTTCGTAAATACATTTAACACATATATAAAGTGGCACTGACACGTATTTGTCGTATATCCGTACGCGGGATACGAAAAAGTCTTAAGAACCGCGGACCAGAGGTCAAAGTTTATAAGTAAAATTACCTTATCAAAAGTTACCAATGTTTTTTATTTACAATCGAATGAAAGTTTTTTTTGAAAGAACCTTAGATTAGGGCAGAGATTTTTGATTTCTCTTTCACCAAATGCATATAGAAATTACAGAAAGTAAGGTATACACTGAGAAGGTTAAAGAAGGCACTAAGTAGAAGTACCCAGTATAATGTTTGCTACGTACTCCAATCAAGTTTTGATCTCATCCTCTTTACTTTCTTTGGTCAACCAATAAGCGCTATACTTTAAGTATTACCAGAAGGGGATAATAGAAGAAGGATGACACTCTGTATCATCTTAATACTTTAGTTATGTAACATGATTCTCCCAGGCTCACTTTTTGCTTCCTCTACTACTCATCAAACTTCAGATGGGCATCGCACCGTGCTAGGGTGAATTCTTTAACGGTTTTGTACTAAATCCCCAGCAATCAACCCACAAACCTTGATTGTCTTGACGTGGGACAAAAATTCATAAGCGCATGCGCCTTGTTAAATAATTAAGCGCTAATAGAGTAATGAAGGGGAAACTATTTATCGTTCGCGTATGTGATTTGGCTTAGTAACCTTGAACACTCCAAATGTAAAATGATGTTGGGGGGAAACCGTCTGGAACCAGCGAAAACAGATACAAGCCTGTATTTTTATATATACATTTTTTTGATAGCTCGGCAAGTTCTTTCTTTTAAGTATCATGTTACAATTACCCCGCCGCTTTGAGCTGTACACTTCTCTCGAAGAGAAGTATTAAATACTTCTGATAAAACGTTATCTTTTTTAATTTCTCCGGGACAAAAATACACAATTCAGCTAAATTTTGAGGCACCAATCTGGAGTATTTTTGATTCATGGAGATGATTATAAACCTGCTTTGTTATTAATGTAATTCGCTATTATACCGCTCTGGGGGGGGGTAGTAAATATTTGTTTCGCTAGCTGAAAGGTAACGCAAAATCAAACACTCCGAACTTTCTGATATTTCTATAATATGCCTTTTATTACAGCCCCGCGTGTCAATGTCACTTCAAAGATATGTTAATTTAACGTTTATCTCTTTTAATTAACAAAAACGAAAACGTACGGTCTGGTGTATCTTCACGTAGTACTTGAAGGCGAACTTTTTCCCGCAAACTCCGCAGGGTGGGGAATTTTTTCTGGCCGCTGAATCGGGCGAAATATCCAAATGATGATGGTGGTGATGATGTTGTTGTTGTTGTTGTCCCGACAACTCTCGAACACCCCCACCTCCACCGCCTTCCGAAGTTGCGATTGTAAGTTGCTGGGAGGTTGAAACAACGTGTTGTTGCTGCAGTTGAGGGCTTCCAACTCGTTGTTGAACAACTTGTAATTGGGAAGATGGAGGAGGCGTCGCGACTGGGAGTGGCGAGGACACGACAACGGTTTGGGGTGACAAAGAAACATCCTTATGAGTCCTTTTAAAGTGATTGTTCAAGGTGGTAGCGCATGGGAAGGCTCTATGACACAAATCGCAGGAATATATCGTGGATTTTTCTTGATTCGACGATTGAGTATGGGTCCAAACGTGCGTTTTTAGATCAGTTTCGCGCGCAAAACGTCTCCAGCAAGTTTGACACGCGAATGATTTCTCTTCAATGTTGTTGGACACCCGCTCATGCGATTGCATCATTTTTTCACGTTATTCATTATTTTAATCATCGTTAAGTTTTTCATCAATTCGAAGATAGTTTTGATATTTATTTTTAAGTTTTTTTTTTCTTGTTTTAAAAAAACCTATAAGAAAAGAACAACTATCAAGGAAGGGGACAAAAATCGACTCTATATATATATATATTTATTAAAGCATACCAGCAAAGAAATTTTTTTTTTTAAGCTTTCTTCAAGTAGAAGCGTGGTACTTGGGCTCCGTACATGGATTTTTTGATTTTCAACAAGCGCTGGCTTTTGTTTTTATTTTATTTTTAATGATATATATATTAATATATATTTCCGTAGCGTTTCCAGCGTTTAATTATATATTTCACCGTAATATATACACGATTGTTTACGAATCCGCCTATTTTTTACCGTTTAATGATTACTTAAGCCTTGGTCAAAGTAATTAATTTTTTTTTTTCAATTTTTCAGAAAAAAGGGGGAGAGAAAAAATTGATTGAGATTTAAACTAATTAATTAATTAATTAAATAAATAATTATAGAATAGTACCATAAAAACAACATGCATGCAAATATTTTGATTACATTCCCAATGATTATAAAAAAAAAAAGAAAACCAGAGACATGCATGAACGGAGCCCATTTTTGGTACAAATTTCTATTCGCTAATGGAAACCATTTTATTACTATTATAAAAGATCTAATTAATAAGGAACTAATTAGATAATTAATTAATTACAAGGATTTATCTATTCAACTAGACGATTTTTTTGTACAGTGGCAAAAATAATCCAACATTTATTATTACGTTATTATTGTTCTAAGGTTGGATCCAATAGCGAATAGAAATTTAAATAAATTAAAATTAAATAAAAACCAAAATAAAGGCAATTGTTTTTTCTCTTTTCTTTACTAAAAATACGAGATAGCCACCACAAGAATTATCTCTGAAGAGAGAAGAAAAATTCGAAGATTTGTGTTTTGTATAAAATTTTTAGTAACGGGTTTAAAGTTCAGAAGGGTTTCTTTTATCTAAGAAAAAGCTAAGAGTGTGTTTGTGTGTGTGTAAGAAGATTGTTGTTTATATGATGAAATAAATTCAATTGGACGTGTCTAAATAATTTGGGGCTAACTTTTAAAGATTTTATATCTATTTTCATGCAAATAAAAGATCATGTTTCAAGAGAAGTGGAAAAAATGTTTAGACAGAAATAGAAAATAAGTTTCCGGTCGAGTGATAATTGTAATTAAATTAATAATTTATGATTTAATATATTGTTTGATGTACCAATAATAATATCAGAAGGGGATAATAGAAGAAGGATGACACTCTGTATCCTCTTAATGCTATGGCTTTAGTTATGTAACGTCATTCTTCCCAGGCTCACCACCTTTTAGTTTGCTTTCCCGCTCATCAAACTACAAATGGGCATCGCACCGTGGGGTGAATTCTATAACTGTTCGGCACTAAATCCCCAACAATCATCCCACAAACCTCGTCTTGACGTGGGACAAAAATGCGCAAGCGCGTCTGGCCAAATATTTAAGTGTTAATAGAGTAATGATGAGGGAACTATTTAGCGCGTATGTGATTCGGTTTAGTAACCTTGCTCTAAGTGTTCCGATGTTGGGAAGAGTGACGTTACACTTACCCCGCTTTGTGGTACACTTCTCTCGGAGAGAAGTATTATATACTTCTGATAATATTTATAGTCTTTAAGCGCCTTGGTTTCTTCCGTGTCCCCAAAACACAGGCGCTAAAGGACTATACACTACACGGAAATTATCATATGACAAACAATATAAATACATATTTTAAAAATTAAAGCAAATAAATAACTTCTGATTAATTTATTTTAAATTCACTAGATATTAGTGATTGGGTCAAAGAACTTGGCATATTTTTTTACCTTAAGCTTAACCTACGTGTACTTAAAAATAAATTACATTTCAAAAGACATCTCAGTTGTGACCTTAGCGCGTAGGTTCAAGGTCACGGGGCGTACTTTTGACATAATTTTTCTGGGTGACATCCCACTAGACCCTCTGAGATTACGCTATTTCAAAGACCGTTTCAACTTAATTTCAGGACTTAAGACTTAATTTAACCCTTGTAGAAGATAAAATTACTTAAGATAGTTTAGAGGCCGAGTAAGTTATCCAACTTTTCAAGAAGAGGGGGGGGGGTTAAAATGGTTCAAACTTTCAAAGATGGTACCAAATTCGGCATTCTTACACCAGCCTATATTTAAATCCTTAAATGTTTGGCTGTGATAGACAACCAATAGTTTTTGAATAAGTCAACTAAACAAAGATATATTCTAAATAAAATTTGGGCCTTGGTTTGCCAATATTAGATAAGCGGGCCTTGGCTTGCAAATGAGTTAGGCCTTTGCCTTTTAAAAAATGGGCCTTTGTTTGCGAAAATTCTCTTAAAACTTAATTAGACAATAATTAGGCCTTAAAATTGTAAAAAATAAATAAACCTTAAGCCGGGATTGAGGATAAATATAAATTGAAAAACTACTCACCACAAAACTCCGTCTTAATTAATTAATCCAATTTGTAGAATGTGTTGCTGAAATTCACCACCATAGTTCACTTTTTTTTTTTTTCAAATGAATGTCAAGTTTAAATTGCGTTGATAAAGAGAAAGTTTTAGTTCCGTTTGTTTGATAGAGGAA
The DNA here is from genome assembly GCF_054372755.1 of Phalangium opilio. Classification (NCBI taxonomy): domain Eukaryota; kingdom Metazoa; phylum Arthropoda; class Arachnida; order Opiliones; family Phalangiidae; genus Phalangium; species Phalangium opilio. The sequence goes on from NW_028324170.1 coordinate 4,247,630, forward strand.
AAAGAACTGCCGAGTTTGAAATAGATTTTACGCGCGTCGTTTTATGTTGAAGATAAAATCAAAGTACTCAAAAACTTTTTGAATATGAAATTGTTCAAGAAAAAAATAAAAGTTTATTTAAGTCACTGAGTTTTTCTTATTTACTTTTAAGAAACGTTTTTTCAGATTTGGCGCGCGAAATATATGACGAGAAAAACAATAAAAACAACAAGGAAACTTTGTCCGAATGAATTTATTTTTCACTTCTCGTTTACTTTGCTTTCAATTTCTTTTTGGGAGGACGTTTCGGGCTTTCTTCGGGTGAAATTTCTCCTTCGTCTCCGTTAGCGGAGGAATTTTTGTTATGAACCCATAAGAAATGGTCCTCCAAGTATTGCTCGCACGAAAAGCTACTGTCGCAAAGATCGCACAAAAAGGTGTCTTCTTCTTGTTCGTCCGAAGAAACGTCGCCTGAATCTGGCAAATCAACACCCTTGTGCATACCACGCCTGTGTCGGTTTCGAGATCCTATTTGGCTGAAGGTACGGTCGCATAATTCGCAAGGGAAAATCTTTTTCTTGTTGTGAGTCTTTGAATGGGCTGAGAAATAAAAGATTCCAGTTAGAAATAAAGATTTCAGTTAAGAATATTAAAGATGAGAAGCTCTTCATTTTCATTTCATTCAACTTACCTTTAAGTCTGTCCAAGGAAGCGAATTTCTTGTCACAAATCTTGCACTGGGGAACTCCAGCAGCCTTCTTGGAGGATTCTTCGGCGGATTTTTTTCCCTTCTTTTTGCCTTTCTGACTCTTTTTCTTACTGGTTGTTTCTACAGTTTCTTCTTCGGAAGACGAGGCGTCACTGCTGCTCTCGTCCCTTTGGTTTACATTGGACGGGACAGCCAAGCCATCCTTGTGCTTCTCGTTACGATGGTTGTTTCTTCTACTGGCTCTAGTGAAGGTTCGATCGCAAAGGTCGCAACTATAGGGCTTGCCCTTGGCGTGCGTCCACAAATGGGTTTTCAAATCATTTTCGCGAGCGAATCTCTTGCCACAAACTTCGCACTTGCAATTGCTAACGTTGTGGTTGATTCGCAAGTGAGTTTCTAAACTTTCTCGATCGCCAAAACCTTTACCACAAACGCTGCACTTGTGCGGTTTTTTGGGGGGTTTTTGTTTTAAAGCTGATTCCATTGGCCTCTACTTAATGCTCCACAATCAGCTAGCATCATGCCGTATACCGCCAATTTATCAAAATTACAACCGCACCAATATCATTCGTCTAATGAAATAATGATAAAAAAAAACCAACGCTAATGTCAGAAAGTTTAAATTTCCATAACTTACGCTGCATAGATAGTGACCTTAAGCCTTTAGTAACTAACCTCAAATGACAAACTTTACTTTTATTCAAAAACAACGCTTTAATGTCAATACATTAATCAAATTCCGAATATAATAATGAAATAATTAATCCGGACGATAATTCCAACGTAAAAAAATCAATTCTACGGCATAGCCTAAAGGTTGCCCGGGTTCCCGCCCAAAAATCCCCCCACTAGCCCTAAGCCTAACGACAAACCCGCCATTGAAAATCTCTCCCCCGTCATTAGTTTAAACATGTAGGCCTAGGCCTAAAAAAATACGAACATTCATGTAGACCACTAGACCTACAAAACACATGTACAAAAACCAAGGCTTACGCGGTAAACAATCCGGCTTATAAAAAGGCTTAAGGCAAATAATTCACGATCTCCTTACTTTTCCTAATTAGGTAGAGACCATTTTTATATCGAAAGAGAATTACCTCATTAAAGGACAAGCTTCCACAGACGTTCACTCTCCTCCCAAACTCCAAAAATGGCCACCGAATTTCTCTCTTTATTGTTTGTTGCTGAAATTCCGGAATCATCGACCAAAGACCGCTAAAACTAGACTGCCAGCTTCGGAGCTATCTGCGTGCTGAAAACATAAACCAATTAAATTCGCGGATAGACGCTACGGTACTCTGCGGGGCGCGTGTAACGGTGAAAGTGAAGCGTGCACTATACACTTGGTGGGAGACATAGAAAAATGACGTCATTAGCAGTTTTCCGCGGGACAAACTAGAGGCGCTGTATGTAAGCTTTACCTAAGAAACGCCAGAAAAAAAGGTAAATAAAACCGCGAAGGAATTATCAGATACCTAGAAGTCCCGACTCCTTCCGGAAATTGCCGAAGCACGAATGGGACGAAAATGAACACGAAGTATATTCTGACTCTCAATTTTTCTGAAATTAAAAAAAAAGTACGAAAACAATTAAAATTAGGCTTAATAACTAATTATTATCAAATAATGGCCATTAAAATGTATTAAAAACTTAAATCAATGAAGTTTTAGGACTTAATCGTATATAAATTCGTGTAAAATCAAGTCAAACCTCAAAACCGAATGGAGAAAAAAATGCAAAAAGGGCGCTTCAAAGATGACCTTGAAAATATGGGGGAGGTCAAACGGGGGTCAAATTGCACCTTCTGAAAAGATAAAAAGGGGCGGAAACTATTGTTTTTCCCAAAGTTTTCCCAGCACAATACAAGAAAATACAGAAATCTTATCAAATTTGATTTCAGTGCATTAAAGCAAAAGCAAAGCCAAAAATAAATTTAGGTTTTCAAAGAATTATTTTATATTTATTAGCATATTGACTTAGGAATTGGTTTTACATTTCATAAGTTTACAAAAACAAAATCCCCTTTTTTATTTTTTTTAATATTAATAAAAAAATTGGTATTTCAAAGGGGAAAAAAAAATAGAACTGAACCGGTATTTTTGAATCCACACATAAATTAAAAAAGCACCCAAAAAATTGAGCTTTTTTTATTATTTAATCCATAATTTTATCTTAATTAATTCAGATTAATTTTTAATTTATGTTCTTTGAATTTTTGGGGAAGAATTTTGCGTTGATGTTGATGTTGATATTTTAGTTTTTTTTTTCAGTCGTTTAAATTTAAATTAAGGTGGTTATTTTAAATTGAAAGTTTTCCAGGGGTTTTTTTTCTCTCTCATTTAAACAAAATGGAACAAAGAAGAAAAAAATAATTAATAAATTGTTCACAATTAGAAAAAGAATGCAAATACATATTAAAACGACGAAAAATCTACAAGCACAATTTTATTTTATTTTGTATTTTTTTTTTTATGAAAATTTGTTGTTTTTTTGTTTTTTTTTTATGTTTCCAAAGTTTGAATATTCCAACTTTTAATTAAATTAAATTAAATTAAATTTAATTAAAAGCGGAGCATTCAGACACAAAGCAGTTTAAATTAATATTATTTTGAGTTTAAACAGTTTGTATTATTTATTCTTTTAAAAAAACTGTTATCGCGTGTCCACTGGGCTCGGAAAAAAAAAAAAAAAAAAAATATTATTTTAGAGGCCACTACGACGTTTTTTTTTCTACCCCTTTTATTTTCTTGTTCACAATTTTGGTATTGTGTTTGTTTTTTTTTGGGTGGGGCATTATTTTTTTGGTTAGTGTCTACTTTCCTCCTTTCCTAAAAGCATCTTCTAACGCTTCTTGACTGGCCTCCTCAAAATCACACGCTTGTACGTATTTGTAAACTCCGACAAGAGCCTTTTTAAGGGCATCGTAACTGCTAGAGTACAACATCTTTTGCTTGATCTTGGAACCTTCAGGGCACCTAAATTTTCAAATAAGATTAATTATAAATTTTAGGGGTAAATTTTACCCACAAAATGGCTTCCCTAAGTTACCCCCTCGATTTAAATAAAGTTTATTAGTCTAACACGTTCAAAAGTTGTTAAGGGTTAGCGTTGAAGCCTGCCGCACCTCTATCAACGTTTAGAACAATTTTTTTTTACATTTGACAGCTAGCAGAGCTGCAGATGACACATGGTAGTCATTTAGGTCCCCAATATAGTGATCGTACGGGGTGAGATTTTTGTCGGGTCGGGTTCCGGGTCGGGTTGCGAAAAAACCCGGAAAATGGGGTCGGGTCGGGTCGGGGTTTTCCTTTTTAATAATATAAATGTAATTAACATATTGTAAAAAATTGTACATAGTAACTATGTACTATGTAATGCAAGGAATTTATTTTCTGTATTTTAGTTCCAAGTTATCACTGCTTTAGTGAATCCAATAGTAGGTGAATCAGCCATATCATTGCTATCTGATAGAACGTCGTGGGAGGGATTGGGGTAACTAATTGTCCCAGAACAGGCGCAACTTCCATCTGTGAAGATTCCAAATTGTCCTTGTCCTATGTCTTTGGCAGTGGCTGAAAGGGGTTTCTGGTACTCGTGAAACTCTTCTACCACTTTTTCAATTTCGAAATCAATTACTCGCAACTTAACACACAATTAATACATTGGCGTTTGACGGACGACCATGAAATTGCCGACACATATCAGTTTTCTACTGGCTTTCGAAGCCTCGAGACAGAAAAAAATTAAATATTCAAGCTCGCCCTAATCAGATTTGAGTTCCTATCTACTGTATCACAAAGCGCGACCGTCAATAATAGCTTACCCTCTACTTCGGGTCTACCCCGATTTTTTTTAAACCCGACTTCAAAATTGACTGGCCGGGTCGGGTCGGGTCGGGTTGGAAAAAACCGGGGATCCCCGACTTCCCGGGTCGGGTTCGGGTTCCCCGTACGATCACTACCCCAATATTTAAAAATTTTTCTTACCAAGTCATGAGAACGAGCCTATCTACAGACATGGAGGTCTTATCTTGGGAACCCTCTACGGGAATGTTGGCTGGGAAGTCAAAGACGCAATATCTACATTCCGTTTTAAATTTCTGCAATTGTTCCAAAAATTGAGGGTAGGTGGCATCTCTTGGTGCCGTGGTTTCAACATCAATGACTTTCTCATCCTTAATGTGATAGATGATGTATCTGTATTTCTTGTCCTTCTTGACCTCTTCGTACACCGTCTTAGCTTCGGTTGAGACAGTTACTCCTGAAGACTATCGAACAAAAGAGAAACGTTAGAAAGTTGAAATAGGGTAATGGCAGCCCTCTGCCTTCGACTGCATTAAGCTCTATGGGGAAATAACATGGGGTGCCATTAGTCTGGAAACGTTAGAAAGTTGAAATAGGGTAATGGCAGCCCTCTGCCTTCGACTGTATTAAGCTCTATGGGGAAATAACATGGGGTGCCATTAGTCTGGAAACGTTAGAAAGTTGAAATAGGGTAATGGCAGCCCTCTGCCTTCGACTGTATTAAGCTCTATGGGGAAATAACATGGGGTGCCATTAGTCTGGAAACGTTAGAAAGTTGAAATAGGGTAATGGCAGCCCTCTGCCTTCGACTGTATTAAGCTCTATGGGGAAATAACATGGGGTGCCATTAGTCTGGAAATGTTAGAAAGTTGAAATAGGGTAATGGCAGCCCTCTGCCTTCGACTGTATTAAGCTCTATGGGGAAATAACATGGGGTGCCATTAGTCTGGAAACGTTAGAAAGTTGAAATAGGGTAATGGCAGCCCTCTGCCTTCGACTGTATTAAGCTCTATGGGGAAATAACATGGGGTGCCATTAGTCTGGAAATGTTAGAAAGTTGAAATAGGGTAATGGCAGCCCTCTGCCTTCGACTGTATTAAGCTCTATGGGGAAATAACATGGGGTGCCATTAGTCTGGAAACGTTAGAAAGTTGAAAGATAGTCTAAAAAATGATTAAAGCACGACTGTATTTCAAAGAAATAGCAATTAAAACTTCAAAATCTTACTGGGCCAGGCATATTTGATTAGTTTTATAATTTTCCTATTCAATTTTAGTCTTTTAGATCAAGCTACTCAATGATATATTTATTTCTACACTAAGCCTAACAATAAAAATTGTTGATTTTCAACTCCCAATTGAACTATCCTTGATTTTAAATTAATTATTTAACAATCACTAAGAAGGGAATGCTTCCTGCTCATTTCAGACACGGTATTTTTTTGAGAGTTTAAAAACTTTTTCTAACTCTTAAATTAACTTTATTCTAGCTAGTAAGCTTCCTAAATTAGGGATATCTGGCCACGCGCTTAATGGAGGACTGAAAAAGCCAAAGCTTAGCAAAAACCTGGTCTTAAAATAGCACCTTTCTCTAAGTTCTCCGGAGAAAAAAAATAAAAAGAGATGATGTGTGTGTATTATATCATTATATTGCAGTAAGACAGCGGAGGGTTGAGATCTAAGGGATCTTCCTAGAAGAAGAAGAAGAAGAAGAGCAACATCCTGAACCCAGAAAAACCCCCTAATCCAAATAGGTCTACCTAAGGTTTTTACATTGAAGAGAGATGGGTCTAATAATAGCCCAAAAGCTTGGGAGGATACCGTTAGGGGTTTCAATCTTTAAGCTCTAAACTGAATTTTACCATTTCACTTTCATCAGAGTTAGGGTTAACTCGGACAAGTTTTAATTCGGGGCCCAAAGAATTATTTTGGCACTTTTAAACCATTAGAAAGATTAAGGCTTAACAACTGGGCTTCGTGTCAAACTTTCCCTAGGACTCCCCGCCTTAGTACGCGTAAAACCGCTAAGCCTCGTTCAGGCATTGTGCCGGTGCATAGTCTTTGTCATTCGAAATGAAAAATCAACTCGAATTCGCGACTTAATTCGGATTAATTTAGTTAAACCTAATTAAAATTCGCGAACAAACCTTAATAGAAAAGTTTAAATACTCACCATGGTTTAATTCTTTGTAAATTCTGGTTGAGAAATTTGGAAAAATTTCGACTAACCGGCCTTCTTATAAAAGAAAAGGGAGTATCGTTCCTTATCGCGAAACGAGAGACACTGGGGAAAACGCTCGGAAAACGGTATCACTGCGCTTCGCACCAGATTTTGTGAGGGCGGTTATTATTGGTCGAAAAGGAACGACAAATTTGGAAAGCTTGAATATTAGCCAATAGTAAGCGGGCGTACGTCTAAAAATGTCAAAGACAATTTTTACGGTGATGAGGTTTTTTATTAATGCGCGCAACGTAAACCCGTCATATTTTTACGATTTTTTTTATCTTGCCCTACTAAAATTATGACGCGCGGAGAGAACACCTTAGTAAATAATTGCCAAGATTAATTTCTATCTCGATTAAAGAGAATGGGATGGAACGTTTATGAAATCGAGCCGACAACGAATCGGACGAAATAATCAATTTTTTTTGTATGAGTCACAAACAGACTATATCATGGGGGTTGGACACGGCGGTTCCTGAGTTACGCAAAAAATATGAAATTACTATAAAAGTATAGGTAAAATTAGACGAATGTTTGCGAAATCAAGGATATTGTTTATATTTTTCGGGAAATAAGACTAGATTAGCTATTTATGAACTTTTTTAGGATAAAAACTAACATATTTCTCGCTTCACTGGCTTCGATGTAGGGGGTGTTAGACATCGCATCTATCAGGAAAACATTGTAGTTGTTTTTACATATACGGAAAAAAATTGGCTTTCTATTAAAATGTGGTTCATCGAACCTTTGTATTTGACTAATCGTATACTTTTCGTAACGTAAATAATTTAAAATCTTAGACATAAAATCGCGGTGTATTTCCCTTTGATGTATGACAGAACACTGACAGACATCTAGGCGCGATTTAATTGGCCAGGATCCGTAGCGGAATAGTCTAAACGGCCAATCAAATTCTTTTTCACATATTTTGATTTTTGAAAAGCCCGGTGGAGCAGGTTCTACTTACTACTTTGCGCGCGTGCCAAGGGTTATGGTTTCAAATTCCAAAGGCGCCGGTTCACCGTCCACGTGCTTTTGACTATACAATATTTAAATTTGAATTATATAATAATTAGTATATAGTACCTTTAAAATGGAAAACTCGCTCCTTATCACGAAAACTGAGGAATGGTTCAACTGCAATGTGCTATATCCAAGATACATTCGAACTATAATATGGAGTGGTGTTGTTCAAGCTGTAGTTTTATTCTTCACTATATTACTTTGCAAGGCAAATATTACCAACGAAACTTTCAGTGAAATCCTAACAAACTACGGACGATTTTTCGAATTCAACAACGTAATATACTTTCTAAGTTTGACCTTACTAACAATGTTACTCGCCCTTATTCACTTAAGAAATGTCAAAGTTCATCCCAATATCCCTAATTCTTTATGGGTTCGTATATTATATTGGCTCAACATTGAACGCCTGATCTTCGTGACATGTTTCGTCATAATTTACGTCTTACTAGGAACAGGGTTGACTTCTTTATTAGATTTTGATGAAAGCCTAAACCTAACTGAGAAGAAATGTGTAGCAGAAAGACCTTTGGCAATGCTATCATTTATGTTATATCAAGGTATACTAGCGGGGGTATCATACTATATGTATCACCTTTACGCGATTAAATTTGACACTGTAGTTCAGTTAAAAATATACACTGTTAAAACAAGTTTAAGAAAAAACTTTGTAACGAGTGGGAAGAAAGTTTTCAGTCACTCTGTACACTTTTTAGGTTCATACCTAATTTTAGGCTCATTTACAAAACTGATTTTGAGCTCCTTATTCGATGTACAATTTTGCACTGGAAACTTTATATCATTGTCTACAATCTGGGAATTGTGTAGCCTAAGATTTATACAGATTTGTTTAGTCATTTGCTTTATATCTCTGTTGACACTGGAAAACATTTTAATCATCACTGAAACATTTTTGACTGAAAAATATCAGTTTTCCTTGGATTCTTCAATAAATTCTGACCAATTTCGTCAACTACCTACCGCAATCAAGTGTGACAAGCTACCCATTGTAAAATACCACGCATTACTTGATTTAAAAAACTTATCAGAGCTTTCAGAGAAACGTAGAAGCAATATTTACGCTGTTAGCTTACCAGGGGGACATCCACACACTTGGAACACTATTCAAAACGAATGTTTAACCTCAATTTCTTCATTTACATCCAAACTACACGACATTTTAAACGGAAAATTGCTGGTAAACTCAACTTTAAACAAAAAAATTGAGCCAAAAATGAATAACTTTGAGCCACCTACGATGAAGACATCGCCTCTTAAGTTACGTAATATAGCAGATAATAATATAGCAACTCCGTTCACTTCAATGCAAGCCAACTCCAAAGTTTCATGTATAAACAATGTTTCAAAAACCCAGAACGTCATCCTAACAAAAATAAAGGAAAACTTACCTTTAGGGATACCGTCATCCATTCTTCGATACTTTATGACTGAATATGTTGATAAAAACCTGGAGAATGCTTTCCTAGCTTCCCAGCCAATAATTTGGTCAGTTCAGGCGTTAACAAGCATCGTTGTTGCGTCTTATCGAGAAGATAAGTACGGTGTAGTCCAGTGGTCTTTGTGTAACATTCTTGTCACATTTTTGGAATTAAACAGTGTCTTGGAAAAAATTGTACGCCCAAAAAGAAACGGAGTTAAACAACAAGTTTGGCAAATGCAACAAAGTTTAAAAGTTGCCGTTAATAATGGACTATTCAGAATTGTCGCCGTTTTTCATTCAAATTTAACTTACTTGAACTTAACCAGTGAACAGCTACAACGTTTACAGAGTTACAAGCTTTAAAGTGTTAAAATTCTATTATTAAACCATTAATTAATTAATTACTAGTTAACTATACATGTTTGAATTAACTCACCCAATTTCTTGATTCTTAAAATTTTCTATTTGTTTTGAAACTAAATTATCTTGTTTAAAACACCAAAAGTTAATTAAAAATAGTCAACAAACATTTAGCATGAGTTTATTTAAGGAAAACAATAATAATCAATGAATAAATTCATGCATTGTTCAATTAATTAAATCTTTGGTTCGTTTGCTTCCTTAAACTTCATCATTCTTCTTTGTTTACTAATTTTTTTTTGAGTAAAATTGTACAACAAAATGTTATGTACAAATATCAATTATTAACGAATCCTTATACTTCTTTAATTTTAATTAATTGGGCCAAAAAGGACGTTTGGTTTTAATTAATTACTTAATTAGTTCTTGTATTCTCATAAAATTTAATTTACGAAATAAATATTATTTTTAACAGTCCTTTACCTTCAAACTTCTTTTTTTTTTTTCGTAATATTCACAAAAATCTTTTTTAATCGCAAACTATGATTAATTTATCTTAATCAAATTTTAATATTTAGGATGGACATTTAAGAAAATTAGATCTCTCCTTGTCGGAGCAATTATTGCATAGAACGTTTATATAAGTAATTTCTTTCACAACTCTTGTTTTTTGTTTTAAATTTATTATAAGTAATTAATTTTGAATTTAAGTTTTTAAACTTACCCATAATCTTCAACTCTGGAAAAACGTTTTAACTGCTTTGAAAAATTTCATTAATTTTTAAACACTTGAATTTTTTTTTTTTTTTTTTTTTACAAATAGAGGGATCACAGAATAATGGCGTTTGCAAAGAAGTGTCATTTTTTTTTTCATTGTCAAATATAGTATTTCCTAAATACAAACGTTCGTTCTTTTTTTGTTGTGGTAATATATTACAAAATTAACAACTCAATGTTGATTTTGTTATTTTAATTACCCAGCACCCATTAATTCGTCTTCATACTGTTTTCTGAAACAGTCACCAACAGGGAAGAAGTCCCAACATCTTTTTTGGTACAGTTCCCACACGTACGTTTCCTAAATTCAAATTCCCCGGGTTATAAGGTGTCCATATCTCATAATAGGTGGCGTTAGCCCATATTTTAATTTTTCCCGCCCATTAGAAACCTAAATTCTCCACGTGATTTTCATCATCCAGTTTAAAATAAAGTCACTTACTTGACCTGTGTACTCCGTATCGGGTTTATTGATTAAATGCATCAAAAAGAACATGTAATTGGCCAAATTATGCTCTTTTTGCACGTGAGTATCGAACCCATGCGGTACTTTATCGAAGTAATCCTTCCCTATACCACATATGAAGCAATTGGACTGAAAATAGGCAGAAATACGAGGTTAGGCTTAGCTATTAACAAAGGCTTAGGGATAAAACTAACCTCCATATCTTCTACTACGCTTTGAAGTTGATCACGAAGCTCTCCAAAAGCATCGATGATCAAACCTGAAAGGTTCATTTATTTGTAAAATTAGGGGTTAGGGCCTTGGTTTAGGTAATGAGCGTAATACTGACCCTGAATGATGGCCAATAAGATGACGACGATGAAGAAAAAGAAGGTGATGTCGAAGATGATACGATAAGCCTCGTAATCATCTCCGTCTGGTTCACCAATCTCGTCACCGATACCACCGCCAGCTCTTACACCTTTGTACAAATGGAACACAAAGCACTACGAGAAAAACAAAATTGTGAGAATTAGGCTTAAGATTTAGGGTTAAAAGTTAGGCTTAACGTACCGTAAGCATACTATGGCACTTTTGGTCGATTTCGTCATCTTCCTCCTGAACGTAAAATTTTCTGAAGAAGTTGAAAGCGATGACGGTGTAAATGTAGACAATAATGGTAAGCAACATGACGGTCAAGACGAGTTGCTTTCCGTTGTGCGTGACGGATTGCAAGATGGTACGCAAGGTCTTGAAGCCAACGGCCACGTCCAACAAGTGAGCCGCGAAGAAAAAGTTATTGAAGTTACCCATAACGGAAAACGTGAAATACCATAAATTATACAAAAATGACTGAAACGAAATTTAAAAAATAAGTTAATAACAAAGTTAAGCCAAATTTATGGTACATTTTTACGTACGTTATCGGTGATAGTGACACCAGCCTTCCACACTTGGTATTTCCAGTCCATTTTAGTAAAGCTACGCGGAAAAAAAAACATTACGATATATTTATATTTTACCATAAGTAGCATATTAACATAAGTATGACACTTCTCATTGCTAAATGTATAAGAGGTTTGTTTCAGTGTTATAGATAAGGGCTTCATACTTACAAACTAAGAAATCCGCTGCTCTCCTCTTCCTGTGCAGTGAAGGAACCGGTTTTATCCATTCCCAACATGTTACTGATTGCGTCGTAATCGTATTGTTCACTGTACTTTTCCCTGACCCTCTTTTTAACAAATTTGTCCCAATAGTTTACCGGAAATGATCTTTAAAAAAAATAATAAAAGGTTTAGGTCCAATTTAGGCTTAGTATTTGAAGGAAAACTCTTACCTTGTACTTATAACTAGTTTATCCCAATGACACTTCAAATCGTCCTCTCCGACTTCCTCCGTAATGTACAATCCTTCGAATTCCATGGTACGCGCAATTTCTTTCTCGCGTTTGAAGATGGCCAAAGGTACTTTCAAGTGATAGTAAGCCACCAGCATGGAGAATGATATAAGGGAATGGAACATAGCGAGTAACTTCATGATGGGACCCAAGTAGAACAATTTTTCGTCAATGACGACCCATTCTTCAACTTCCTCTTCGTCAGAACCACTTCCGGAACCGGATCCCGCCGCCTCCCCGTCCGATTCCCCTCCGTTGTCACTTAAAGTTCCGTTAACCATGGCGCTAACCGCGTCAACCGCTTGTTCCGTCACGTTACTTATGATCTCCACAGCTTCCTCCAGTAAAGTTGTCGCGGCTTCTTCGGTGTCTGAGCCATCGGCTTCACCTTCAACGTCGGAACCGGCCTCTTCGTCCGCGCTAGACGATACCTAACCAACCAATTCGTTAGAATATTAATGGAAAACTATAAGTACTTTAGCGCAATTACCTTGTAGAACAACAAAATAAAGTTCATGCAGAAAGCCATGACCAGGGCGATGTATTTCATGGTGTAAAAGTTCCTGGCCAAGAAACTGACGATTTTCTGCGAGTACTTGCTGAAATCAATTGAGGCAACTGGTGCGGATTCCTCAGCTGGTTTTTGAGCTTCAGTCGCCGCCATCATGGGGATGGCTTGGATCTGTTGAGCGGCAGCTAATTCAACACTATAAATTTTTTTCATAAAATTACATTTAACCCAACCATTATTAGGCTTAACTTTAGGTTACTTTTGAGGGGCTTCCTGAATAGCTAATAATTCCTTGTTCTTCGGTTCACCGTCTAACTGTTGAGGTTGTAGGGGTTTACCATCGCTTGCGTGTCCATCACCGGCTTTCTCAGTTGGCGAACCTTTACTACTATCCTCTTCGCTACCGGGTTCCGTTTCCGAGAAGTCCAAACTGGATTGTGGCGTGATGGTAGGTTGGTTCGGTGTTGGTGCCATATGGTACCTAACTTCGCCACCTTCCTCTTCCTTGGTGATATCGAGTCCGAATGCTTTCATCTTAGGCGCCCCACCGTCTGGCGGTTCCCCTAATGTCCCTATTTCGGCTACTTGCATATTTTCCGGAGCCATTTGTACTTGAGGCATTGGTAACGCTAACATCGGTCTTTTTACTAAGTCTTCCTTCACTACTTGCTCGTCTAAGTTACGGTCCAATGGTTGACCACCCATTAGTAGAATGATGAATTTCAAAAAGGTTCTAAGCGAATGGTAAATGTTAAGTACTCGCGATTAAAATTAGGCTTAAGGTAGTTGAGTTAAATCTTACCTTGTGACGAAATAAACGGACCAAAGGCAATAATAGAAACTGTAAAAGATCATTTTAAAAAAACCGACGATAATTTCCAAAGGTGTTTTTTGACGCAAGTTGCCATATTGTTTCTTGATGTTTGATGGTGTGAAAAGTGACAAAAGAGCGACTGTAGCGTTTTTGATGAACCTAAAACCTTTTTTCACAGGTTCGAACCACGACCTGCACGCGTGCAAATCTTTTCAGTACTTAAGCCTATTTCAAGATGTCCTATGTAAAGAACTTACGGTTTTTCCTCTTCTTCCGCTCCAGGGAACGGATATGGAGCTCGTTCCACGTTTTCTTCCGTGTCCTCCATAGAGATACTGCTGGCGTGTTGCATCTCAAAGATGGCATCCTCGCAGAAATTTACGAATGCCTCCAACTTCTCTTTGTCACCGCCTTCTGTTACGATGCTGTAGAAGAAGGCTCTCTTTGATTCCTGTAACGAAACCATTGGTATAGTACAGTCATATCCGGTGGTTAAAAAGACTTTAAACCAACTTTAATCTGGGGTTTCTCCCATTGGTCAATGGTGGATTCCTTAATTTCGAAGTATACTCGTTCAATTCTTTTGCTACTACCCATGATTTCAATTCTTCCGAGGAATGGTTCGAAGTAGTTCAGGACGCTACTGGCAGTCTCCAAGAAACGGTTCAACCTGGGATCGCTTGGCATGTGTTCCGATAAGTTTGTTAACAATACAGCCAAGTTAAAACCGATGTCTTTAGCGGGATTGTGGAACCGTTCAGTGAATTCTTGGTAATCTATTAAACCATCGTGGTTTGGTTCGCAACAACTCATCAAGTATTGAATCTCTTCTCTGTAATTAATCCAGGAACAAGTCCGGACATCTCGTAATGTTCGACGTATAAGTACCATGAGCTACTTACGGTGTATATATCTTTTGTTGTTCCATGGCTTTCTTGAAATTTTTGGGTGTAATCCAGCCTGTTTTTTTAACGTCGAATTCCTTATAATCAACAAAACATTCGTTATTAATAATTGCGTCAACTTTGAAGCGAGGTTTTAAAGTTGGCAAAAAAACGTTTCGAAAGTGGTTTCAAAGCATAATATTTCATAACAATGCTCTTTTTTTTGCGTGAAGTAAAGTGTAAAACACGTCATATTCATACCTGAAAACTATTGGACGAAGTCAAGCCTTCTAATTTCAAGAACATGTCGAAAAATTTCAGTATCAACTGAACATTTGGTATTTTTTTTGCATTGACAAAAGCACGAAAAAAGATAGTGATAAAAGCCAAAAGAAAGGAATTGTGGGATAGATACAAGCCAGAATTATTTAAAAATACATGTTTCGTGTAAAATATAATAGCACACTGATTTCTGGCAGCGCTAAAATTCTAACATTTTCTTTGTTCTTTATTTTTCTTTTGAAGAATTTGTAAATTTTAAGTGTGTTTTTATGCATAATAAATTTACATAAAAGTGGTTGGAAAAAGTGTGTAATTTAGTGTTTTATCGGAAAAGACTAATGTTATGATTATCTACATGTGTGAAACTGTGTTAAATCTAATCTATGTTATTCAATTCTGGATCCTAAATTATAAAAAATCTAAATCTAATAGGTATTTTTTTTTCATTGGTAATATATTGTTAAAATTTTAGATCATAGTGTTAGTGGTTAAAAAAGTTAAATGCAATTAATAAGATTAGTGTTAATTAAAAAAAGCGTGCAACCCTCATTACAGTGCGAAGAATTAAGCTAAGCACAAAAATAGTGCGCCGAAAAAAGTGTCGAGGTATTTCCAAAAATAAATACGTCAAAAAAGGCCCAAGCGTTTCTATGACAAAAAATTTGTAATTTTCCCCATTTTGGCTCACCGTCACAGATGGACCGTTGAAAACCTGCTCCATCCTCAAGAACATGTTGAAAAATCGTAGAATTCTCTGCGTAGTGTATGACACAAATTGACTTTAAATTGTTTTTCAACCCTCAAAATGGCCGATCGCGGAAAAAAGTTAGTGTTTGAAAGAACAAATAAAAAATAGGCCTAACGTGGTATTTCCAACCAATAATATTCTTAATAAATCTTACACTGCCAGTCAACAGTTATAAATATTGATTTCAAAATCATCACCTCAACATTTGAAGCTGATTCTACCAGAGTATCCACCATCTGTTTACCGATGGTACCGTTCATGACGTTACCTAAGGGGAAAATATCCTTAAGCCGTGGTCTTTAATTAGGCTTAACCGTTAGGCATACCTTCAAGCATGGAAAGCATCATGATAACCATTTCTTTTTGTAAATCGAGAAGTTCCAATAAAAGATCTAATTGACTGGAATTCTTGGATAGTTTGTCTTGCATATGGGCGAATAAGAACATGAAACCGCCCACGGCATCCCAAAGCCTACTGTGGGCTAACGCTTGTTGATTCAGTGAGCAAGGACCCTAAATGTGCCATCAAGTACTTGGAATACAAGGTCCCATAGCTGAAGAATCGTAACACTTACCTGAATGAACTCAGTCAATGTACTGAAAACTTGTTTGGCTACGCCGATGGCCTTGCAGAAATTGTCCTTTCCCTATTAGGGACCACAAAAAAAAACCAATTAGTACTTACCGGATGTTTGAAAACCCTATTTGATCTTACGGGTTGATCAATGACTTCTTTGCTGGAATAATGCCAATAGAAGTCCATGATGGACTCTTGCAGTCTCAATAAGTAATCGACGGTGCTGATAACCACATTGACGGTGGTTGTATTACCCGCTTGCGTTCTTAAGTAATTCTGGAAATCTAAGTTGTGACCCTCACAAAGTAATTGCAAGAATCGGAAAAGAGAGCAAGTGAATTCAGCGTCATGCATGTTCTTCTCTCCGGCTGTTCCTTCCGAACCGACGCCAAGTCCTTCCGCTTTCTGCGTTCTTTCGAAGGCGTCCAAGTCCAGGACGCTAAATGACGCCATCAAACCGGCAATGGACGTAAAGAATCCGACATCTTTCTTCTCTTTCAAGTGTTTCAACATTCTCTGCAGGAAGACATAGACTTAACTGTGCAACTAACTGAGTTAGGCTTAAGTATAATTCCTTACTTGTTGGACATCGATGTTACCGCCTTTTAGGATAGAAATACCCAACTTCAAATTGTTCATAACCATGGGACCTTGAGTTCCTTTGCAAGCGGAGATGTATAAGAGAGTCATCTCGGCGACACCACGATCGGCCAAACGGGACTGCTGGAACAACAGCTTCTGTTTCTCCATTTCTTGTTCCTAAATGAAACGAAAACGAGTGTTAGAACACATCAAGTTGTACGATTGTCAACGGCAACAAATCAAGACACAATGTCGGACTGCCATACCAACATCTTAAACGTTTTCCTTTGTCTTTTCTACGCAGCATTTAAAATTACCCAAAAGTACTTAATAAATCGCGAACTAAATCAGGAACTACTTAACTAAGTTATTACAAGGAGTATGACTAGTTTCTTAAGTACTTACATGAATGGATGGGCCTTCCTCCTCACCACCTTCTTCTTCCTCTTCTTCTTCAGCACCACCGCAACTCTATTTACAATTAAGATGAGGACAATTAACTAGAAATCATCAAAGGAAGGAAATATTCAATACATCCGATCCATACCTTGCTGTAAATATCAGCGTACAACATGTACAGCTCATCCTCTGACATTCCTCCACTGTGTTCCGTGGTGGCGTTACGACAGAAACACAAGACCAATTGCTTCAACGGGTCTGGTTTTTCTTCTTCCTCTTCCTGAGCTATTTGCTTCTCAGCTTCCTCAAAAGTGGTCTGTGAGAGTTAAAAAGAATCAAGTATTTGTCATGATTTTACATCAACCCGCACATCTTACAGTTAAATCTTCAACCAGTTGTTCCTGGTCAGTATTTTCTTCTTCCAACCATAAAGCGCAATAAGTACCCATGAAGATGTTGATGGCACGATGCCTAAAATGATATAGGTTGATCTAGGTAATTAAGTAATTGGGCTTGACGTAAGACAATATTACGCGTTATTAGAGTTTAGTCATTCAAGACGATTACTGGTGATATGTTAGATTACCTGTGGACATTATAAAGTGGTACACTACGTAGGCAAGCAATTGCTGTCCGTTTCTTAGAAGTGGACAGTAACCTTTGCCATGCCCTTCTTGTACGCGGAGGATTATGGGCCTAAAAGAACGGACAAGGAAGGAAAAGGGAACCAAACAATGGACCAAGACATGTATTAGTAATAACACATTACTTCCGGTAACTCTGACTCAAATTCCTGCGAGTTAAAGGTCAAAGTTACCTCAATATCCTTTACTGGACATCAAGCAAACAAAACTGCCAAACACACGCAAATTAAAGTTAATTATTTAATCAATCAAACATGCGATGAACTCAAAATAAAATCTTAGAATTTTTGGGGATTTTCGGGGTTTTGAAGACCCCAAGGTACTGAATACTTTACGCTGATTGGTTGTGGTACGATTACCTGTGCAAACTGTGAAGAGATGTTTGCCGGAAACAGGCAATAACGGCCCGTTTCCGTTGAATGGTCACCACCGTTCGCATTTGACCTTTGCCCTGACCTTGAGGATGGTCAATCTGTCAAACGTAATTGATGAAAAAAAGAAACAAACGAAAGAAAAAATAATACAAAACCGAAACCAAATAAAAATATTTAACCTAATTTACATAATTAGCGCGTGCTATGCAAAATAAGGCGTTTTTAATGCACACTTGATAAATGTAATTGAGATAAATATTTTACCAAATGAAGGCCGTAAAGTACTTTAGCCATGTCTATAATTCTTTCAACAAGTTGGTCAGGTGTGATGTTCGGCGCTATGGCCTTCTTGGTACCTAACTTGCTGTATAAGTAATGTTGCCAGGACATGACGTCAGTAGGGTCAATCTGAAAGATGTTTACGCTTAGTATTCCTCAAGATATGATAGACAGGAGAATATTAAAGCACTTACTCTATCCGGTAAAGTTAATTGAAGTTTGACGTATTCAAATATGTCAGTATCATTAACTTTCTTCAAGAACTTTTCTTTGGCGTGTTGAACTAGTTCCTGTTCGCGTCCGGCGAAGAGATTGAGTCCAACCGGAAGTAGCCTCTTGAGACAAGCGACCATAAGACTGGCGGCCAACTCTTTTTCTTTGTCACGCTGTCTGTCCCTTTTTTTCTTAACTTTCTTGGAAGAAACTACCACGGCTTCGCTAGATTGCGCCGAACTGCGACCTTTACCAGCCGCTGCTGGCATAATCATTGCCAAGTTGTCAATCTCGTGTTGAGATATGTAGTTCGTTTCTTCCCGTCGGAAATACTGAAAGCGGATATCGTGAAGATGACATTTTTTCTTTTTCAAATGAGTATTATATTACTTACTTGAGAACGGGACCAGAGATCAAAGATATGCGCGACGTAATTGTACAGTTTCTCGGCTTCCTTAACGCTCGATTTTAACCAAAGTGCTCTAAAAAAAATAAAATAACGTTAATTATTTCCCGTTAATTAACAGTTATTAATCTTAATTACCTTTGAAGATCAATGTATTTAATTAAAAGGGGATAGAACGCGTAGATATCTCTAACCAAAAGACTAAATTCCTACAATAAAATTGTCGTTACGTTATAGTTAGGAGGACTATACGGTTGGATTATAAACAGAAGTAGATAAAATTACCTCTTGAAGTTCACTTTCAGCTTGCGAAGTATCCTCAGTTGTAGATTTTAAGTAACCTCTCATCATTTCTTCTTTATGAAAAACGGCAATTGCTCGATTGCAAATCTTTTCGGCCAATGGCAAGACTGGTTCGTATAGAAGTTCCTCCGAGGAATTGATAACAATTTGTCCACCGTTTGCGGCGATACTAATCATCCATGGAGAGTTCTCAACACCGACATTATCTCGAACCAGTATCAACAAGTTCTTTAACAAGGTATTTAGGTGTTCGCTCGTAACCATGGTGACGTGGTTTCTGCGAAAAAACATCAACTTTGTAATTCAAAGCGCTCTCCTAATTTTGACGAAAATCGGTAAAAAATTCACATACCCGGAAGTCAGATTGACATTGTCAGGTCCCTGACTCCACCAGAACGGGAGGTAACTGCACAATATCGGCAACATGACGTCAATGATATGAGGTTGTTGAGTGTATTTTCCGCGACTGAGGATAAACTTCTCAACCTTTGACATGAGGTCATCGAGGGTGGGTAGGGAAGACTCTAACTCACTCATGATTGCTGTTTCAAAGGACATAAGTTTAATGAAAAGATCAGTTATGATGCGTGTACGAATTACCTTGAGCTTCTAACGAATGTTCTTCGAGTTTTCCATGAATGCAATATTTATTGTGTTTATTGAGATGGGGTTCGAGAAACGCAACGGGGAAAGTACTTGCAAAAGCGCCCAAACAATTTCCAACAGCGGTTCGATGCCTTGATTGTTAATATATATAAGTACAGCAATATCATAACGCCACGGTAGTGCCACAAGGTAATAATATAATAAGAGGCCATATCAGTCTTTTTTAAATATACTCTAGTTCTGAAATTGGCTTTGTGTAACTTTGATAAACACCCCAATCGAACACTCCCGAGATCAGAACAATATTTCTAAAAACTCAGTCACGACCGAGACGCAGCTTGTTCAACACCGCTTGTCACTTCCCAGCGGTTGTAACATTGTAAATTATACCCTTGTAATTGAATTATTACCTTGTGGTAGTGCACACGCATTTCATACTAGAATATTTCAGATGTAAATAATTTCAATGTTAAATTATTTACATTTGAACAAACGTCATCCGTAAATAATTTCTACATGGATATTAGAGCTAATCTAAGTTAATACTAATGTTAATGGGTAAAAACTCATAGGAACTTAAAAAAGGTTAATTATAATTGTTTATTATTATAATACCTGTCCAACTCTGCCATTACAAAACGCCTAAGTTTTAGGAAAAGAAACATAAAGAAATTTAAATCATAAAATAATTGAAATTAAATAAAATTAAAAACTTTGTAGTCCCACGATAATTAGATGTTGTACTTTACCTGTTGTGATGAAGTTCTTGATTGGTACCCAAGGTGAAGAGGCTGTTTAACATCTTATAACAAGCCACTTGGATATCATGGACTATTTAAAACATTTAATTAATTTATTGTTTAATTAATTTAAATTAAATTGGGGTATAAGAATTACTTACGTAGAATGTCACTTCCAAATTCATTACAGGCCAAATGATCAAAAAGCGTCGTCAAGACAGGTAATAGAACCAACTGTATATAGTTTAAGGACGAGGAAACCTTCATGGATGTCCCCCTGAGGTGACTGTACCGTCCTTGTTGCAAATTTATGACAGTTTGAGCCAATTCCTCAGCGGAGTTGTTGAAAAATGTCAGCATGGAAGTTTTCACAAAGTCGGGACAACTTTTCACCAAAGTTCTGCGAGATAATTGAACAGTGTCCTTGGTATCTTCAAGAATAACTTTGCGACAATATTATATTAACTTACTTGCAATCAGTAGACTTAATCAGGGCTTGAAGACATCTGACGGATATGCGGGCTTCGTTGCCAAAAACGCTGAGTTTAAGTCGAAGTAGTCCGGCTAGACGACAGAAGAGACTGGCAACCATTTCCTTCTCTCGAACGGTTGCCACACCAACGTTGTTAGTCGCCGTAGCAGTTCCCAAGAAAAACCCACGGTTGGCAGGGAAATATTTTTCCATTAAAGGAAGAACAACCTGTTAATAGATAGAGATAAATATGGATACTGACCACATTGTCAACACTCTCTCGACGGCCGGCCCTTCAACCAACTTACCTTGCTGAAAAACTTGACATCTCTACTTGACTGTTTAAAACTCGATCGTCTACTGAAGTTTGCGCTTGGCTTAAGAACTTTCATGCTAATGGCTGCGATGTCCAGATACTGCAACAACTTT
The DNA here is from genome assembly GCF_054372755.1 of Phalangium opilio. Lineage (NCBI taxonomy): Eukaryota > Metazoa > Arthropoda > Arachnida > Opiliones > Phalangiidae > Phalangium > Phalangium opilio. Next base: position 4,269,052 of record NW_028324170.1, read on the forward strand.
TCCAACAAGGACAAAGCGAACCTTTTCTCTCCACCTCCGGCTACGGAAGCGCGTTCCTGGTTCATATCGTCGCTATGTTGTTGTTTCTTGGTATCCCTAGAATTGGTCGGACCATCAGGGGTGGCTCTTTAAGAGTCCAAGGAATTGTGGCACAGGCCATGAAAAATATTTCGGGGTATAAACGTGAACACGTGAGAGAAAGGTGTGCAAATGGGCGCAAAAATTATGTTGAACCCGCAAAAAATTGGCGCGAAATGTACAAAAAGATTTGATAAGTACATATAGAGAATAAGGCCGGGTTTAAGAGAATTTTTAAGACGTACAGAAAAGGGAATTTTAAAAGAAACGAAACATTTGTTTTTATACCCAAAATATGTTACGGTGTCGAAATTGAATCTACGTTTCGACTTCATTAAATAATTAAGAAAAAGTTTTATACTTGTAAACTCGGTATCCTTCGTATTGCATAAATTTTAGAAGCTCTTGGGATCTTTCCCTGTTTTTACGTTTCTCCTTGTCCGTAAGTAAGTCATAAGGGACCAATTGAGGGTGAATTCCACCTCCAACGGCCTCTAATTCCTCCATCATCTTCTTGGCCCAATTATCATGAGCGTTCTCCGCCAGGCGTTCAGCCATATTCTAAATCAGTCCATAACAAGTACCTTAAGACAAAGTACTTAGGGATAAAGGATGATGAGGATCTTACTTGTAATTCCTTTCCAAGTGTCAAGGTTGACATATCGACGGGATGAGGGCTGTAGCTATGTGGAGACGCGCTCGAATGGGACTGAGATGGTGGGATAGCCGGTCTTCCGGCTTCGCTGAAATCAAGATGCCAACCGAGAGCCAAAAGTGCCTTAAGGGACTCTCTGATTGGATCTTGGTATCGTTCTCTTTCCTGAATGGTCGTCGGTTACAATTAGTTTCAGTATTATCTTACCCGAATTCAAAACCTTACCCAATCTTGCAATGAAGAGTATGGTTTTAATCTGGGATGGTTTTTACGTTCGTCGCTCCAGTATTCGCCATACGTCCATCCATTTTCAAACTAGAACATTGTATCATTGTAACGCAACGTTAAGCCAAATTTTTACGATTAATCTTACCTTTCTACTCGCCCAAGCATCGTGGTAATGCTCGGCGAATTTTTGAACCACTACATTCAATTCTTGCGTCAAATTTATTCTGTAATCAATTAACCAAATTAGTCTTTAGTTGTTGAGGATTTTCAACACACAGCACACTTACCCTCCAGTATGTACTGGTTCGGGAACATAAGGTCCGTCAGTTGGCCCGGCTTGCTTGTACCATTCTTCATCAACACCAGTTGGCATTGAATAATCGGGTGGCAACGAGCAAGCGATAGCCGTCAGACAGGGTAACGACTTGTTGAAGAGATCAGGGTCGTACTCCATTTTTGACAAAGAATCGAAGATATTGGTGAATAACAACATGGTCAGACGTTTCTCTTCCTCGGAAGCGGCACCGTAACTTCCTTGACCACCAGGATGGCAGTAATATCTCGCGCAGCGTTCGTAATGTAGGGTTAATAACTGCGATGATAAAATATTAATTTTACTTTATTTTGGAGATTTTAATTAAGAAAAACTTACTCTTAATGCGACAGTGGTATATTCGGTGATAACAGAAACATCAACAGTCAATTTTCTCAAAAGTCTTAGCAGCATTCCAGGTTGCATTTCACTGTCAATGACAGTTCAAGGTCATTACCTCTATTTTTATTTGAGTCGATAATTTGACCTACTGAGTAAGAGCGACCAGGAAATCGGAAACTTTCTCACGCTGCCCTTTCGTAAGAATTTTGACTTTTGAGAGCCTGTAGACGGTGTGAAGGGTGGCGTCCAGCAAATTCGAGTAATTGTCCGCGTCGGCGAAGTAATTGCAGTACTGGATCAGAATAGGCAAGATGGAATTGCCGATATAACGATTTAAAGCGAGCGACATGTCACTTTCAGTTCCATCTCTCTGTAAATTACAAAAGTTAGGCATAATTACGATGCTTTTTTTAATAATTAGAATTAGCAACCTTTGGCGGGAAATAATTTTTATTGTTATGAATATGATATTTCGTGAATATTTAGGCTTAATCACTTTTTGTCGTGTATCATAAGTGCTTTTGTGAGTTTTCCTGAAGATTTAATTTTCGCAATGATGATGGATTTTCAGCTAAGATTTTGGCCTAATTTAATTTAGATTTTGGCCTATAACGTACCCTTTCTAACATGGTAGCCGCTCTTAGATCCGGAAGGAATCCATTTTCCAATAACCGGAAGAAGGTTTCCTGATTCTCGATTCCGTAAACTCGCTCCAAGAAAAGAACAATTGATTGTTTGTGATTTGGCAACAAACCAGTTGGCAGATCACTTTTCACTTCTCCTACAAAAATCCCACAAAAATTCAAACCAAAATTGAATAAACGTAGTTAAAAAATACAAGCGGTATGAAATTCTTTCCTTCATCAAGTTAAAAAATACCAAAGAATTTCATATAATTACATTAAACTAGTAAAAATAGAATCAATCATGCTCGAAACTCAGCCAGCGCAATATTTTATCCAAGCTTATAGGCGCAAAACAAAGCGAATTGCAGATAGAAAACGAACGCATCCCGTCGTAAACCTATAGTGTGAACGCAACTTTATAGTTGTCTATTAAAATTGCAGTTTTTTGCATTCAAAAGCGCACGGCAAATCAGCGTATTTAAGTAAGCACCCGAAGTTTTTTTTTCCTAGATACCTATCAACTGTATTATAATCTGACCGATATTTTTGAAACCAAAAATTTTGGGGGACATCTATAAATAATTATGATCAAAAATATCTAGAACATCTTTACACATTTTGAAATCGTTTTGAATTTTCCTACCTGGTGATATAACAACTCCTGGTTTTGCTTTGATTTTAACAAATTAAGATAAAAAAGTTAATTACAAAAATTACTTTGTTCTCTGTATCAAAAAAAATTTTGATTCTTTTTTCTCTCTCTTTTCTATTTTAATTATTTTAGGGTTAGGTTATTTAGAGTCACATCTATATTCTACATTTGCATATCTTGCCTAATATCTATCGAATATCGTACCTGGTGAAAATATACCTTGTCCGGGCAGACCTACAGTCGCAATTGAATAAAATTTAGGCCATGGTGTCATGGTGGCATAATTCATACAAATACCAACAACATAAATGGTGCTGTATTCAAACGCGGTTAAGTTTTTCCTCTCAAAAATGGACCCCCAAAATGTATTAATTTCGATAAAATGGTATAATTCTCTCCCAGGGCTATCGGAAATTGACCTTTAGTTTAGTATTCAAGGGCGTGATGACCCGCGTATCGTTAGTTTTATTGAATTTTATCATTTCATCATCATGACCTTGACCTTGATGGTAAATTTCCATAAAACCCCGGGTAAAGAGATGAAATAAAAGTGAACTCACCATTTTTGCCAATCTGCGGATTCTGTAGGTTAAACCTTAAACTAAGAACGCCTTCCAAGTCTTCCAGAGGTACGAGTGACCTCAAAATAGCTCTGGCTCTGATGCAATCGTTTTTGCCTTGAGCGATGGTGGCCTGTTCGGGCGCGCAACGTCCCAGGACATCGACTAAAGTGCAGTAAAAATTGAGTACGGCCGCTCCCATATCTATGTAATCTTCGTCCTCTTCAGCGTCCGCGTTAGCCGGGGCGACGTTGTCCTTCTCAGCCTGTATCCTCTCGGACATCTTAATGGCGTCCTTGATGGCTGTGAAGAGACCTTGACCCTCGCCCCTCAAAGCGGGTCCCAAACATTCTGGACGTCGAATCAGAAGACGGATAACCAGGTTCGCGTTCTCTTCAACACTCTCACCGTTCACCCAAACGCAGAAACGTAAAAAGTCCAAGTATCGTTCACCCTCGACCGGGTCCCAACCGATATCGGGGTAACCACGGTCGATTAGTTCTTGACTCGATTGCAAACCGCACCTGGATAGGTAGATGGCGATTTTCTCGAGGTACTGTTCCCTCAAAGCCAAAGCTAATTCTGTGTTCTCCATTAGAGACGAATACGCCACGTCAATAGGTGTGGATCCTCTCAAAGAGGGTCGTGCTGTTCATAAAGGTTTATAAAGATCAAACGTCAGGATATAAAAGTAAATGAAGAAAAATACTTACAAAGCAAGATGTTGCTGTTCTCCAGCAAGAAAAGCAAATGATCAAACATAGCTTTCTGGTTTTGCCTGCTTGTTCTGCAGAAATAACACAGGAAACGACAGCATGCTACCACCATTTCGTGAGATGTGTCCTGTTGCAAAATATAGTCCCTGGAGTTTTACCCCAAAAATGAAACCGGGAATGAAAATCTTACCTTATCAGCAGTTTCAGCAGCTTGGCCAGGGCTCGTGGGTGAAGTAACTGCAGCGGCGGGAGCGGCTGGTTGGGCTGCTGATTGAGTTTGAGATCTTTTACCCAAAGTATTTATCATGACGGCCATGACGTTCTCGTGTACTCGAAGGATTCGAATTAAATCAGGATGTTGAAAGAAAACACGATTGTTAACCATGGCCCTGTTAACGGACACAAACTCATTAAAAACATAGTTCTATCATATTCTTTATAAGTATGGATCGAAAGGTGAAAAGACTTACCATAAACTGACTCTCATGATTTCCTCTTCCTCGGGTCCCATTTGCACGGGTAAAAGAGCTCGAACTTTTCCTAACTGTCTTAATAGAAGAACAACGTCGTTCTTACTTTTACTACTTATAACGTAGGTGTTTTGAAGCGCGTTAATTAGCTCCCCAACTCCGTTGAAAGTACGGAGTAGGAGATTAAACATTTCCCGAATCAGGTCCGGGTTCTCCAAGTAGACTTCTTCGGCCCATTTAACGATTGTGGTTCGAATCTTCTTGATGAAGATGTCCTCGCATCGTGGTTTGCATTCTTCTTTAACCTCAACTACTTCCTCGTTATGTTGACGGACAATCTTGACGATGGACATGATGCGTTGCGACCAAGGTTTCTTGGGTTCTTTCTCAAGTTTAGCTTCCGGACTTTCCTCCTCTTCTTCGCCACCTTCGGCGTGTTTCAATTTGACCGTCATATCCCCGTGAAAACCGTTAAGTAGTTCCCGGAGCGTATCTCCGCAAGGGCACTGGTCAGCGTTCTCTTCTTCAAGGTTCTTGAAGGACAGAATGGACCTCATTTGTTCCTTCGGAGAACAACGGAATTCTCTGGTTTTCTTAGCAGCACTAGCCGCCGGGAGGTCAGATTGTTTGATTTCGATGTAACGTCTAAGCTGGTCCTATATTTGTTATTGTTGACAAAGAGGTCATCATGATATGAAGTACAAATGGAATCTTGAGAATTTTAATTACATTTTGCAATTCAGCAACAAAATCGTCGCAAAATGCAACAGAGGCTTCGACGCGATGTCTCAGCTGCAAATCTAGAAGATGGTGGAGTACATGGCACAATTCCAGCTTGACTCCCTCGTCCAGGGACATCTGCATTAAACCTTTAGCTTTTGGATCAGCCTCTGTTTTAAATAAAAAAAATATTAAGGACATCTTTAAACCCTAACTCTGACGTCATGATTCTTACCAGGGTCAAAATCCAAATCCCAGGTTTCAACGTCAATGAGCATAAGTAACCATTCCAAGTCTTCATCTTCCATTAAACCAACTAACAACAACTTATCCGCTAACTTTAACAAAGGTCTAGATGCGAGGTTTAGTTTAAATTAATCTCTGATTAATTTTATTTAGTAAAATTTGAACTTACACGAAAAGATTTTCGGCAGTTCCACCAATAGGATCCCGATTAGGCCTATTTCCTTTTTTGACAGCGTCAGCTAAAGCTTCCATTACAAATTGTTTCAAGACATCCATGGAGAAAATTGGAGTGCTCAGATTTTTAATTGATTCGATCTTTTCTCTACGGATTTAAGATAGAGTAGGCTTAGCAATATCTATAATAGGCATTTAAATATAATTAGGCTTACTGGACTTCAGTCATGGTCATTTCCGGTCTAATTGAGACGCAAGCGAGCGCGGATAAACTATGAGCGCTATTCGGGTCTTCGTACAATGCTCTGATTTCTGTTCCCAATGGTACGATAAATTCTGTTTGCGTCAAGCTCCTGTAAATCAATAAACCATGACGTAAATAAAGTACGTCATACATACGATGGACAAAACGTCATACATACCTGGCGTAGGCGTGAAATTCCAAGTGCAGCGCGATAAGTAAATCGGTGAAAGCGATACGCAAAGGTCCGGACATGTACTCCGATTGAATCGCGTACAATAATTGCTTCTCGTCGACGTGCGAGCATATTAAGTGAGCCACCCTGTGGTTACCTTGGAAGCACAGCGCTCCGTACAGAGCCAAAGTTGAAGCGTGGAAAATGAGCAATTTTTCGTGCTCAATTAACTCCAAACAGTCCATACAACGATCCTCTTCCGGAATATGAACGGCCAACATGGATACCGCGTCTTCGCATAGCATACTCCAACCTCTTATATCGGACAACTTCAAGGCGTGAGGTTTCAACGACGTGTTAGGAACTCTGGCCCATTGGTACGGTTGAAGACATTGGACTTTAAGCCTCGGAGGACATTGAGGTATCAAATGTTTGTCGGTAATGTGCAAAAGTGCCGCGGACAAGGGGAGTGTGGTAGGAGTGCGCCCAAGTTCGAATTGGAGGACTTCTTTACTAGTGGCTTCGAAGAAAACTGCCGGAAATAGTTTAGTTCCCGGTTCCATCTTGAAGGTATGATTGGTTGGTTTGCCATCAGCCGTGAATGAAATTACACCCGTGGCTATATCGACGTGGCAACCGACAAACATTCCTTGGTTAGAGTTCCGGGATGAGGAATCACCCTCAGTTACTTCACCGTAGAGTTGACCCGCGCAAATCATATAGCAATTTTGCCTCTCCAAACTGTAGTATCAGGAGCAAATATTGTTTAGAGTGCAACCTCAAAAAAAATGTTTCAGGGTATACTCACATTTCTTGAGCGTATCCATCATCCCCGACCGAGTGGAAGACGACTTTCCTTGTTTTGGAAGATTCGAAGCTTTTATCAAAACTATGGAAGGTGGTTCGGACCCAACCGCAAAAGACGTGGTTTGGATCTTGACCAGGGAAGATACGAACACCGTAAAAGTATTCGTCAATTAATGGCAAAGCCGCTGCATCCAGATAGTCACCGCCGGGTTCGGAAGGAGCCGGTTCCGGTGGGGCGTTTGATGGCCTTCGTATAGAACCACCACCAGGGACACCGAGTTTATCCCCTCCAGGGCTCAAGAGGTTAGGTCTATCGGGTACCGAAGGTGGTACGATTTGTGACGTAGATCCCATAATCCTGATGGAAGCGGTACGACCCATTGGAGTGGAAAGTGGTTTGCTCCTTTCAGGAGGCATGTCAATATGGACAATATTACTGTCATCCACGACGGCAACGCCTCTGGGACCTCTGTCTGGTACGTCCTTCTTTTTGCCGAAAAACCTGAATGGTGATTTTCCCCTTTTCTTGTGACGATCTCCCTCAGTGTCCGAACTTGGTTCGGGAGTTCTTTCTTTGCGGTCCAATCCTTTCTTATGAAGAGTTTCCTCACTTGACGCTGCCCTCAAACGACCCGAACCGTCCATTCCTGGTACGGCCAAAGTGGCCATATCAAAGGATTGCGTCTTGGACATTGGCAAACGACTAGTCGAGGCCCTTCTAGAAGGAGATCCTGGTACGGCCAATTGTCCCCCCGCTTGAAGACCCCTTTGTTGCATTTGCAATGCCCTCATTGGGTCGTCAGTTTCGGCAGCGTCTTCCGAATAACCTCGTTGTAAATCTAATCACGTGGGAGGATTACCGGGTTCGTAAAGAAAGTTTATACGAAAATTATAGTAATTAACTTCGAAAATCTATAGACCATTTCGATTTGAAGGCGCGCGGTACTCGTATCCCCCTTCGACTTACTCGTGAATAAAATTACAGTTAAGCCAGGCCAAAAGAAAGGCACGACACTACGCGCACCCCCTGAATAAAAATGGTCTATATTTACCTTTAATATCGGCCATGCTAAAACCACTCTTTAACATATGCTGTTCCAAGTTTGCTTCATTTATTCAAAAAATAAATTAAATGTTAAGAATTCAAACCCAAAGAGGTTGTTGATTAAAAATTAATTAATTAATTTGGCTGAATTTATACCACAACATATGTTAATCTTACCTGGATGTCTCATACCAGCTCTTTCCGCGTTTTCTCGACGCTGTCTATGACGGATATCAACCCATCTCTGTTCTTTCTCCGCCTCACTGTAAGACAATTCATTGATTACCTTATGAAAGACAAACAAAGATAAACAAAAACTAACTCCATAAACTCAAGGTGACACGTGACTGGTAAACTGAGTCTCAAGAATTCCCAGTTAACTTTGTCCATGGTCTCAAAAAGACGATGGGCGATCTTGATGGCAGGCGGTGACTCACCACTGAAAGTAATTGTTAAGACAAAAGTACTTAAAAGCCGAAAATAAAACTTTAGTACTTACCCTGATGGTACTCTAAGAACATCAATGCTTGCATCTGGTACTTCTTCAACGTTGAAAAAGTTAGCTTCGTTCTTGTTGTACCAGAATGTTATGGTACGATTCATGTTACTGAAAGAAGAACCAATTTATTTATAAGTATTTTAAAGTAATTAATTAAAATAAAGGATACTTACACGCAAAATGGTTGGTAACCTTCTTGAAGACCGCAAAGGGTGAAGAATTTAAGAGCGTTGATATCCTGACCAAATGCTAACTTAGCTCTTTGACCCACACCCATTGTAAAAGCGGGTACGAAGGCTGTTCATTGAAATTAAGTTAATTTTTAAATACTTAATTATATTTCAAAATCTTACATTCTCCGGTTGGTATATCCGTAAAAGCGGTTTCCGATCCAACTGAATCAAGAATAAGTTCTCCATTGATGCTAAAACCTATAGAAATTGAATAATTAGACTCAAGTACCTTTGTGGTACTTTACTTCAACTACTTACTAATAGTTCTATCGTAAAGATCTAAAAGACATCCAACAACATCTCCGACTACAAATTGTTTTCCAAACGATTCTGAATTACCGCCAGTGTTTTTGCGGGCCTAGTAAGTATATTATTACAATTACAGAACTTAGTACTTAAATTTGACCAATTAGACTTACCAGAAATCCATCGTAACTCCACGAATGATCATCACCTCCTAATTCCTTGTTTGGGCTAAAGTTAGTATCGGCCCACCCGACTTTCAGTAATCCGGTAGTCATGACCTCGAACTCGTAATACCATTTGCCATTATCGACGGCGTAAGTCTTTTCGGCTCGATAAGTCCTGGTGGTCTCAATTACTTGCACCTGGGTAATGGTACCCTCGGCACTATCCGCCGCTGGAGGCTCCAAAAGGTATCCGTACGCGATAAGGGTGCGTACTGTCTGAATCGAAGTGTCCCGGTTAGCTTTCTTAATGATGTCATCAACGTTCTTGTAAGGCACTAAGTGAGGACTTCTTCTGGCGCGTGTGTCCTCGTTCAATCCGTAAGTCCAGCCTTGCTGGATGCGTTCCTTCGCCCATAGGTTATGAGTGTTCTCGGAAAGAAGGTCGACGAGTGTCTCCATTTTGGGGTTAAGAGCAATGTCCCTCAAGTCAAGAGGGGCTGGTTTGTAACCGTTTGATTGAAGGAATGGGCTATGGACGAATTGAAATTTTTTTAAAAGTGATGAGGAATAAAAAATGTACATTAGGCTAAATCGTACTCGTTATGTAGCTTCAATGTCTTGATACGTCCTGGTGGTTTATCCATAGTTATATGGTAACCCAAAGCAACAATGGTCCTGGTAGGTTAATGTTACGTTAGTTCCATTGCAAGTAATTAAAACTTACTAAGGAGAGATTCTTACTTTAAAGTTTGCAAAGCTACGGTTGTATCGTATTTTTTCTCGGCAACTGGCAACCTTTCGAATGATGTCAAACAAGGATGTATTTTTTCAATATCACTCCTGAGTTCTCCGTATCTCCAACCTGCTTCGATTTTATTCAATGCCCAAAGCTCGTGAATATTTTCGGCCATTTTATCTCTGATATTTTCAATGTGAGGTAAAAGTTGGATCTAAAAAACGTATTAAATTAGTTAGGTAAATTCGCGAGTACTTCAAGCATTAGTACTTACGCTCGAGGTATCGACAGGAGCTGGTACAAAAGCAGTTTCGCTGAGTTCAACGGAAGGTCCATACATAACACCCTTGCTAACCTCTCCGAATTGGAAGCAGGGTTCAACCATCAAGATTTGTTTTGGTAAAAGACAGTCAACCATGGGTGAAAAACCTTCCGGTGGTCCGTAATGCAATTTGCCGTGTTCACCTCCAAACATGAAACGGCAGCTAAGTTTGGCCGAAAAGCTTATGACAGGATAAAACATTCCTTCAGTGTTGAAGTTACGGAAGCAGCCTTTGAGTCGACTTCCATTTAGAGTGAACACCATGATGGGTACGTTTAAATCGATGATACACCCAATGACGTCACCCTTCTGAATATAAGGTACGCTGCCTACACGTACTTCGTTGCATCTACCACCTACATGAATGGATTTTTTTTACATAAAGTACAGGTTTTAGAAACAGAACTATCATACCTGTCCATAAGGCCACTCCGTCGAACCCGTACGAGTACAAGTCATCTCCTACACCATTACCACCCCAACGTGATCCTCCACCGGGATAAGGTACATATCCCGTAGTATTAGCCCAACCAACTCTAAAGTGTGGTTCTAAATGCGTCACGGACTCGGAATGGTCCACGGTGGCTTCAAAGTACCATCTTCTGTACATGGCGGATCCATCAACTTTACCAATGAAGATATTTGGTCTCATACTGGTTACGTGGTCAACTAATTTGGTTTGCAAGAGTAAATTGCGTCCCGGTAGCAAATTATCGCAGATATTGTTCTGAGAGCTACGAACACCGACGCCGTTACCGACGCATAGCGAACATAAAACATCCAAGACCTTAGGATCGCGTCCGTGTTTTTCCAACAAAGATATGATGACTTTAATATGTTCTTCCTTCATCATGTTCAAGGCTTCAGGACTGTCAATCAGGACACAATGAAGTACGTCCAACATTCCAGTACCTTCGGCGGCTTGTTGACTACCAAGACGACTGAAGAGCCAATCTAAACGATTTGACTGCGCGAATTGCGCACAATTTGTGTGGTTGCCCTTGATGACCGCGGCTATGAAGTGATTACGGTTACATCAAGAGCTAAGCCTAATTTGAATTTAAACTTACCTAAGAGTTGATAGAGGTAACTGGAGATGGAATCCCAGTTCTGACTAGCATCCTCACCACCCAAACCGACCAAGTATCCTTGACTGCTCATATTATTAATTTTGTCGATGGTCTCTAAGATTAAGTTCAGAATTCCTTCTTCTTGAAACAAGTCCTGTCGATTTCGTAAAGCCTTCAATTTATTCTGTTTCTCCTCGTGTTCTACGATTAATTAAACCTTGGTTAGTCCATAATTAAGTCTTGGGCTAACATCAAACCGAAACTTTAACTTACCGATTCCCTCTTCGGGTTGAGCAAAATAATCAATTAAATCTTCTAGACATCGAATCATTTCTTCGTGGTTCAAAAGACTGGCGATCGTTTCCGGATTTGTCTGTTCATCCGTCAAGGAATCTAATCCCCTAAAGAAATAATTAGAGTTAAAACATACCCTGATATTCCATCGCAGTTTAATACTAAGTACTTGATAAATTTGTTGAAGAGAGCTCCGCATTTTCGAATAACCCTGGCGGTCCTCGACTCCTCTTCTTGGGACCGACTGAACTCTAAACCATCGTCCATTTTACCTTCCTCTGACATGATGGCCTGAAAAAGTTACGGACCCAGTTAGGGATAGGTTATATCAAGGCCTACCCAAGTTCAACTGACCTGTTTCTCTTCCACCTTTCCAACACCTCTCTTCTTAGTTTCGTAAGTCTTATAGGACAACCATAGTCCCGTTTCGAGATGTTGAAGGAAGATTGTGGTATCACCGTATTTAATCAGGGCTGTTCCCATGACCTCTTCGTCCTTGTCATCAATGACAATCTTCTTGTCGTCCTTCGTTTGTCGAAGACAGAAGGCCGTGGCTGCCACGGTCGCGTCTTCCCTGGCTACTAATATCACTTCTCGATTGTCGTTAAACGACATGTAACGTCCCGTCGTAATATGCGTCACTCTTAACGCGTAACCCCAATTTACAAATCCTCCAGCCCATCTAAAAGGAAATTGTTGCTAAACTCTGCGCAACATTAATTTTGATTATATTTAAATTTATTACTTAGTTCTGACTAATTCAAGTCGCCATAGCGACCTAGCTTGACTCAAAACGGCACCACCTTCATATACTACCATACTGTAAAGTAATTAGCCATTTAATTTAAATTAAATTAACCTTAATTACAATTAAGAATTACTTTTGGCCCGGGGCTTCGGACCAAGTCGGGGGTATTGTCAAACATTCATCACCGCCGTGAAAAAACCTCAAAACTTCACCACCAAAAACGTAACCTGAGATTGAAAGATTAAAACTCGGTGTAAATCATTTAATTATATTTTTAAAGGGAGTATAAATTATCTAACTGACCAACGGATTTAACTCTGCTGGCACCAGTTCCAAAAGGCGCCACAGACCAATGAGTTAAATGAAAACTAGCGTTGACGATCGTACTCTGACCCTCGCGAGCAGTGTGCTAAATACGAGTTAACGTTAATTAGAATTAATTAATGTATAAATGAAAATAATATCTTTGACGTTCTATACGTTCATCGTCATTTTACTCGCAGTTGCTTCAAATTAATGCTACAGATCATGCCCAAATTCATCCATCGAAGTATTTTAAGCAATTTAAATTATATTTTCACCACTTCTGTATACAGGGTGTTTGTGAAAAGTCCATCAATAATGAAAGGGCGTATTTATTGGGCCATTTTGAGTCGAAAATGTTCTATGACATTTTGCCGTCCGAGCCACGGTTTTCGAGTTATGATTTGAATATTTTAGGGATGACCCCTTCATTAAATTAGCGCTGTCTTAAAATTTCTTAATTAAATTTAAGGGGTCATCCGTAAATTACTCCAATCATAACTTGAAAACAGTGGCCCGGACGGAAAAATGCCATTGAACATTTTCGACTCAAAATGGCCCAATAAACACGCCCTTTCATTATTGATGGACCTTTCAGAAACACCCTGTATATAAGTTCAACCAACACCACTCGTTTTGCCTCACAATCGCAATATCAAAGGCAAATAAAAATATCAGAAAGTGAGATAGTAAGGAGAGGCTCACAAACATCATACAGCACACTACCGCACACTATGGAATACTTTCATACCTCTCTCTACCTGTTACCTACCTCACTTTCACTTATTTTCTATTTGCCTTTGATATACCGATATTTAGTCTTGGGTTTAATCTCAGTTTTCTTTATACTACTCAAAGTATATCTACTTCTGGTTTTTTACCTCTCCGAGTGACGTATGTCACGGAGAGGTTCTAATTTCGACGTGTGTGTGTGTCTGTCTGTGTGTTTGTCTGTTGTTACACCCACGTGACCGCGTTCGCAGTTTCCAAATCGGAGCAAACGTGTTCGCCATTTCCGAACTGCTTTCACAGTCACGGAAATGGCTCCTTTACTTGAGTTCTCACACCATTATCTTCTCGTCTTTGTCCATCCCACACGGACACCAGTCTGTACTTACTGGCTTCTAATCACCACCATCTTTTGGTCTTCGTCCATCCCACATGGACACCAGTCTGTATTCATTGGCTTCTAATCACCACAATCTTCGGGTCTTCGTCCATTCCACTTGGACACCAGTCTGTACATACTGGCTTCTAATCTCCACTATCTTTTGGTCTTCGTCCATCCCACATGGACACCAGTCTGTACATACTGGCTTCTAATCACCACCATCTTCTGGTCTTCGTCCATCCCACTTGGACACCAGTCTGTACATACTGGCTTCTAAACACCACCATCTACTGGTCTTCCGTCTATTCCACATAGACACCAATCTGTCTTATTGGCTTCTAACTCCACAGTCATCGTTTGGTTTAAGACATTCGCGGCGATCAGCTAGGGTTACGAGAAACGTCTAGCCTCCCTAGGGTGGGTTGTCCACCAAAGGTTTTCGCAATTGCGGTTGTTCTTGCTTTTAGCTGTAGTTCGACACCCTTATATACTACCTATTTGAGTAAGGTAATGCAACCGGCGTATGCTTCATTTCAAACGCCAAAATTAGTCAAGTCTCTCAAGAATGTCTAATTGTTCTTTATCAACGCGATGTAACGCTCTATAAGGCGAACAACTAACGAAGAAAATATTTAATATTAATTATATTTATTTTAATATTTAAGATAATCTAGTTTCTCAACTCAAAATTAAAACGGAAAGAGTTAAAAAGCAGCCTATGTTTTAGTCTGTGTGTGTCCGTCCGTTAGTGCACCGCGTTAGCAGTTCGCTTTGTTTTGTGGAAAGAAATCCTACAAAACCTTAATATTTGGTTTTCTCATAATATATTATTAATATATGGAAATATTTTTCGTAATTTCGATGCCTTTAGTGGTTTTGTAGCTATAAAGCTCTGTTTCATTCTGATATCCCAAGAATATTTTTTATTATTATTATTTGAAATCGATGTTTATATATTACTTAAGCTATACTACATCTGTTTATAGCATAATTCTTTCTAAAGTGATTTCAAGAAGAACGCAACTATATTGGGCAAATGAACTTTTATTTGTCATTAGGCCTAGTGAACCAAAAAGTAAACGCTTGGGTTTGGTTTTCGTTTCTGTAATACAGAGACATTAACGGTTCAGAGTGAGCCGAAAGTTAAATACACTTTTAAATAATTAGGCTTAGACTTTATAATCATGGTGGAAATCTGGGCCGCGTTCAGCAGAGCTCAGCGCTGTCAGGCGCTGTTAGCAGTGTCATCCAGAACGGGATTTTGTTATTGAATTTTGACGTCACGGTGCTCAGTGAGCCAGCGCGGTCTTCAAGGAAAATAGTCGGGTTTTTGGATAACGTGACGTAAAACGCGTAGTTCTCAGCTTGGCGAAAAAGCATGGAGGAATTAATACAAATAGCTCTTGCTGATTCTGATGGGACTATAGCTATTTAATTGGCGTGAAACAAGTTGATCACGCGAGAGCGGCGAGAAGTTTAAGAGACATGTTAGTTTCTATGTTTAATTATAAAAGTTGATCTTATCTATCTCCATAAATATGTTATCATACAATTTTTGTTAAGCCTTTGTACCTTGCACGCTTTATTGCGCTAGCTTCATTTTTAAAAGACCGATGACCGGAGAAAAGCTATGACGACAGATCTCACCAGAAAACGTTTTCCAAAATCCGCTGTCTTTTTTGGTGAGCTCTGCTGAACGCAGCCCAGATCAGTGAAAGGTCTGATCGTAATCGGATTATAGCTTCGTGTGTTCATGCTTTTTATGGTGCGCATTTACCTTCAGTGTGTGTAGCCACAAATTAGCTTTGGTGTTATGTAACTTTAATCGTCATGTTGACAAACTAAGAAAATTGTTGAGGTGAAAGGAGAGGATAGTGTTTACATGGCAACCCTGTTGTGAATATGGCTTTGAACATAGAGGGTATACAGTTGAGGAGTAGCAAATTGGGCCTTTACAAATACGTAAAGGTAATATCCCTCCAAAGTTTTATCTCTTCATTTCCCGTTTTTCCCCCATCGGATGATTTTAATGTGTACAAGTATATCCTTATTGGATGTAAAATGTCGTCTGATTTACAGTATATTTGCTATGCTTTGTATACTGCTTTAATATTTCATAAATTTTAACTTCAGTATTTGTTCATAAAAAAAAGAAACATTTCCATAACTGGGTAAATAAGTTTGTAGGTAGTCCTTCTCTTGACTCGGAGAGGTAATATTTTGGTTTTCCCAACTTGTTTTTAAATGTTTATAACATATTTTCAGCCACACAAAATCCATTTTTTATTAATAATGCTAGGGCAATAGACCAATTCGGAAATCACAAACAGAGAAACCATCACACGGGGGCGAGATCGCCATTGGGGTATTCTAAATCGCGCCAAGAAGCAACGCCAGACGGAGCCTGAGTTCACTAGACGCGGGAGGATAACCGACTCGCGCTGCCTCTAGCGGCACTTCTTGGCGAGAGGTAGAATACCCCAATGGCCGCCTCGTCCTTGTGTGTTGGTTTCTCTGTTTGTAATTTCCGAATGGGTCTATGCGCTTCGACTAATTCATGCCAAAATCCAATAGAAGCCACGATTGTTAATATAATTACTTACTACTACTACTAAAACAAAATCTTAATAATAATTAATTTTAAATAATTTAAAGCATAAAATAACTGAATATAACTGCAATTAAATTAAATTAACTGTATTAATTTCTAAGCATATTCTACGAGCGCCGGGTAATTTGATTACTTTAAGCAGGGAAGAAACTTATTTACTTTTGGTAATGGTAAATATCGGTTCCAGACATGAAAAAATCCCAAAAATTGACGGAAAGCAACTTCAACTTTTGGATATTAACACCGAAAGCCACCATCACCACCACCACCAACAATAAACTACGATAATTTCCTCAAATGTTAAATAATTAATCTAACTGTCACGTAAACAAGTTGCTTCGTTAAGTTAAAGTTAATTAAAATCCAAAGTTAGTCGTAAATGGCTTGGAAATGTTAGTAAAAAATGGGTTCTCCAAAGATTTCAACTTACCAGGTATCTCTCTGTGGCCACACTGACGAGAATGAGGTCATCACCAACCCTGACCTTTTCACCTTCTGACCTCTGTTTGGAAGCAGGGTGAATGGTCCACCAACACGATTCTCCTTGGCACGTTTCTTGTAAACCTACGTCGAACGCCAGTTTGTCGTTGGACGAACTTGTAGAAAGGCACGCTAAGTACTGTTTAATAATAAAACTTAATTAGGCCTAGAACGTTAAGCCTAATTGACAATTAGATCAAGTTTAACCTATTTTAAATTTAGATCAAGTTAAGCCTCACGATAAAACCTAAACTAACCATATTGCTGTTTTGATGCCTTAAGAGGACCGCATGTCCGTACAAGAGCGTCCGATGACCTTGTTGAGTACCACCACCTTGTTCCGAGTTGGCCGCTGTTACCATTTCTTGCAAGGCCCTGACGGACAACGCTTGTTCTATCACAAAAACGCATGACGAAATTTCCGGTGGGAAATTCTGCACGTATAAATAATTTTTGAGTTCAATATTCCGTGGAAGATCGAATACATTCGTGGTTGTGAACGTACCTTATCGGCAATATTTTCTAAGTAACAATGCCTGTTGCCGAAACCTTCAGCTGCCAGACAAACTCTTTCACCCGTTCCAGTACATTGCAGACAGACCATATCATCCTAAATAAATTTAGAAATATACTTAAGCCTATGAGATTAAACCCCGCAAAAGCTTAAAAATAATTTCGTTATCGTGAAATGAAGCCAAGCAATAAAATTCGATTATAAACCTTAACGACAGTAAAGTCTGAACATAAAATACGCATTAAACTGACTAATAATTTTAAATAAACTTTTGGGTAGTAAATACTGAACTGTTGATTTTAATTTTGAAAAGATATTTAAACATTTAATAGGCCTATAATTGGTCTAAAACGATTAATAATGGTAAGTCATCACAGTGCACGCATGGTCTATCGCTTTTAATATCTGTGTAGTAGGAACACTTCCACTGAAGTCTCGCATTGATAGTTACTTTAAAAGATGTTTAACAGGTCTAAAATTGATCTGAAACGTTTATTAATATATAAAAATCCCCTATCTCAATTAGAACACTTTTACAAATGTTTCACACCCCAAACTCTTCCGTTATTAAGCCTAAGTGTAAACGTATTCGTAATTGCAATAAACAAAGGTATTCCACGAATGATAATTATCTCTTCCTTTTTGTAACGATAAAAGAAAAACCTGCAGCTGTATTATATAAAAAAATAGGCTTAGCTCAATTTTTCTCTAGGGTTGGAGCTTTAGAACGCGCGCGCGGTTTTCTTTAAGCTGAAAAATATTCTTAAAATAGCTCAAGACATCACCCTGAGATTAGAGTTGAGACTCGGGGTAAAAATGTTTGTAGCTTCGAAGAGCAAGAGAGAGAGAGAGAGAGAGTTTAATATGGACTCGCCCTAGCCATGGCCCTAGGTTTATAAACTGTTATATAAGAAAGCAGAAGTATAGGAGCAGCTTCGGGGGTCTACGTTCTAGAAAGGGAAGAATAAAATACCCTGGGAATAATAGATGAAAACACGTAACGTTCCACCGTCTTTCCGACTCTCCACCTGTCTGCGCGGCCCTTTTTGTACGATGGAGTAAACGGATTACGTAATACGTTGCCATTAAAGGGTGAAAATTGGATACATTTAAGAACGCGAAAACTAGCTGCCCATTTTCTACCTTATTATTTAGGGATGGAATTGAGGAATAATTTGATGGGCCTTAGCCTAACTTCAACGCATTACCCTTAATAGAGTCAACATTAACTCGCGTTTTGTGGACTAAGTTATGTCTAATTCGTGTTTTATAGATAAGTTAAACCTAATTCTGGTTCTATAGATAGAATTAAACCTTATTCGGGTTTTACACATTGAGTAGTTTAAGAGATTGAGTTGGGCCTAATTCATGTTTTATAGATAAATATAAATCTAAATTATGTTCAATAGATAGACTAAAGTCTAATTCAAGGAATATAAATAGAATTAGGCCTATATATTCAATAAATAGAGCTGTTAAATCTAATTTGAGTTCTGTAGATAGAACTTAGCATAAATCATGCTCTGTAGACGGATTTTTGCGTTAATAATGTTCTTTGGACAGAGTTAGACCTAGCGTAAATCATGTTCTGTAGACAGAGTTAGGACTTGCATTCAAATTCAGCTCGGAGCTTCTCTGATAATCAACCCTTTAGGGGTCAAAAATGTTGTATAAATCCATAACCATAAAACCGCTAGGAATAAATATTTACTCATATTTCATATTTCAATATTGGGGTCATAAATCTCTTATTACGAGAGGCAAAAGGAAACCCAAATCATTATTTTCTTGTATAAGGCGGAGAATATATAAAACGGCGGGAGAAAATATGAAATCAGGCGTAATCTAGTTATAGTTCGAGTCAGGAAAAGGGCTTGTCAGTTACGCCGCATGATTGAGTAATGACAACCGAACACGCGAAAACCTCGTTCAATTTTCGTAAAACATCAGTCGAGAGTCAGTTTAAGACAGATGACAGAATGTAAGACGAAGATATTTAGGCCTAAAAAAATTCCAATATCAGAAAAATCTTAATTAGGCTTAAGAATGTAATTAAACATCAATCACTCAACGATGATATTATCTAATAAAATCATATCATAATCTAATGTACGGTGTACCCGTTTATGGGTTTTGATAAAGAGGCTTTAAATTAACGGTAAAGGGGTTAGTTTTTAATTAGGTTAAGTAAGGTTTATTGATTTTTTTAGAGGTACTCTAGGCGTTAACCAACTGGGACATAAAAGGCACCTGAATTTTATTTTCTTTTTTCCCAGCACGCGACTCACAAAGAGCGCGAGATCAAAATCCATAATTAGAAGTTGAAAGTTTGTGTTAAGCCTAGTTTTCAAATCGAAAAATGTCGTGTATTAAGCCTAATGTCCGTATACATCGAAATTTGATGTGAAAAATATTTTTTTTTCCTTTTCATATATTGATTTATTCAATGTTGGGGACATTTGGGTAGGTTTTTGCGCCTTTTTAAGTGAAAAACGACATTTTGTGTGTGATTTTGTATAAGGTTTTTTAGGACGCCATATAAAATATGCCTTTTTTCTCTCCTTTGAAAAGGAAAGCACCGAGAAGGGCCTCGTTTGCAAATAAAATAGAAAACAAATTCAATTTTTCTCTTGGACCCATCTGAGTCTGCGGATTCGAGTGCCAAGAGCTGTGTGCCAAAGATATACAAGCGACACACTCTTTTTTTCGATGTCGCAAAGGTCATAGATATTAGAAATTTGTACAAAACGTCTTTGTTCTTTGGTCTACTCCAGGAGATACATTTCTTCAATGGTTCCAAGCAGGTCGGAGCAGCCCAAAGAAGAACAATTGACATTTACCAAACATCGCAAGCTACTTCTTTCATGTTCTTAATCTTAATTCATTCACGTGTTTACGATGAAGGCTTGTCTTATAAATCTTTCTAATATCTATAGCGGAGACTTTTAGGAATCGTTAAGCTGATATAACCTTTTGTTATTCGTTAAGCCTAATGTGAAGTGTACCATACCGAGGAGGGGAAAGTGGGCTCAAAAGAGGAAGCTACTAAAGCTACACACGTTGAATTACTAAACAGCTAAAACTTAGGTACGTGGCGCTACAGCTAAAGAGAGTTAAGAATTTTTGGGCAAATTGCCCATAGTTAATTCAAGCTTCTACTAGCGCTTGTATAGCGATATAGACAGTACGGTAGTTTCAATGTCTAAAAACCGCAAAGCATTTTAGACAAGTTAAAAAAAATACTGGAAGATAGATTAAAAGCGGGAACCGGGTCTTGGGTCGACTATTATGGTGCTAGCTACGAAAGCTTGAGAACGATTCAAAAATAGATCAAAAATAGACTCAACAGCTGTTAAGTCTAAATTTTAATCGTGACCGAATATATTAGGCCTAAATTTCAATCATGACTTAATATATTAGGCCTATTTTCAAAACTATAATATTATACATTAGGCTTAACGTATAAACAGACCCATTCGAACACCAGTAGATCAAAAATAGACCAACCAACCAGATGTTTATAGTAACTAATTATGATGGAATATATTTAATAAGTTGAACCTAATTGTTAAAACTCCCGGTCCCGGAAGAAATTAGATTATTAAGCCTATTTGAAACAATTAAGCGTACATACCGTCCGTAAGAATGATACGTCATCCTGCTCTGATCCACCTTGTTCTTCCGCCATTATTTCTCTCTAGTAAATTATTGGAAGACCAGCGTCCACTGTGACTTTTTTTTCAGACCCGTGTAAAAATTCACCCGGTCAAATAATTTCGACCGCAACGCGCACAACCGCTAACATATCTCAAAAATCAACCTTTGAACTCGAGTGACTTTCCGACGTCCGCCACCGTACTCTCTGATCTTTTGATCTCTTCCAAGGGTGGGGGTGGTACTTTAGGGAGGGGGTGTTCGATCCCCTGGAAAATATCTTCGGATAATCGTTCGATGAATTGTAATCGTAATTTTTTTGCCCCTTGAAACCGGGAGAGGTTCCTGGGGTTTTGATTCTCTGTTCTGTTGAAGATTTTCGGTTTCAACCCCGACCCTGCGCGAGCGAACGAGCTTGGAGCTCGAATCCCTTGCTAGGAATAGCGTCAAATTGCCAAAACCCGGAAGAGAGAGGGGGGGGATAAAATTTCCGTTACTAAGGGGGGAGGAGAAGATATTTTCAGGCCGTAATATTAGGAGCGAAACCTTGCGCCTTACGTAAGTCTTCCCTTTTCTCTAGCTGCCTTCCTCTCTCCGGACGATGGGGAGAATTCCATCGGTTACGTTTGCCAAAATAATCTCTACTCTTCGAAAGTCTGGGATCTCTCCTCTCTCTTCTCTCTCGGATTGAATCTCGCCTCTTCCTTCTTCCAAAATGTTATCAGCAGAGTGTGTTGTTTTTCTATTGACAATAGTACCCTTTCGAAACCAGAGTGCTGTCATTAGTCTATCGTCGACTGTTCCGTTATTTTCATAGATATATGCAACTTGTCTAGAAATCGCGCTGGTATTAGGCTTAGCGAGGTCTATTTTTCGATTCTCGAAGAAACAGACTATTAAGAAGAATTTTAGGGTATTCTTTCGACTCCTGAATTTAAGTCTATTTTATCCGTCTTGAAATCTTAAATATTTTAGGCTTAGCGAGGTCTATTTTGACTCTTGAAGAAGCAGATACATTTAGACGTATTTTTCCTTGATGAATTTCCTGAATGGTTTCAGTTTCAAACATTTTCCTTATCCTTACTTAATTGTTGAAAACGTTTTAATATCTGCAAGTAAAACATCTGAGATTTTAAATCGAATTAGGCTTAGCTCTATTTCCAAGTCAGTAAGTAAACGATTAAGACTAGATTTTCAAAAAACGATCGGAGAGGTTATTTCTCAGTGTGTTTTAACCGACACCATCTGGTTTGTTTCAATATTAAAAATATCCAATAACGAAAACACTTTAAGACAAGCGTTTTCCACCACTATTAGAAACAAATAAATTAACCCTAATAGTAAATAAAGAAACGCGAGCAATTTAAACTTAAGATTAAAACAAGAATTAATATTAATCTTCGTAAACTCTCCTTAAGATGTCTCTAGATTCTTTAGGAAATTCCTTCAAAAACACCCGTCTAAGACCCTCTCGCTTTGTCTAAGATGGTTATACCACAAATTCCCTCTCTTACTCCGAGTCCTCTTAGCTACTCGGAATATCGGTGGGCTACTGACGTTTCATTATCTTCTCCGGAATCCGAGATATTGGAAGCTTAACTATCTATTCAAACCCTTCGTTTCCCTAACGCCATATAAATAACATAACAAACATAAGACACATCTAGTTAATACGATACTAATACCAAGGCATAATATTTGTGGTAACGATAGGGGAAAGGAACGTTTATTTTTAGCTCTAGAACTAAATCTATAATCGATCTTCTTTTTTGAATACTTCCAAAAAGGTTCTAGGCCTAACCTAGGATGACGATAATTAATTAGCTCCTTGGAGAAGGCAACCGTATTTAGGGAGAGACCACCAAAATGTTAATTGAATTTGAGTAAATAAAGAGAAGCATTTTCATCATGAAAAACACACGACGAAACTGTCTTAAAACGTACTTAGTGAGTAGTGACTTTAGTATGATATAGCATGCATTTTTTGAATATGCCGAATTCCAATGACTTTCTCCATGTAAAGCTTGGTTAACTAGAGTCTACAGTAGAAACAGTACGGTGGAAAGGAATTTTGGTTCCATTTTCTAGTTACTTTTGGAACGTGAATTAGTTTTTCTGGAATCTTTAAAATTTTCTAAGAAAAATGTCTAACTTAATGACTAGAATGGCACTGATGTGGTTCATATCTTGAAGTTTAAGTAAAATTGATCCATTTCAAATGTCAAGGGTAAAATAGATGGTTGTGTTCAACCGCCTTGTTTTTCTTAAGATGGACGTTAACAAAGACGTTGAAAATGACTTCAAAACAAATGGACTGGTAACTTTGAAGCCCTATCTAGCGTCTTTGCATTAACGCTCAAGCAGACGATATAAAAGGGTCTTTAAGTATGTTAAACAATGGACTATATAACCTTTACTAAAGAGGACAAGGAAAAACATTATTTTTGCTATCAGATAAGCCTAGGGGGATACTTTATTTACTTCCCCACTCACTTACCTTGAACAGCTAGTTTTGAAATTAAATTTAGAATGACCTTAAGACCTTGATATACTAGATAGCTAAGGATTCCCTTTGCTCACGTGTGCATACCGTTAATACATATTTTGTTGTATTATAAACGCAGTTTCCAGTCCCTTCTATAGGGAATATTTATAAGGTCCATGGTAACGTTAAACAACGTGGTTAAATTAATTTCAAACGTTCATAACTTGAAGTGTATAATTTTGGATTTTAAGTTGAAAATAAAGGAAATCAATTTAAAAATAATACAATTATTTTATTATATTGTATCAAGAACAATTTTATTTTTTAACAATTTGATTTTCAAAAATCAAAATCACGTGTTTTTTCTTATGAAAAAAAACCCAAAAACAAATGAAAATACGTAAAAAGACAAAAATAAAGTTTGTATAAAACTTATAGTAAATAACACGACTGGACTGGTAGCATATTTAATATACCATGAATTAATTCATGCATTGGTATATATAGTACATAAATTAATTCATGGTAAGCGAAAACACTCAAAAACGTAACGTAAAAAACAAAACACTCATTGAAACATTACAGAGATTCATAAAGATATTTATATATATAAAAACACCATGAATTAATTTATGAATGACCGTATAAATTCATGAAATTATTAATAAAAACATGAAAACACACAAAGACACTTTACAAAACAGAGATTCATACACATAAAAAAATAAACCCGATAAATTCATGGGTGAATATTTAAATTCATGAAATTAATAATTAGAAATATTACAAGTCAAATATTTATATAAGAAACACGTAACATTAGGGTTTAATGTCTATTAATTTGGCCAAAAAAAATAATAATAAGGTTCTAATACTGCTGGGAACCTACTTTGATACTTGGCACAAAAATGAAAAATATTATATATATATATATCATCCAAAAACGTGATTGGTCCAAAATGGCGCGGACTAATATACAAAATAGAAGCTTAGAGACTCTCTGATTGGTTTAAAAGTTATCTCTTCCATGAGGTTCAAAATTATCACAGTGATTTCTCAACAATACGTAACAACCTAAGACAAATTTTTCTTCAAACCTTTCGCACACCAAAACCTTGAGAAGGATATTTTTAGTGTTTTAAACTCCAGGTCGGTAAAAAGTTACGAACCGAGGGGATAACCACTCTGGGGCTCAACGTGTAAACCGATTACGAGTTACGGTGTAATCACATTGAATTGAAGGGTAAGGCTCTTAAAGATTACGCGTAATCCCTTTTAGTTCAGAGTTACTGACCCCTCGGTAAGACAGAAAGAGGGATAGAGATAGCTTTGGGCAATTAGCAAAATGAATATTACACAAACAATGGTCTCTATGTTTCAATTTTCTATTCTAACGAAACCAATTTAAAACCTTGCTTTTTGGAAAACAAAGATAACATAACTTTGAGCATTTTTTTTTATTTTAATTTTCCGCGGATTTTCACGTACTTTGACTTAATTTATTAATAATAATAAAAAAAAATATGTATAACAATTGACTAGTTGTGATAATTTAATTTAACGTATTTGAGATTAATTAAGGACTTTAATACTTTGTTAGAGATTCGGTAATTGTATAATGAGATTTAGTTTCGTTTGTCAAAATTGATGGTTGGTAAGACACGAATTAGGCGGCCCAATAATTAGGTTTAAGAAAGTGATTCTTAATTTAAGGAGTTAAGCCTAAACATTAATTAGGCTTAAGGCACTTTCTATATCGATTTAGGCCCAAATATTAGGCTTAAGGCACTTTATAATTTGAGTTAGGTATAAATATTAGGTTTAATGCTCTCTCTCAGATTCGAGTTAGGCCCAAATATTAGGCTTAAGGCACTTTATAATTCGAGTTAGGTCTAAATATTAGGCTTAATTGCACAATTTATTTCGAGTTAGGCCCAAATATTAGTCTTGAGGCACTCTCTAAACTGGAGTTTTAGACCTAAAAATCTAGACTTGAAGGCACTTTCCAAAGAATTACAATAATTTTGGCCTAAAATTTAAATTTTAAGGCACGTATTTTTGGGCACAAAGTTTCGTAGTCCTTATAATCAGGCTTAAGGCACACACGGGTTTGTTTTCCATCAGGTTAAAAATAACCCGAATTAGATTAGGAGAAGTTTCCAATTTCCCCGGGGCCTGGACGCGTTTTTACATGAAAAACGCGTGGGGCTTCCGACTGTAAAATTTCCAGCAATATTAGAAGGAACGCGCGAGAAAAACCAACCAATAATATAAATTGATTAAAAAATTCTCGAGCGGGGACCCTCAACTGGTATAAAATTACAAAAAAATAGATCATTTCTTCACGCAAGTGTTCAAATTGTTCGTTCACAAAGGGGCGCAATGATTGGTGGATGAATGCGCGCACGAGCTGCGTGGTTGGGGAGACTGAGATTGCCCGCATCTTGGGAGATGATGACGTAGAAGACTTAAAAGGGATTTTTTCTCCTCTTCCAATTTCTCTATCTCATCCTTAAGTTGTTGGTTACTCGACTCCAAAGTTGTCGATTCCTTAATTACGTCATGAACAAAATTAGACGGTATGATCACGTGCGATGACAAATGACATGCGCGAGCGTATTTAAGCTTCAACCAATTACACGCGCGCTTCTATCTAAATGCAAAATTGCAAAACTGAAAATTCCTAAGCTTAACTATGAAAAAAAAGCATATTGCGAAACGTAGACCCAACCTTACGCGGAATTGTAACGGTATGTTATGATAGCGTAAAATAGACACATGTTTTGTTATCAATGTTTAACCAAACTTCAAGTTATGATCGATTATGCCAAGAAAACCAACATGCCATGAATATTTAAGTTACGAACACACATTTCAACTTCAAATGTGTAAAATCCCACGTTTTTGATGCAAAAAGCAGTGATAAACTATGTGTAACACCCATGTTTTTCATGCAAAAAGCAGTGATAAGAAGTGATAAAACATTCCAATGTGTAATAAAAAAACCCCATGCCACGAATCTTCAAGATATGAACACACATAAAGATGAATCAAATAATTTCAAGGCGAAATAAAAGCAAGCAGCAAAATATGATACTTTTAATAAAAATAAATAAAACTTACCACTGCTAATCTGACTGTCCTTTCCTTTTTCTTATTTCTGCATTTTGTGGCAGCAACTTTATTCCTTTCTCTTCGTCGACGCCTTCTATCTTCATCTTCGGGTGTCAACTGCGTTTAAAACAACAAACGAACAATTTAAGTTTAAAAGAGAATTAAGTTAATTATTAACTGGTGATCCACCCAATAGGGGCCCACAAAAAATGTCACTTAAACGCGTAAAGATCTTAAAAAGTGGAACAATAGGACGAATCGTAAATTTTTGAGAAGAACAAAACTAGTTTAAAAACATTCGTCGTAAATTTCGCGACGATGGCTTTTTAAAACCAGCTATATTTCTAAATTCTATACTCAGTACATTGCCGACAAATTCCTGTTAAAATCCCTTAGTATAAATTGTGTTTTCTTTAAAATAATGTTGTTTTTTTTCTGTTATTTCTTGGTTAACACACACTAAAGCGTAAAAAGAAAACAAATCACGACAAAATGCTTTCAAGTTATTTTTTTTCTTCTCTTTTTCGTTTTGTTTCTCGTATTGCAAAACTTTCAAAAGTTCTCCCCCAAATAAAGTTTTTAGCGCGAGATAATAGAATTTATTTCGTGCGGAGTCTTTATTGCTAAGCCTAATTACGCATTTTTGAATTTGAACTTGTTTTTCAAGAACACTGAGCCTAAATGATATTTCAACACTATCTCTAAGCCTGACGAAATTGCGCAATATTTGAATGGTCTTTGTTAAGTCTAAATCCTAAGCCTAATTATACAGGATTTGGAAATTGAAGAAGGCATATGTCGATAAGCCTAATTGATATTTCATCATAAATCGTTGATTGAATTAAGAAGCTTTAACAAAACATAAACCGGACTCTAGATGAACACTTAAGCCTAATTATTCTCTTACTGAAAGATTTTGTTAAGCCTAATCGATATTTCATCACCTCAGCCTGGTGATGAGATCGCAATCTGACCCCACATAGTTTCCATGGTGTGTTAAGTTTAGGTTTTGTTCAATTAGGATTAGGTTTAGGTTAGGTTACACTCTTCCAATTTTAAACCTAAATAAACTTTACGTGGATGACTTCGTATTTTAGAGCGCCAATCCCCAGAGTGATAATTATTGTTAAGCCTAATTTCAATAAATTAAATGATTCTTACCGCATCTTGCGTGTATTCTGGACTCATACATGGAGCGAAGAGATCTTGCGGGGAAGGTGAATCCAAACCCTTGGCCCTTCTCTTATGTTGAATGGTCAACTTCAACCCTTCCTTGATCAACTGACTCCTCGTTGCTTTGACGCTGTTCATTTTATGAGACTGTTGTCCGAAAACGGGCGAGGTCACGGACAACCCAGAGGAATGTCCAGGCGACGGCGTAGGTGGGAAATCAGAGAAAGTAGAACTGGACGAAATATCGCTCGAATAAACGCAACCTGAATTCGAAAGAATAGACGAACTGGGTCCGGGCGTGTACATCTGGTTATTATTAACCACATTCATGGCTTCCGTCGTCTGCTGCTGGTGTTGATTACCGCAAGGTAATTGCATCACTTCGTGTTGCGTTACTTGGTGTTGGTCACTAGTGGCGTAATTAAAGAATGAAGAAAGTATTTCTGGAGTTGGTGGCGTGTTATCGTCCATTTGAATGACGTCAGATTGGTCAGTAACTTGATGATGGTTTTGGTTTTGTTCGCACATCCTCGTATCAGGATGGTATTGAAATGGATTGAAGTCCATAGAGGCAAACGCGTCCAAGAAATCCGTGCTTGGTGGCGGAGTGGTTCCCGTCGAACCGAACATCGTAACAGCGTCGTGTTCGAGTAGAACGGCTTGTTTTTCCCAAGATGGAACGTTTCCAGCTATAAATTAAAATAATAAATTAATTAATATTAATTAAATTAATTTTAAACCAAAATACATTAGAATTAAATAACAAAACAATAATATCAACCTAAAAGCTCCAATATCTCATCAATCATTGTTGTAATTTAATTGTAAATCCGATTTCAAAATAAAATAATATCTAATCGAACTTTAGATTTATTTTTTGTCTCTTTCACAACAATAACTTCTAATTTTAATCTTATTAGAAAATTTAACTGATTAAGTTAATTCTTCGAAAATTAATTGTTTTCAGAATCGGTGTTTCGAGCTTCAATATTGAAAGTAAAATGAAGCAAATCTGACTAAAATGAACAATTTAAAACGTAAACTTAACTAAACTGAAAGTTAAATAAGGTCGAATTGCGAAATAGATATTTATTTTTGCAATAATTTTGGTGAAATAAATAAAAGATAATGTTTTATAACTATTGCGGATAAACGCGGTAAATTCCTACGTATCAATCATATCAATATATCTGATTACAATCTGAAAGATTAAATCAGGTGATTTTTGGCTGACATTTAAGTCTTATCTCTATGGGCCATTTTAAAATAATTCAATAGGGT
Source organism: Phalangium opilio (assembly GCF_054372755.1). Taxonomy (NCBI): domain Eukaryota; kingdom Metazoa; phylum Arthropoda; class Arachnida; order Opiliones; family Phalangiidae; genus Phalangium; species Phalangium opilio. The sequence continues at coordinate 4,298,138 of NW_028324170.1, forward strand.
ATCTCGCTTGTAACTTTATCTTAATTAAAAGCAGCTCGTCTAACTATGGAACTATTAAATTATCGAATTAGTCTATTTACTGATTAGTTCCTGTTTTAAAATTGATTTGGTGTGAAAATATGTTAACAACCTTAGGGTAAATAATTAATGCCATGTCATCACGTATTATTTATAAACAAATTAATAACTAGGAAGGGCAAAATTTTTAATTGTTACTCATCTTTTAGATTCTAGACGGTTTATGGATTTATGTTGGGGTTAGGAAATATGATAAAAAAACTATTTATAAACATATCCGGTATTTCGAAAGAACTTAATATTATTAAAACAAACCTTTCACTTAGATCACACGAATTTGATTTATACAGGATGGTTCTGATAAGTCTGCCATAAAATGAGAGGGATGTTATTTGGGAGATTTTGAGTCGAAAATGTAACTTTTATCTCCATTTTACCACAAGGGACACTGTTTTCAAGTTATAACTTGAGTGTTTTAGGGATGACCTATTAAATTTAATTAAGAAACTGGAAGACAATGATTTGTAATTTAACAAAGGGTCCATCGGTAGAATACTCAAATTATAACTCGAAAACAGTGGCCCTTAGGACAAAATGTCATAGTTACATTTTTGTCTCAAAATCGCCCTAAGAACATCCCCCTTAATTTATACCAGGCTTATCAGAAACACCCTGTATAATACAAATACAATTAAGAGTCCTTATAAAGTTTATTTTATAATACGTGTCTACGAATTTTATTAATAATAACTTTATCTAATTTTATTAATAAAATCGAGGCAAAAAATATTTAAATTAATATTTGTTACAAAATTTCAACTTTCTTCATCGAGACACTGGCAGATTCCCATGTAAACCCGACTTAAATTAACCACCCTTTTTAATTATCGATTAAATATAAATGTTTACAGTTAATCCCAATTAAAAAATAATCATAATTATACAAAAAAATTCATAAATTAAAAGAATCAAAAATTCAACATATCCCTTTTAAGAAATACAGTGCAAATTCGGCTTAACTTAATTAAAAACATGTTAATAAACTTTTAACCATCCTAAATAATTCTCAATTAAATATAAATAAACACAGTAAAACCCAATTAAAAATTTATCATGATTATACCCCAAAACGCAAAAAAAAACTTCGTATACTCAAAATTCAACATGCTCCTTACAAAAAATCCAGAAATTAACCATAATTAAACAAAAATATTTTTAAACTTACATTTAACACAAATAGCGATTCAATCACCCAAAAATTAATCCAATCCAAATGATTCAACAGTGTCGACACGTTCTTAAACTCATTCGAAACATCAACACGACACGACTAAATTTAATAACTAAATGATTTTCAAAAACTTCGTTCATTGATAAATAAATTGTTTTAATATTGAAATTAAAAATTAAACACTAATTTAACAAAAATGAGCCTGTTAAAATGTTCATCAACACACGTGTGTTTAAAAATTAGGGACGAAGGCGCGAATGCCGTTCTCTCTCCGACCAACTTTGAGATTCGAATGATGATCGAAGCTCCGGAGTCGTAGGAGAAACGGAGAAATTAAGAACCGCCTTCAAACCCGAGTGTTCCCTCAAAAAAGCTTTCCCCTTTACTTCCGGAAAAATGTCGGGAGGGTTTGAATTATCTATTCTATAATCTTAAAGAGACAGACCCGGAGAGAGGGGGGGAGGCAAGACTCTTACATTTGTAAGGATCGCTTTTTAAAGAGTTAAATATTTTATAGACACCCCCTATCCGATAATCTTTTAAATTTACTTAACACCCGCCGGAACTATCCCACAACTTGAAATAATCGTGCCTGTTTGTTTGCCCAATATTGCATTGGAATTGCTTTATCAAATCGTTTGGTTAATATAATATAATTTAATATAATATTACAGGAATAAATCTAAGTTGTGGGTGGGATTCCTTTGTAATGCCAGTGTTTGAAAGGTACCACGTCAGGCTACGTCACGATTTATAAAAGTGAAATGTTCTCTGATAATGGCGTCCATTTATGAATGAGGTTTATCATAGTTTAATAGTTTGGGCAGTTGTTATTTTATGAAAAAGTTACGGGAAACTTCAAGTTTAGTGGAGTATAACCATAAGATATGTTCCATAAGTTTATAAGATATGTTCCATAAGTTTATAAGATATGTTCCATAAGTTTATAAGATATGTTCCATAAGTTTATAAGATATGTTCCATAAGTTTATAAGATATGTTCCATAAGTTTATAAGATATGTTCCATAAGTTTATAAGATATGTTCCATAAGTTTATAAGATATGTTCCATAAGTTTATAAGATATGTTCCATAAGTTTATAAGATATGTTCCATAAGTTTATAAGATATGTTCCATAAGTTTATAAGATATGTTCCATAAGTTTATAAGATATGTTCCATAAGTTTATAAGATATGTTCCATAAGTTTATAAGATATGTTCCATAAGTTTATAAGATATGTTCCATAAGTTTATAAGATATGTTCCATAAGTATTATACTTCGTAATGCTAGAGACTTACAGCTCGAGCTAGTTCGAGAACGACGGAAGCGAGAAATGATGGCTACACTCGGTTAATTTTGCAGTCCATCTAGTCCTATTTAGTCCCTCACCAGGCGTGGCTTTACGAGAATCTATAACCTACTTCAATCACTTCATGACAAGCTCCAGTTTGTAACCAATGACAAACTTATGGCCAACATATCTTATGAACTTTTGCCAATAACCAATGACGATTTTGGTGTTAAGCTAGGTTTCAAAATAGGTCCGAATTAAACTATTTGAGATTAACAAAATACCAAAATAAAAATCCAATTAGTTTAAGCCTCCCTTTAAACTAAATCCACCTCAAACCACCCCGCCGATAAATTATATATACAGGGTGTTTGTGAAATGTCCATCAATAATGAAAGGGCGTATTTATTGGGCCACTTTGAGTCGAAAATGTTCTATGACATTTTTCCGTCCGAGCCACTGTTTTCAAGTTATGATTGGAGTAATTTACGGATGACCCCTTAAATTTAATTAAGAAATTGAAAGACAGCGCTAATTTAATGAAGGGGTCATCCCTAAAATATTCAAATCATAACTCGAAAACCGTGGCTCGGACGGCAAAATGTCATAGAACATTTTCGACTCAAAATGGCCCAATAAATACGCCCTTTCATTATTGATGGACTTTTCACAAACACCCTGTATATATTTTTTTAATCCTTAATAGTTTTAGTTGACTCATAACACACATTTAAGTGGGTGGGTGTACGAAAATTGGAACCAATTTGTTATACGCTTCTCTCATTCTTTCTTGACTTACTTGGGACAAGGATTTGAAATTAATTTGTCCTCCGGAAGTAAAGGTATTAAGTTAATTACAACTTTGGTACTGTATACCAAAATAAATCTCGGTTACAAAAATTATTACGTAGGTTTCTTTACAACTTCCAAGAAATCAATTGTTTTTGGAATGTTGGAATTTGATTCTTGATCCGTGGGGAGAGATAGAGAGAGGGGCTTTACAAATTTTGATTGGATAAGAAAGATGACATGACATTTGAAGAAAGGTACAAGGTTTAATCAATTTGATCCAGTCTTAAAAATTGTGATGAAATAATATTGACAGGTGAAAATATAGGCTAATGAGTATAACCATTTTCATTTTTTTTTCATTTCTTTAAATTATTAAGAATAAACAAAAGACTTCGGAGGACTGGAAACATTGATGAAGCCTTGTCTAATGTCTTTGGATATACGTACCTTATGTTCTGTCTTAATCCCTAAACTGATCGAGAATCAAAAATCTAGCGGTTAATAGACCTTTTTGATGTAAAAATTGGGGTAGGCATACAAGAGGGTTGATACATTGCCTTCTCTGCGCATGCACTCTCATGATACAAAATGACTACAGCGCAGGCGCCAAAAAGCGAGATGGAAGGCAAGGTTTTACCCCCCCCCGTATCTTTCCCTCTTAGTTACAACAAGAAGTGATATCTAGTTTACTAGGGTGAAGGTATAAGATGCTTAAGTGTTCGCGCGCCATAGTACCAGTCCCCCCTTCCAAAATACAAGGGGGGACGTAAAAGGAGGACGGGCTATTTCGCCTCTCCTCAGTCGGAAAATACAAAGTAATTTTCGTCATTCGCGTCGCGCTGACGTGAGTTTTCAAGAACCAATGAGATGCTGGTTGTAATTTAGAGGCGGCGGGGATTAACTCCGGACCTACGTTACGTTTGGACTGGAGATAAAGCTGGAAATGTGGCGAATGTATACTTTCTCCCTAATAAACTAGATATCACTTCTTGGTTAAAGATTTCAAAGTGAAAACACACCGCCTAACAAATCAAAGGCGTGGCTTACCCTTTCTCTTGAAATGTAGACACAATCCCCGCCTCGGGCTTATTAACTAACAAACCCTTACAAAAACAATTATAAGAGACTTGTCGATCCCAGTAACCTGGGAGTGGTACCATACAAACCTCTTATATTTATAAAAGGGGAAAATTCCCTAACTTTAAAAAAACCCTAAGCACGTTTTTTAACTAAATACATTTTTATTATGAAAAAGCCCACCCACCCCTAGATTTCTTAAGAGCACGAAACTTAAGAAAGTTTAATTTTTTTTATGTATATTTATAAAAATATATTAAATTAATATTTGTTTGTTTAGCTATATTTTTAATTTAAAAAAAAAAACAAAATTAAAAACCCCTTAGCTCGAGTATACGTTGTTTAATTAATTATAGTAATTAATATTTTTCTTTAATTAAAATTGCTTAATTAAGTCGTAAAGATAATGATATAGAATTTTTTTTAAAATAACTGATTTAAATTGACACTGCGTTATAAGGGGGAAATATTGAATTTCCCTTAAAGTTTAGTGCCAACTTAAACGGGGTTTTATTAATAATTTTTTTTTTAATAAACGGAACAAGTTTTTTTATAATTCAGTACTGACGTTTCAAAAAATATATTTGATACGTAACAATTTTTTTTTCTATTACACTTTGAAAAGTGGCTGTCCTTCGTCTTTTATTTCGGTATTGTACGTAAACTTTAATTATTCAGCTATCTCAAAAGGGATTAAAAATAACCTTACCATTTAAATTAAAAAATCATTGCATTCCCTTGTTTATTTGTTCATTAACTATGTATGTTATTACCGCAAACAATAAATTAATTTTAAATACTGTTACAAAATAAGGCGCATAATTTAAAAGTTTAAACATTTAAAAAAAGCAAGTAAATTACTTCTCAAACAAGTTTTAACCTTACGAGGTTAAAAAAACTAACCAAAAATTTTTGTACCAAAAAAATTAAGGTCATTTACTTGAGGTCTAAAACAAAAAAAACCATAGAAGACGTCTTAGTTTAAAAATTACTTGAAGAGTTAAAAAAGTCGATACCTAAATCATTTAAACCCCCTCTATTCGATTTTTAATAGGTAATATTAAGAAGGTTATTTAGTCATTCCCGATTTTAGATCCTCCCTGCCTTTCCCTGTATTAATACAGTAGCAATGAACAGATTTCCGGTTTTTATGTCTACTTTTAATTAAGTTTCTATGGTCCTTTTCAATTGAAAATAGGTGCTATTATCTTTCATGCCTTTGACAAGGTTTCGGTATTAAAAACATTCTGGGTTTATGAGTATGACGATGAAAATGGTCCATCGGAGCGCGAGACTCGATAGAGAAAGATCACGAGACCTCATTCTTTCATAGAAAATACAATTTAGGAATAGAAATCATGAATCTTATAAATATTCCCAATAGAGAGGCTCCTCTCTCGGTTGGGGGAGGAGCTAAGATTCGTGAGATAATTTTAACGGTCATCCTGGTGGGTTGAATGCAGAAGGAAAGCTGAAACCAACTAATATGGCTGCCTGAACAGTGGTAAGACTTGAAAGGGTGTGACGTATTACTCAGTCAACCGAAAGCTCCCTGTAGGGGATAGGAAAACTGCTTTCGCTTTGTTATTCAAACAATAGAGTGCTGCCAGAAGCTCTGGTGTGACGTCACCCATGCTGTTTTCCCATAAAGAAAAAACGGTAACTGTCATGGCCGCCCATTGCTAAAGGCAGACTCGTGACGTTTAACCTTGGATCTGACGTCACAACTGACAGCACTCTATATATATTCCACTTTATGCACGAGCAAGGGAATTTAGGAAACTATGGAACCAAAGACATTAGACAGGGCTTCAAAGTTACCAGTCCACCAAAGTTCTGTTTGAAGCCATCCCTAACGTCTTCGTTGTCAGCCTCTCGGATGTTACATCTTAAGAAAAAAAGATGGTGAAACGCCAGACTCTATTTTACCTCCGATTTTTGATCAAACTAAATCATAGTTTCTATTCCTTATCACATTTTCTTCCATACACCTCCATCAGTACAGAGTAAAGTGCGGGGAAAAAAATGTTTTGGCGCCTTTTTTTTTTCTCGGTTAATGATAATTTATACACACCAAAGCGGGGGAGGAGGAGAAGGTTATTAAGCCTAACCCCCCCCCCCCGTTTCTACCGCACTTTTTTTTTCCTTTCAAAATCTTAGCTACTTCCCACGCATTTTTCTTAGAGCCAAATCGTGAGAGTCGATTTGGGTCAAGTTTGAAAAGTGAAAGTTTTACAGGAAAACAAAACTATCGGGGGGCCATTTCATTTTAAACGGAATAAAAGTTAATTTAAATCGACATTAGAATAATATTTAACATAATTACAAAATAAACCACCTGGAATTTCAATTGACCGAAACGAAAATGCGTTAAAAAACATGAATATTATGACAAGTTACGTGAAAATAATGGAAATTTTTATGAAAGATATTTTGAAATGTAAGACAGATTTAGGCCTAGCTAATTCAATATTCAATAGAAAGTTTAAGAAATGAGGCGAGACATTTAAAACGTTTAGCACGTCCTAAACATAAGATCTTTTTCAAGAGTGGTAGCGCGGGAGAAATGAAGTCAAACATTAGGCTTAAGAGCGTATCTTAAACTCTCTATTAACCAATCAAAGATCCGTATCTTATCTGTCGAATTATGATCAAAATATTTCTGCTCGTGATTTTTGTTTGGCGGTTTTCATTCAAAATATTTTAAATTCATGACGTCGAGCTCGTGATTTGAAATAATTAAAATATAAAAAAAGAAAAAAAAAATAACATGTTCTGTTTAAAATGCGCGAGATGAACCTATAATATTTGGCGGGAAAAAGAAATAAAGGCGCGAAAAGGGGTGGAGACCAATGTGGGTTTTTGTTGAATCGCGACCTCGTATTCCTTCACGCTTTGATTTTGATTTAATAATAGGTTATGGGAGGTCTAACATTTATTTAATGTTTCGTTTAATAATTATTATCTATACCTTCTCTTTATATAACAAAGCCGCCATTAACTTTAATCTTTGTATAATTTGGGGTTTTTAATAAAACTTAAAAGCAAGATGGCTTCTAAATTATACACAAGAATTTAAAAACTAAAGAAGTCTTCGGTCAGTGTCTGCCAGAAATTTGCATATACTTTCTCATCAAAACCAAGCGTTTTCCCGCCAATTTTAAAGAAATATCTGATTTGATTGGTCGCTACGAAACCCATAAAGGAGGCTAGCCGGAAACCAAAGAATTTTCACGCTAATGTTTGTAATAAAGTGACGTTTTTATGACGTCAGGGAAATTATATAAAACAAATTGACATTCCTACGCGAAATTCCGGAAGCCCATTCAAAACCCTACAAACACACACACACATACACACGTCTACCTGTTTTCCACCAACCAGCCTTACAATCCTACTAACTTCTTCCAAGAAAGTTAAATATTGACGTTTTGACGTCACGATTGACGTCACAGAAATGTATTTAACGGTTTACGCCTATATTTTATTTATTTTTTAACTTTCCGTCGACGGCAAGCCTCCGCGTGATTCAATATTAAACCGCAAACGCCCACGCAAAAAAATGGCAACTAAAATAGGCATCTTTCGCAACGTTACACCAACCGAATTGGCAATCGGACAGACGTAAACAGCAAAAATCATTGGAAGATATCTCATCCCGAAGTAAAAGTACATAATAAATACCAGTACTCTAAAAGATAAAGGGGGGACTCTAATTTATGCATAAACTAGTTTTTCAACGTTCCTTAAGTGCGAAAATGAATTAATATCAATTTTAGTCGAAGTAGACAAAATGTTTTCTGAAAAATGTCACTTTAAAATACAGTTTTCACCACAAAATAATGACAAAGATGATACAGAGAGGGATAGAATTACGTAATATTAAAGTAGACCGCTGATTGATTGACCAAAGAAGCTAGAGATAAAGATATCAAGACTTAAACATCATACTGGGCACTATAAGGCTTTTATTTACTCCCTCAGAGCCACACTCTTTGTTATTTCGATTTGCTTCTGATAACTTAATAGTTGGAGCTTGTCATGTCAATAGAACACATCTAGAACACTTTCATTCTTTAGAAAGAGAGCTAATAAAGACAAAGGCACAATAGAAGTGTAGATCTAACTACGTCACATCATCTAAATAACCATTTCGTAAAACGTAACATAACCACTTTGCTACAACAATCACCATCACGAAATTAAGATTATAAAATAAATAAAAATCGGCGGGAAATTTCGCGTGGGTTTTCTCCTGGAAACATTGGCACGTGTTATTTTCTCGTGCTTTCCCGCCCTGTACGATTTGGCGGGCTTTGATTAACTAACTTCACGAGTATGGCTGGAGGGATTAAAATTAAAAAAAAAGCCTGCCTTTCGACGAGCCGGATCCGGAAGCCCGCCACTACCGGCGGGCTCGTGGGCGTATGACGTCAATGGTGACCCTGGTGGTACGGCTATCTATGTATTGACGGACCGGCGTAACCCGTTACGAAACCAGGGGGGGGGGGAATGAGAATGGAATTTAGTATCCGGGGAAGGGGGTCCAGACTAATTAGCCCCCTTTTAACTAATCCCGCCTCTTTAGCCCACATTACAACGGAAATATAGTAATCTAAAGTAATCATGAACTTGAATATACCTTTCTTGTCCCTAATAAACAGGTTTATCGTATTAATTTTCGAGGAAAACTGTACTAGTATGTGAAATGAAATAAGCGAAACTCGCTCTCGGTTATTTCATTTTGTTTAGAAATTCTGTCTTATACAGAGTTCTTATCGTTAACCTTCATCGCAAATTGATTTGTAATTAATGATGGCCGATATCGATGTTTTACTGGAACCGATACCGATTTTAACCAACTATATTTAACCTAATGAAACCGATATTGACCGATTGTTTACCGATTCTCATCCGATTTTTACCGATCATTTAACCCAATGAAACCCATATCGACTTTAACCAACTATTTAACCTAATGAAACCGATATCGACCAATTACCAACGTACTGTTTAATTATTATTAACCGTTTGTTTACCGATTATTAACCGATAAATCGGTAAAAATTGGTTAATTAACCTCGAATCGATTAATCGGTATAAAAGGCCATATCAGTCACCGATATCGTATAGGGAACATTTGATAACTTCAGTAGCAATTAGTTGATCTACTTCTGTCGCAAGGCGGGCCCCTTTTTTTCGAAACTAAGAAATTCTTTTAAACTAAAATTTTTAACCAAAACAGTTAGAGCATCTATAAGAAAAAGTCCATTAATATTCATAGCATCCGAATTCCGTAGGGTGGTTTGACGTCACGAATTACACGTACCCTTTTTTACGTCATCAATGACGTCAATGGGGTACCTCTATACTATTATTACGAGTGTGCCTACACCCATGTTGAATAATTGTAAAGTTACGTGTTGATCCGCCCTGTAACACTAAACGTTACGTGAAAGTCAAACGCTTTTAGGGCGTTAACCATCGCTCTTGAATTCCCAATCTCATATGTCTAGAAGATTTTAAAATTACATGTTTATGTTGATACGCTTGAATGGAAACGTCACAAATACACGTGACGTCATTGTTTGGACTGTTTGTAAACTCGCTACGACCCAGCGAAGTTAGTGATTTAACGTTTATTCATGAATGGGCTGAGTTTTTATTTCAATTTTAACAAGAGAAATGGAAGAGTTCGGAGCTAATAGAGTAATGATGAGGGAACTATTTATCGCGTATGTGATTCGG